>NC_046663.1:115075449-115083978 GCF_010883055.1 Belonocnema kinseyi
ACGTATCTTCTCACACAGATAAATTTACATCCTTATATGGCTATTCCAGAACAAAACGCCATACTAAAGGATAATCAGGAGGTATCGCTAGTGATATTTAATTTTAATCAATTTAAATCAATGTAATTAAAGTTCTGTTCTCGTATAAGTATTGAAAAGAACTTCACTATTTCCGTGTCATCAAACCTTAAGTTGTTAACTCAATTTATTTTATTATCCTAATGCTTCATTTGGATTATGAATTTCATATAATTAATTCATTAATTTTAACTTTCTTAGGGGAATATCCCTTAACCCTCACATCACAAGGTGGGGTCTTTAGACACCCCAAGGCCCTATTTTCGCGCATGAGCTAGGCCTAGAGCGTCTCAGGGGGTTGGTATCTCAATAGCCTCCTCTTTAGTTGTCCTTTGCACGTGCAAATGGATGAGAGTCACTTACAGATGTTTAGAGAAGCGATAATATGAATTTTTAATGTGCTATTTGTAATCATAAAAATTAAATATAAATTCAAAATAATATTGTAAACGTAATCTGGCGCGAAATTCAAATTTCCATATGAATAAATGACATTTAAAACTGTGATTAATATAAATAATCAATTTTATTGAATTTTTGACTTAAATTATCATTTGTCCATTATTAATTTACTATATTTTATAATATTTTAATTGCTAGTTTTATTTATTTTACTATTAAAATGGGCGAAGATTTAACTTTACAAATTTTTGTTTCAGATCCCCCATCGAAAATTTTAAATTTATTTTAAAATATATTTTATCAGGACCTATTAAAATTTTTGCCTCAAGGATTTTAAATTATAATAAAATTTTAAGGTGATATAATTCTGTGAATGTATAATATTGCATTTGCATAATATTTTATTATATTTCGGCTGTATTTCAAATTAAATTTTGATCGCATATTATTTCATTGTACTTCCTTCGTTTATGTAATATTTATTAGGATTCAATACAGTACTTATTAAATCTTTTTACAAGTATTTATGATTTGTAAAATTGTAGATTTATATTCATTTTATATTAAGATGCACAATCCTAGTTTTATGGGGTCCCATTCTGATCAATGCATCGCAATTCCCAATTATTTGCTCAATCTGGAACGGATCAGAATATTGATTATCAAATTTATGGGCACATAGAGGTTCAAGGAGTCTAAAAAAATCTCCTTTAAAATTTTGGACATTTAATTTTTGATCATAATATCGCTTTGACATTTCTTTTGCTGCCTTTAAATTTTCTTCGGCGGATTTTTGGACATCGGCCAATTTTTGGAACAGGTTAAGCATGTATTTGACATATGTACTAGGGGGTTTATTTTCAGAGAAATTAGTTGGTAAATTCATTTCTTTATCATAAACAAGAGTATGGGGAGCAAATCCTTTAAACTCATGCACGGATGAATTATATGAAAACATGGCATATCGTAGCCATTCATCCCAATCCTGTTTTGTACAAAATTGTATTAAATACTCAATCAACTTATGATGAGTTCTTCCAAGGGAACCCAGCGATTGAGGATGATAGGAAGTTGAATGAATTTTCTTAATTTGAAACATTTTACAAAAAGTTTCCATCACTTTACTCATAAAATTACTTCCTTGATCAGTCTGAATAATAACCCTTGGACACCCATGTCGCATAATGAATTGTTCCGCTAAGGCGAATGCTATTGTTTCAGCCTCCGCATTGGGTATAGGAACTGCATCAGAAAATTGTGAAAAATTGTCCTGTATTGTTAAAATAAACCTATTTTCTTTAATAGTCTGCCCGATATCAAGCGTTGAATTCAGAAAAATTAAGAATTTGTATTCCTATGAATACGCGATTTTTCCTCGGTCTAAAAATCCCCCAACGGGAACAGAAAAAGTGCAAATCCTATTCCTCTCAATCGACTTAGTAAAATTTAACGAAAGCATTTATTTAAACTATTTTTCATTATTAAATTTTTTATAACTTATAAATTCGAAAAATATTCAAATTTATATTCATTTATATTTTAATAATTTATTTAAGCGTCTTAAAAAATGCAATAAAGAAATCTATCCAAATGTGGGAATTTAAATAATTTTAACTCTAGAGAGGCAGAGTTGAATTGGTGAGAATTAAAAGTTCAGAATTCACATTCCGCATGAAGGAATTAAAACAACTTATTACACATATTTTGTAAACTTATTAGAAGGAATTAAATAAAATCGAAATATGAGCACCTCTGAGGAATAAAAAATATCTCTGTGAGGCGCGTTACCGGTACAATTAGAAGGAATTAAATATGTTGAAAACACGTTCTCTTTGGAAGAATAGAAAGCTGTGTGGCGGTCGCTATGGAAATAGAAGTGAATAAGTTTAGGAGGTATCTTATTCTTATAATGGCATTTTAGACAGATGGAAAAATCGCACATTTAAAATAATAGAATAATCTTCACTCTTGCGCTGAAATCTGAAAATATTAATTTTTCTCTATTGTACGCTTATTACTGGGTGTGGTAAAGGTCCGACAATGTCGATTTGAACTTTATCAAAGGGTTCTTTAAGAGTCTCTGTGATTTCCATAGGCATTTTTGTTTCGACTCTTACTAATTTTCTTTTCTGACAATTCCGGCAAAGTTTAATGTAATTTTGAATTTCTTGTTTCATATTCTTCCAAAAAAATTTATTTCTAATTCTCCAAAAAGTGTTTGAACCCCCTTTATGCCCCCCCTGCAGATGATTCATGGAATTCTTTCACAATTCTTTCACGATCAGCCACCGGTAGAATTTTTACTTCCCCTGAACAAATTACAATTAAAATTTCGGTATCTTTAAATTGTTGTCTTAATATTTGTTCAATGGATATACAAGAGACCCCATTCAGAGCACTATCATAACTTGGAACCTTAATGCATTTTACATTTAAAGTTTCTATTGCATTTTAAGGGCTAAAATATCATATGATATTGTATTTAAAGAAGGTTGATCTTCAAATTTATTTTTAATAATTACGTTGAAAATGTACCGCCCTTTATTTGCGAAAACAATCACCTCTCCAACTCTAGGGCTTCCCTCGATTAAATCATTAATTTTTATAATTCTGGAGTTCAATACTTCCTCATTCACAATTGATTTTAATTCACAGTCTGCTGAAATATAATTAACTATGTGACCATTTCCAATTGTAATTTTATCATTACTATACCTAATATTATATATTTATCATTTCCATGACACTTTTTGTCATAATTTTCCTGACGCTGAAAAGCATCACTTTGGCATTTAACGCCTCCCTCAGCCGATAGCCCACCTGCTCCTCCTGGAGCAGGTATATCTATGACACTCTCCTCCCTCATCCCGCTCGCTTGTCTAGGCTTCGACTTGGTTGCCACATCGCCCGTCTTCGGGTTCCCTAAAAAAATACTAGCTTCCATGAGAGTTACCGGAATGACAGGTGTTAAACTGTAGGTTGCCGAATACGGTGGTAGCCGCTTATCGCATGCATATACGGGATATTCTCCACTCCCTAGACTTGTCTTTTCACCAAGAATATCATTTTTTAAGGCAAAATTCTTAACTTCCCTAACAACTCCGGGATTTGAGTGCCCATCCTCCTCAGCTAGTAGCATAGGTACGGTCCTATGGTAGGTCGCCGCTTGCACTGTCGCTGTTTTTTTCTTCTCTGCAGTATTATATGCGCTATGATCGTTAATTTCATTGGTCTGTTCATTTTGAACACATTTGTCATTACCAGAAACCTCTTCCTCCGTGGTGCACTCACGGATCCGGGTCGAGCTTAGCATTCCACAAAAATTCATTTTTCTGTCTCGCGATTGTTCTATATTGCAAGGATTTCGAGACAAAGCATCAGAATTTGAATTTATTTTACCAGGTTTATATTGAATTTCATAATTATATTTACGAAGCTTAATTTTCCATCTTGTTAATCTGGACACAGGATCTTTTAATCCATGTAGCCAAACTAAAGGTCTATGGTCGATAATAAGGATAAATTTATGTCCATATAAATAAGGGCGAAAATATCTAACAGCCCGAACTATAGCAAGAAGTTCCTTTTCAGTTGTACTATAATATAATATCTCCTTGACTTAATACTGCTCCCAATGCATAATTTGATGTATTAGTAGTGCAAATTTTATCCCTTAAGATTTCGAATGCGTTTTGTTGCAAATCACGCCAACGAAAAGGAACATCTTTCTTCAATATTGCAGTTAATGGTTTTGCTTCTTTAGGTAAATTAGGGATGAATCGCCGATAATACCCTATTAGCCCTAAAAATTGCTTAATATTTGTCTTACGTCTAGGAATCGGAAATTTTTTAACTGTTTCTATTTTTCTGGGGCCCGGATTTACCCCACATTGAGTAATGATATGATCCAAATACGAAATTTCTTTCCTTAAAAATTTACATTTTTCCGGTTGTAAGACTAAACCAGCTGTTTTTAATCGTCCAAAAAGGGATTTTAATTTCCGTGAATGATCTTCCAAGGAACTGGCATAAATGATAATATCATCCATATAAACAAATAGTTCCACCCCCTGTAATTCGCTCAAGACACGATCCATCAATCCCTGAAAGGTAGCCGGGGCATTTTTCAACCCAAATGGCATTCTTGTATACTCTGAATGAGCATAAGGGGTAGAGAAAGCAGTCTTTTCTTACGAATCGGGATCCATGGGAATCTGATTAAATCCCGAGGCAAGATTTGAAACTGAAAAATATTTGGCACCGAGCTGGTCGATAATATCGCTAATATTTGGAAGGGGATACGCATCGGTTACTGTTTTTTTCATTCAATTGCCTGTAATCGATAACAATTTGCCATTTTTGTAGTGCTCCCGTGTCACTTTTCTGTGCAAGAATCCAAAGAGGAGTGTTATAAGGGGAATCCGATTGTTCTATAATTCCATCTGCAAGTAGATTAGATACTTGCTTACGAATTTCCTCCTATTGTATTTTGGGAAAACGATTCTGTTTTGCATTAAAAGGTTGATTGTCGACAGTAATAATTTTTGTTTTACAAGGGTGGTTGCTCCCAATTTATCCCACGGTAAATAAAACAAATCTAAGTGATCCCCAAATAATTCAATTTAATTTCGCTTTTCCTCATCGTTTAACGTTTTTAAATCAATTAATTTTAAAATCTGAGCAAGCCTCTGGCCCTTTATTTCTCTCAGCTATTCGCACCAACAGTAGACGCATTATTTTGCCCCCCACGCGCGCACTTGGCTGCTATCACTGCACACTCCACCAATTCAACGGGAGGCAAGGTCAGCGACACGCTACTCGCAGTAGTATTGATCGCATAGCACCTAACGCAGTGACCGACCTTACTCACTAAAGACTCTCCCATGAATATCCCAGGTTCCGCGTTCACTCTCCGAATATACCCCTCGATTAAATACGTGTCCTTTACTGGTATCTCTATGAATTTTTTAGTTCTAGCTGGAATATTAGTTGTGGAATAAGAAACATCAGGTGACTCCAGACCTCCAAAATTTATTTCAAGATCCCCGACTATTA
Organism: Belonocnema kinseyi; assembly: GCF_010883055.1. NCBI lineage: Eukaryota > Metazoa > Arthropoda > Insecta > Hymenoptera > Cynipidae > Belonocnema > Belonocnema kinseyi. Next base: position 115,080,985 of record NC_046663.1, read on the forward strand.
ATTTAGCTTTTTGATTTTTCAAAAATGACATCCCTAAAATTTCCCCTTGATTAATGGGAAAGTCGTCTGGAACAATTTGAAAAATTGATTCTATTCCTTGAATGGACATTATGTTTTTTAATTAAATTCAAATCACATCCCATATCAATCAAGAAATAAGGTAATTCCTTGATAAAAATTTCCATTTTCAACTGTAATTACTGGGTTGGTTCTTGAAAGTCGAGGGTCTCTTATCTGTAGGATGTTTTTCTGTCTGGGTGGTGAAATGGTTTCGAGGTCATCATTGCACCGGTTTGATGCCTCTTTTGGGAGTTGAAAACGTTCTGTGCGGACTGAGATCTATTGTTACGTTCTTCTTCATGCTTTTGTTTTAATTTACATTGTGCAATAATATGATTGGTGTACTGACAATAACTACAGTAAGATTTAGACCTTTTATTAGGGGTTAGGTTACACAGGCCGACAAAGAAAAAAACCTAGAAAGACGACCATACCTCCCTAAAGGTTTTTGGTGCGCTGAATCCAAATCTGGCCTCAGAAATGTTCCATCACCCTAGGTTTCCGAGATATCCTAACCCTTGGTCCGGACTTTCAATTATTAACTCCTCGTCCCCATACACATCTGATTGACGCAGAACTTTCCTTACGTTTGGTGGAGATTGTGGTCCTCCAGGGCCACCACCTCCACCGCCCCACCCCAAGTTTTGCCATTTACATTATTCAACATACTAATTCTTTCGAAATTATTTCCTGATGTTCTCACTTCATTTATCGTACCTGATTCCGACGAGTCACTCATTTTTACAATTCTAGCTGAATCTTCTTATTTATTTATTTTTCAAACTTATAATTCTACAAAGTCTCAAAAATTATGCTACGAACTAAAATCGCAAACTTGAAAAGCCGCAAAAATGTGAGTGAAAAAACCTTTACTTGAGTGCGTGACCTACCTGTATTAGTTGACAATTTCATAAATGGTCCAGCATATGTAGATGTGTGAAGTATCCTCCCCGTAGTAAGGCTCCAGTCCTGCTGTTTAATTCTCCTTCCTTCTGATCCTTAGTCCTTTTGAAGAATGGACCTCTATTCAGATACTCTTCTTGGTTAATTTTATTAACCTGATGGTAACGGAGGAGTATTTTCTGCCGCAGACTCTCGTTATCCACCTTGATCCCTCTTCACAGAGGAAAACCGCGGCAGTCAAAAAACCTCTGTAAGATACTTCAGTTCCGAGGATCACTAGCGAATCAAACAATTTCATTCTCCTTACAAAATCATCTGCGAACAACCTCTTCCCCAGGCCCCAAATACAACATAGCAGCCCCATGCCACTTTTCTGGAGGGCTGTGGAAAACATTTGTCATGAGAGTTGACGGTGGCAGTCTGGCGGCGCAAGCTATGCAGCTGGCATAGAATTCAAATATTGCACGGCGAAAGTGTTAAAAAAAAATTTGCAAATAAAAATAATTTTCAAATAGTTCCGGGTAAAAGGTAAATTGCTGCACCAAGAAACAAAATGGGTTCCTCACATCATTTGCAATTCCTGCAGACTTATGTTGTATCATCTAAAAAATTCAAACAACGAAAAGTACCGCAAGTACTCTACACCAACCGCATGGAAAAACCCGTTATTGCGAAGGACTGCTACTTTTGCATGAATTCCGTCAAAGGGTTCAACGCCAAAAATAGGAATAACATTTCGCACATTAATGTGTGCACAGTCACAAGAGCAATTGAAATCAGTAAAAATGCACAACAGACTGATTTAAGCGCTTTAGAAGATGATAGAATGGAAGTTGAAAGTCAACGTCATGGAGACGGTAGTGAAACCAGTGATCAAGCAGAAAATAGTTCTGATGATTCCGACGAAAATGACGAATATGGCATGCATAAAATGAAATTGAAGGTTCCAATATTAGTGTCGCAACTAGAACTGAATGATTTTATTAGAGATCTTGGATTACCGTAAGACGGCGCTGAATTTGCCGCTTCATTTCTAAAAAGAAGAAATCTTCTAGAGCCAAAGACAAAAGTTTCATTCTATCGCAACCTCGACAAAGAATTCAGAAAGTTTTTCGTTAAAGACGAAGAGATGTCTTTAGTGTACTGCACTGACGTTAACGGACTAATGAACCACTTGAAGAAAAATGTGTACAGAGACGAAGAATGGCGACTTTTCATTGATTCGTTAAAACGCAGCATTAAGGCTGTTTTACTGCTTAACACGAATACTTACGCTCCTATCCCTATAGCTCACTAAACGGTCATCAAAGAAGAATATAAGAATGTCAAAAAGCTTCTTGAAAAAGTTAATTACACGAATCACAAATGGCAAATGTGTGGTGATCTCAAAATCATAACAATGGTATTCGGCCAACAATCGGGTTTCACGAGAGACCCATGCTTTATATGCCTGTGGAATAGCAGAGGTCGAGCCAATCATTGCAGCGAAAAACATTAGCCTTTAAGAGATTCCTTCAAACCTGGTTCTCATAATATCATCAACCAAAGCCTCGTTGATCCAGAAAAAATTTTACTACCACCCCTCCATATAAAGGTTGGGCTCATGAAGCAATTTGTCAAGGCGTTAGGCAAAGACGGACAATGCTATAAGTATATATCCCTTAAATTCTCTAATGTTTCAGACGCTAAATTGAAAGAAGGAGTCTTTGATGGACCACAGATTCGAATATTGACAAGAGATACTAATTTCGTGAGCCACATGACGAAAATTGAAATGGACGCTTGGGAAAGTTTTAAAGCAGTAAACGCAAATTTCCTCGGTAAAAAAAAACTCCAGACTACGAGAATATTGTTGCGTAAATGAAAAGAAACTAAAACAAGTTAGGCTGCTTGATGAATTTAAAACTTCACTTTCTAGATTCCCATCTGGATACGTTTCCAGAAAATGTTGGTGATTTCAGCGAAGAACAAGGGGAACGTTTTCATCAAGACATAAAAGTGATGGAACAACGATATCAGGGTAGATGGGAC
>NC_046663.1:115084078-115092115 GCF_010883055.1 Belonocnema kinseyi
TCAAATGAGTAATGTGCGTCTAAATTTTTAACCACCTGCAGTACAATGAAATGAATTTTATTGTGTTACAACGGGAACACTTAAGTTAAGTTGTGTTGCGTTTAGCAAAATTTCGCTAGGTTCTGTTAAGATAGATTCATTTGTAGGTTAAGATCGAGTTAACCTATTAAATATAGCACGTATTTAAGACTGAGAACCGTACGCTTACATAGCTACACGTGCGGTTGAATTTCATTTGGCTAGGTTAGGTTAGGTCAGGTATTGTTAGGTGAGGATAGGTTAAACCTCTATGTAGGTTAAACCGAAGCTGAATGAAACGGTACCGCAAACACAACGGGACAACACAATCAGTTTAATTGTGTTTCGTGAGGTAAGGTTAGGCTAGGTTAGATTTATTTCTAGGTTAGGCTCGAGTTGACCCATTCGATGTAGCACACATTTGCTACTGGGAATATATGCTTCCAGAGCTTAACGTGTAGTTCAATAAATTTCTGTTAATTCAGGTTAGGTGAGGTCAGGTTTTGTTGGGTAAAGTTATGTTAAATAAGTTGATATCAGGCAAGGGTTGACCCTTCACAGTTGTTGAAATGTTTTTGAAGGGAAAATTTGCATCACTGGCATTATTTTGAAATTTATTTGCCTCAGTGCATGATTTTTCGTCATTTTTTGAGATTCTGGCTCAATCATCACGGGATGGGTGATTTTTGATACCGAATTTGAATTCAGTGCCCCAAAATTCATAGGAATACGTGTGTCTTGTTACCAGATCCGCATACTTTTTTTTTGTGTGGCTGTGTAATCTTTAAGAATTTGTATTACCTTCTGAATAAAAAATGATTAGCGAAAATTGTAAATTTCACTGCCTTTAGAGGTAAATCCAAATGCGTTTCTACTACCCACAACATAACATTATTCATGAGCATAAAAAATTAAATATATCATTATTTGTGTAATTTTTAAATATCCAAAAAGAAAATAGTCTAAATTTTATAACATTTTTTATTATATTGTATAATATATATAACATAATATTTATTTTATTGATTGATTTTAATTCATTTTGGATTTTCAAATATTTTAATGAACAAATTCTATGTTTTAATGAACACAATGTGCTTCCTTATTTATTAATATCATATGTTATTTTAAGTTCAAGAAATGAACCTTGTTAAAATAATTTATAAAATGGAGGAAAATATGCTAATGTTAATTATAAGTAATTTTAGAAAAGAACTTGAGGTAAACTTTTGAAAATAATATTTTGGGTTTTCTTTATTTGACAATAACAATTTAAAGTTGAATGTTTTCCTTTTTCTCTGTAGGTAAAAGTTGCAATTCATATTTAATTTAGATGCTGTATTGCTTATTGTATTCCTTAAAAGATTTTGTGAAAATCTCATTGGTAGTTTTTATTAAAAAAAATTATTTATAAAAACCTATTGTTTACAAAAATAACGATTTTATAATCCCTAAATAACTTTTTTTATCTAAAAACGTATCGATGAAATTTTCGAAGAATCTTTTCAGCAATAAAATATGCCCTACAGAATTAGGATTGAATAATAGTTTTTTTAACTACATTTTTTTTAAATTCTGCAAAATAAAAAAAATAACTTGAATCTTTCAGAAAATAACTTTAAATTTTCCTAATAATCTAGAGAATATTGTTTGATTTTCTAAAAACTTTCCATATTCATAAAAACCTTCTTTTTACAAAATTGTAAAAAATCTCCATTTTTCTCCAAATGTTTATAATTATCAAATTAAACATTTTTTTTAATCTTTCAATATATCTGAACGTTCTACATGTCTTTTAAATTTTTCCAATTTTTCTTAAAATACTTGAACTTTTCTTAACTTTTCTGAGAATCTAAGAAAATATTTTATTCTTTTGAAACCTTTCGTAATTTTAATCCAGCTTCCTATTTCGAAATCTTCAATATTCTACATTGAAAAAATGGATATTAAAAATAATAGAACTTTTTTGTAATTTTGATTTAATTTTCATTTTTTTTACAATCCCTTCTTCAAAATAAAGAAATCATTCAAAATGTTGACAGAAATCTTGGGACAATTTTATTGTTCTCCTAAACTCTTTAAAAATTCTTAAACGGCTTCTCATTTTTTCTTCTAAAGCATCAAATATGTTTCTTCAAAACTTAAAATTAACATTTTTTTAATAAAATATAAATCATTTTTAATCTTCCCAGTCTTATTGTCCGTTTGGTAGGAAAATTTAAAAAAAATATCTAAAATTTAAAATTAGAAAATTATAAAATTTAAAAAAGGTACTATAAAATTATAAAAAATTTATCAAATTTCACCCACGATAAGCTTGATTCTATTTATTACATTACAGTCATCCAAAACTGTAGAATAATTTATATCATTATTAAATTATTCTTTAAAATACTTTAAAATCATTCTTTTCTGTAGATTCGATTAAAATATTTATGATCAATAATTCAAAATCTAAATGCACTGATACACGAGAATAAATCAATGTAAAATGGATAAAATAGCAATTTATAAATTATTCAACAAACTTGGTTCCTATGTTGCGATTTCTTATTGAGAATAAGATCCTTTAGTTCATGTTTAATTTAAAAATAAGTATAGTGAAAATTCCCTTTTTGTCCTGAATCTTAAGCTAAATTTCATGAAAAGAGTTATGTCGAAAAGCAATTTTTTAAATGAATTCATTAAAATTAATTTAATTTCTTTAAAATTTATAATTTTAGTTCATTTTTTCAAACTTAAAAATATATTAAGGTATCATTTTTTTATTATCTAAAGTAGAAAGACATTGATTTGGATTATATTAAATAATGCCCAGTATTCACAGTTAATATTTACAATAAAGTGATATTTTTTAAAAGAGAAAAACTTTAACAACAAAACGATATACCTATACACTTTATAAGTAACACCGTTGCCGAAGTGGGACGATGGTCGTGGGGGCTAAAGCGTAGGCTTTGGACCCACTCCTTCGGCTTGCGGGTTCGATTCCCGCCTCGTACTCTGGAAAAGTCTCGGTGGCCCATGCGGTGAACACTAGCCTAGCAAGGGAGTTGTTCATCTCCGGAGAGTCGTGGGACCGGTACCTCTAGAGAAAAAGGTGTTCTCTAAGTAAGTGTGTGGAGGGTGTGTAACAGGAATAGAGAAGGTGTAAGAAAAATGTAAACCCTTGGGGGACACATTAGAAGCTTCCATTCCAGAAGTAACACCGTTGCCACATCACTAAATTTTGATAACGTCCCTTAAAATAGCTTTTGCCATTATTTAACAATATTTGGATCATTTGGTGATTAAAAAAATTTAATTTTGTTAGCTTTGTCTTGCTCTCGATTACTTTTTTTATCCCGATTTAGAATCAAAACAAAGGTACTTCACGATTTTTGTTTAAAATTTCAACACTGCGGATATTTGATTTAAAAGCAGTTTTTTCAGTTTTCTTTCGCTTGGAAAATGTCGAAAAGATCACTCAAAACATTCAAAGATTATTTACCACTGTCAGTAAATTAATTTTAATGTGTTATTAAATTCAACCTTATTATTTTGTTATACACTATCAACGATCACAGACCCCTCTGAAATGTTTTTTTTCTACTTGCTCTTAACATTTATACTTTTAACAATCGAATTAAATCGATTGAACTCATTTATAAGAGGTTATGTCAGTTATTCAAATCTCTCAAATGCAGTCCTGCCCAAGTAAATTACGTTCGCCATCTTTAACATGTATTATACATAGTTTTCTACAATTTTCTACGTGAATTACGTCGTTTATGTATTATACGTAGAAAACCTCGAGTGACATGTCATAACCCATCTCTGCAGCACTTGCACAAAAAAGGTTAAAGACGCAACCTGTTTTGCTACTTCCAAAGATATTTTACCTAGATGCGGCAAGGGTCTAGTTAGGCCACATGTCACCAGAGCGGCGCTATCGGCGATTTTGTGGCTTCGTTTTTTTCCGGTACTTTTCGGCTAAATTCGGCAATGCCGCTACATTTAAACGGATTATTTTGACCACATGCCACGAGACGGCGCAATAAACTCTGCTTTGTTCGAGCGGGAATTTGAAAATTTTAATTATTATGGATTATTGATTTATTCTCCAGGACTGAAAGTCACTTTTCTTTATTTGAACATATTCTTAGTATATGTAATTTATTTGTATTACTTAAAAAATTAGAAGATTGTGTTATAGAAATTAAGAATGAACAAGTAACTGAAAATATGATAAAGATAATTAGGTATAAAATCTATATCTAGAAAGAATGGGATAAATTTACCATTGTGTGACAAATTTTACTGTTGTTTATACATAAATCAATTTTAATAATAATATTTAAAAAATAATAACATGGAAGTAATTGAAGTAATTGATTGAAAATCCTGACCTTAAAATTCCGTATTTTATTTTTATGATAAATACTTGTGAAAAGTAAAAAAATAAAAAGTTTTATTTTAATATTGTGTTCCTAAAGAAGATAATTCGATATTTACGTGAACATTCTGGACTATTTAAAGAATACTTTTTATGAAAAAAATATTCACTTTATTTTAATATTTCTATTTAAAAATAAAGAAAACTAAAAAATACTTTAGTGCAATATCAAAAAATGTTTTCTTTTTCTGTTTTATTCGTAAAAAGTATAATACTACGAATTTTTATGTGAACATTCCGGACAATTTAAAGAGATCCTTTTATGCTCAAAAAAAGGTACACTCTATTTTCATATTTCTATTTAAAAGATAGAAAACTAAAGCATACCTAAATATCATATTCAGCTAATTAATGAATTATTTAATTAGTAATATTATTGAAAAAGTTAAAAGTCAATGAAAATATTTCAGCAAAATTTTTTTTCGCAAGCAGGTGCATATTAACAGTTTATTTTTATTTATTTAAATATATATACATATAAATTATAATTATATAAATTAATTAATATAATTATATTATTATGTATACATTATAAGTATATTAGGGCGGAGTGAAAATAATCAAATTAGTCGAATCGTTTGAGCTGAGCGAAAAAATTTGTGGGTTGACATTCAAAAAAAGTAAACAAAAATCTAAAATCGGTTAATATATCTTCTGTTCCCTTTTTTTATTTAAAAACTAAAATTTTTGGAAATTCCAAAAAATTTCCCTATTTTTTCGAAAATTATGGGGAATTTTTTCTATGTTTAGTTTTTGTATAGGACTCAATAAAAAAACATTTTTTTTTGCCATTTTCAAAAAATTCTGAATTAAGCAAAAAAAAATGGTTTATTTTTAAATTTTTATTATTATTCACTAGAAAAAACGAAACATAGAAAAAGTTCGCCATAATTTTCGAAGCCATAGGGAAACTTTTTGGAATTTTCAAATAAAAAAAGGGAACAGAAGATATTAACCGATTTCAAATTTTTTTTTTACTTTTTTCGGATGTCTACCCACAAATTTTTTTCACTCAGCTCAAACGATTTGACCAATTTGATCATTCTCACTCCGCTCTATTATATATACACATATCGAATTTCACATTGAAAAAATTGATTATTAATGTAATCCCGACTGTACTTCCTAATTGTAGTCAAAGTTTTATAAAAGAAAAAAAGTAAATTAATTATTAAAATAACAATCAGAAACAGGAGTGACAATTTTCAAAAATTTAAACTGGATCATGTGATTTTTTAAATCGCAATACGACGACGTGCGCTTGTTAGACCTGCACTCACTTGTTTTCCTAATTTCACAACAAAGGAAAACACACATGCCGGTGCGATTAAAGCCTTTGGTATTTACGTGATTGGATATTATTTTGACCTTGAACTTGAGCTTAATCAATAGTTTACTGGTAGTGAATTATTTAAAAAGTGTTTTAAAGTGAAAACAGAATAAAAATAATGTCTTCAAGTGCTACCGATCGGTGTGCTTACATGGACTGTCGAAATACACGAGGAGATGCCGGGATTATTTTATTCTGTTTACCACCAAAAAGCAGTGAAACATTTATCGTATGGTGCCAAAATGCAGGTGAGTAAATAAATAACAATTATTAGCGTGTCTCCAGTCAATTCGAAAAATAACAAATTATTAAAATCCCCAAAATTCTGAAATTTCCGAATTTATTATTTATCGAATTGTTTAAAATATTACCTAAAGAGAGGTTCCAGGTCAGGAATATCAGAGCTGTTAGCTATAAGAGTGTTTTTATTTTAAATTGGATAAATATTAGTGTTAAGTAGGTAAGATATTGTGAGAAAATATTTTTGAAAAAATTTCAGAATTGTAGAAATGACGTCACATTGAATTTTTTGATGATTTTTTTAAAATACTACATCCCAGACATTTTAACCTATTTTACTAAAATTTATAGATCTTATGTAGAGGTAAGTACCCTTTTTACTGTGAAATTCCAGAAAAAAAGTCAAAATTTCAGGTAGAAAAAATTTAAAAAATTTTTATTCTGATTTTTCGTTTTGAGCTTGCCTTTTTTCACTTTTTTTGTGTGCAAATTATTCCTTATGATCTTTTTATTTTTCTAAATCGTGTAGCTTTTTCTGGTTGCCGGGTTATATCGTACACGTCATTCTCCCGCGCAACGGCAATGCGCATGCAGCGAACATTTGTTTTTGTTTACTTTCTTAACAGAAAGATTAATTTTTTATCAAAAAAGATTAATTTTAACAAAATACATGTATTTTCAACCAAATTTTTTAATTTTGAAAAAAAATTTCAACCAAAAAGATTTAATTTCTCTAAAAAAGGTAAGTTTTTGACCAAAATTCGATGATTTTTAATTTCAATTGAAAAAAGTCATGTTTAATAAAAAAATAATTATTAACTGAAAAGATTAATTTTAAACCAAGGTGATATAATTTCTCTGATAGAAAGTCGAAAAAATTAATTTTCTATAGAAAAAACCTATTTTCAAATCTAAGTGATGAATTTTCAAACATAAAAAAGTGAAAATATTGTTAACTCAGGAAAATTAATTTTCTGCCAAAAAGATTATTTTTTGACAGGACTTTTTAATGAAAATGTAACTATCCTATTTTTGGTTAAAAATTCATTTCTTTGATTGAAGATTCATCATTTTATTAAGAAAATAAATATTTTAGCAGAAAATTGATTTGTTGTTAAAAATTCATCTCTTTCTTTGAAAATTATTTTTTTTATTATAAATTAATTTTTTACGTGAAAATTTTCCTGTTCAAATATTTAAAAAAAATGGATCTTTTCAGAGAAATTTAATGTTCCTGGTTGAAAAATCATCTTTTCGGTTTGGAAATAGCGCAAATTCTGTAAATGTGCCGAGTTTGAAAACTATCTTCAGATTATTTTGGTTGTCAAAACGATTAGACAGAAAAATTATTTTACTCGTTATGTAATATGTGTATAATGTCATCTTTTTTTAGCATTTAGATTTCGTGGGTTTTGAAATAATTTTAAGGGATTTTACTACTACCAAGATCGCGCAAATTAAAAAATTTAATGCATGTGTAATAAATTAATGCGTGTCTAATTAATTAGCTAATTTAGAAATTCAATCGTCGATCGCTCTAAGAAATTCCCAAACTCTGAAATTTTCTGAATTAAGCACCTATGCACGCAATTTACGTTTTAAATTTCAGGATAATGTATATATATTTTAATTGATCGTAACATATTTTAATTTTTCAGCAAAAAACCTAAGAACAAATGCAGTTTAATTTATTATGCTGCCGTTTTATCTGTTAGAATTTGGTACTTTTTTGCATTTTTTCTTATGTTATTCTAAGCCACGTGGGTTTAAAGGCTTAAAAACATTTTCTCTCTCGATGGATTGCTCACCTTGCCGTATGGAGTATATATAGGTTCCAAATTAAATCATTAATTTATTTAATTTAGTACCTTACACTTCTGGTGAGAGGGATGAGTAAACTGTGGAGTTCATTCTTTTTCAATAACGATATCATAGAGTTTAACAGTATAATACAAAAATACTTAAATTGTTCTTAAAATTCCTATCACAACTCCACTGTTGAAACTAAGAAGCA
>NC_046663.1:115092215-115109563 GCF_010883055.1 Belonocnema kinseyi
AATAAAGTTACATATTGAAAAAGTCTTACATCAACAATAACTTCCCTTCTATTTTATTCCTTTAATTTTAAATCCATTGTTACTTGTAATACACACTATCTTTAATACTCTTTTTTATACTAGTGTACGATTTAGAGAAATGGCTGTAATAAATAAAAGGACCAATAATAAAAAATAATTCAAAATGAGATGCCGAATATACAGATTAACGTAACAACATTTTAAGAGTACAAAGTGACCCAATTTAAAAATCTCCGCAATTATAATTCAACGAATTATATAAATTCTGAATTATACAATTAGCGATACAAGATAAACAATTTACTATTTAGGGCCATCCATATACCACGTGGTATATTTTTGTCAATATTAAATTTCCGGAATTTAATTTCAATTTCAAGAATTCTTTTGATGTGCAAAAAAAACACTCTATTTTCATATTTCTATTTAAAAAATAGAAAACTAAAAAATACCTAAATATCATATTCAGCTAATTAATTATTTATTTAATTAGTAATATTATTGACAAAATTGAAAGTCAATGAAGTATTTCAGCAAAATTATTTTTTGCAAGTAGGTACGTATTATTAGTTCATTTTTATTTATATAAATATATACATATACATATATACATATTTTATTGATATAATATAATTAATATAATTATATTAATATGTATACATTATCTATTATATGGCGGGGTGAAAATTATTAAATTAGTCAAATCGTTGGAGCTGAGCGAAAAGAATTTGTGGGTTGACATCTAATTGATTGATTAAAATCGGTTAATATATTGTGTTCCCTTTTTTGATTTGAAAATTAAAATTTTTGAAGATTCCAAAAAATTTCCCAATTGCTTAGAAAATTATGGCGAATTATTTCCTGCTTTTCTGTCTAGTAGCTACCGTGACAATTGTCCCAAAAATTATTCATATTTCAGCGTTTTCTTTGAATTTTGTATACGGTTCAAATAAATTTAATTTACTTATTAGAATACTGCACAATGTAGGATACTCCTGGTGAGAGGGCTCAGTAAACTACGTGCAGATTATTTTAATATAATTTCTTCTCTAGATCTATTCTTTATTTTTATGAGTCAATTATAATCCTAATTATTACTTTCCTGAGCTTTTTGTCCATATATCTGTATCCAATAAAACTGTTAAAATGCGTATTGTACATAAACTTGTAATTGTACTTAATAAAAACTAAGAATAAAAAATACACTAAAAACAAACTTTGTTTAAGATCACAATTATATCACTTTTCATTTACTACATAATGATTTATATGATGCTCGATTTATTAACTAAATTGCAAGTAAATATTCAATTTGTGAAATCTGGTGAAAAAATCTTGTCATTTACATTCTACGTAAATAGCATTAATAATTTTATTTTTCAATATGGATGCACTATTTTTAATATTACTGGTTTCAAAAATGTATTCAAATTTAAAATTTAACTACAGTTTTATTTTAATTTAACTAGATTGCACTTTAATTTAAAACCATTTAATGCCATGAAACATCAACAATTTTTGATTGAACTTTACTTTAATTAAACTAAAATTTACTTAAATGCTGAATTTAACTCAATTGTATTTAATCTTTAAATTTAGTTTTACAAAATAGTTTTAAAAATTGCACTGCAATAAATGTTAAAGTACGAATAGAATTCTTTTTAAACTTGTTTAGGTAGTATGTCGAAAATTTCTCTTTTAAAATACAGCAGACGAGAAAATAATTTAATTTATCTAAACTTTATTTAATTTTTAAATTCATCTAAATTTTATTTAAATCTTGAATTTAGCTACAATTGAAACAAATTTTATTTAAATTTGAAATTTAACTAAATTTTATTTAATTTAAAAATTTATCTCAATTACATTTATATGTTATGTTTATTTAAAAAAGAATTTTTGAAATGTCACTACAATTCTAAAGTACGAAAAGAATTTTTTTAAATCTATTTATTTATTATCCCGAAAATGTCTCTTTTCAAACCAACCGTAAGAGAAATTAATCAATTTAAAAATAATAATAAATAGAATAATTTTAGGCTCTCTGTAATTTTAATACAATTAGGTAATTCACGTTCACAACATTTTTCGCGTACAGAGCCAGCTGACCAACTCAGCTATAGCAAATATTGCTATAGTGATGTCGAAGGCGAACGCGAGAAATAGAAAATCACGTTCGGTTTGGAATTCAACAACTTTCAGTGTGCGCCCCGGCCCCACCCCGCCCATTAATGTGGTCGAAGGACGCGGTTGCCATAGAAATTACGAAAAGTTGAAGAGGGCAGCACCTCAATATGGTCGAAAATGTAGTTAGATATATATATCGGCCGTCCCCACCCCTGACCCTAGCCGCATCTAGGTAAAATATCTTTCTATTTCCAGAAAAACCCACAGTATCGATCACAATCATGAAGACTTGTTCGAGGTTCTAACCAATAGCCATGGAGAATAGATATAAAGAAACCAAACTAGTGGAACTGAAAATGAACACTATTCTGTTGTTAGAAGTATGCATGCACGCATGTGCAAAATCACACTTACGTGTAGTTCAAAACTTCCCGCGCGTGGCGTGCTAACCGCACTTTAAAAAAATATGGCCGCCAGCGTGAACGCGAGTCAAATGTAAATAAATAATGATTGTACAATTAATAGTTTGTGAATAAAGGCAAGGATATTAAAATTGAAAATCGCTGTACAAAAGCGAAAGTTTCCAACAAGTGTGGTTTCAAGTGTAGTGTACAAGATTTTCAGAGTGGTGTAAGTTGCATGTTTATTATTTTTGTTTCGGACGCATCGAATACCTGTCGCACGCATAGTGTTGGTAAAAGTAATTTGATATTTTCATAAAGATACTACCTACCTCTTCCATGGCGAATAATTTTTTATTTCACAAACATTTCACAAAATCCTGTCTGATTATTAATTATTTATTTGTTTAAGCGACCTGTCAAAACAAAACAATGGAGGTGGTCATATTCTTTTAAGTGTGATTGGCACGCCACGCTCAAAAAGTTTTGAACTATACGTTTGTGCGATTTTACACATGGGTGTGTGCGTAGTGCGTACTTTTGGCAACAGAGATGTGACCGTTTTTGGTGAAGTCCATGCTTCACAGATTGGTCTCTTTCTATTTATTCTCCATGCCAATAGCATTGGCTTACAGTGACAAATGGGCGACTGGCAACTTTCAATCGGTTGAGAACCCTATCACGCTCAGAAGGTGCGTTCCAGGCGACCACCCGGGTGAATTGGTGGGTGAAGTAAAGAAGTGGGCGGAGTTTACTAGGGTGAAGTGGAAGGAGAATGGTAGAATTAACGGTTTCGAGTGTGCGTCGGGTGTATGTTTGGTGAAAAATAGCTGAGGTTACGTTACACAAAAGTTTAAAAAATGCAATGACAGAATAAGAAGATTTTAATTGCTGCTTCAGTAATGAGGTCATTGTTATTACAAAAGTGATGTGTTCAATAATAGTGGAAAGTGATGAAGATACTAAACTTTAGATGACGAAGATACTAAATTTTAGTCTACTACTAAACTTGCGATTCCCGTCTCTTCTACCCGCTAATTCCACTGTGCACTCACTTCCACCTACCTACTTTCAGTGGGTGAAATAGTCACCCGTCGAGTGACTCCCACTCTTCACCCGAGTGACCACTGAACGGTTCACTCGAGTGAAGCCCAACACTCACCTAACATCGTGGAACGGCTCGGAGTGCACCTTAGTGCACCCGGGTGGTCCCCTGGAACGCACCCAGAGCGGACTCTGAGGGTGGCGTCCAATGATTGCAGAATTGCGTTGCGTTTTGCGTAATGCGTCAAATCACTAGACATTTCAGCCAATTATAGTGTTTCTCTGAATAACTAAGAGAATATTATTGGCCAGCGATGTGCAGTTACGCGTAATTGAAGGTTTTTTCCGTAAAATACCTAAGTGAAGTATTTTACGTAGAAAACAGGTAAAATACCTAATAAATTACATGCCAAGATGGAGAACCTGTGTATTACCTCACTTTTTTTAATTGCTGCTACTGGCATTTGTAAGAGTGCTTGTTAGTGTCTAAAAATTGTGAAATATTGTTATTTTTATTCATTTAAATACTTGTAATGAAAATGGATTTTAATATAATTTTTTTAGGAATACTGGTAAAATGTTTAAACCGAAGAAGTGTTCGTAATTTGCTGTGATTTTGCATATTTATATATATATTTCTCATATTGTTATTTTGAAATATTGGTCAATGTAATACTTAATAAATACGTTGACCTTAATTTTCTTTTTTATACTGGTAAAAAATCAATATTTTTTAAATTTTGAATTTAAAGTTAAAAAAATATTGTATTTTGAACAGTAGACAAAAACACTTAACATCCAGTAGACCAATAGCCGAACACATTTAGCAATAAAATATACACCGGTAAACCAGCTTCATTATAATAAGTTTATGTGGCAATACGATTTTTTAAATTTATTTCAAGGAATGTTTGCAAATGGCAACAAGTTTTAGAGCTAATGTTTGTGGAGGGAAACAGAAACCGCGGAACGTAAAGTCCCATATACACGTAATTTACATCGTTTCAGAAACTAGTTGGGTAAAGTACCTAGTAATTAACGTAATAAACAACGTGAATTACCTAGGGTATTTTACGTGCCTATCTCTGTTATTGGCTGAAATGTCTAGTGAATCGACTAATGGTGTCGTCGGGGCCTAGAATTCTGAGCCGGTTATATTACATTGTGAACGGTAATGAGAATGAGAATATAGCCGAGAAATAAATTCTCTGCGAATTTATGAGAATTTAAGAATTTATTTCAATTGATAGAGAATTGCATTTTTTTGTTAAATTGGAACGATTTTTTAATGTTGAAAACACATTTTCAGTATATAACAAGCACCCGCTCCAGTATTTGAAATGAAGAATTTTTTCCAAGAAAGTATTGCTATTATTCGTTCTAGATGAATCTGAATGCATATTATAGATTATGTCGGCGCTGAACCTGCAAAAGATGTAACCGTTTTTAGTCGTTATAAACAAAATATTTTATCATAAAATATGTATTTAAAATCTTAACTTTTTAAAATTTGCACAGAAAGCGCATCACCTTGTAAGAAGGTGTTTAAAAGAAAATCATTTAGTTAAAATTTAGAAATAGAATAAATTTTTGAGCGTAAAGCTACGTTTAAAATAACATTTTACTAAATAAATACCAGGATGAAATATTCTATGCTTTATTGATATATAGCTGACTATTTAAAAAAGGATTAGAGCTTGCCCTACCGAAAGAAATCTCTGAGTTTTCTTTAGCGAAATAGCTTTGCCCATTTGAGTCTATAAACAAAATCGATTTGAAACAAAATAGTCTCGGAGATAGTTTGAGAAATTTTGGTCCTTTTCAAGATCCTTTTAATGGTCCTCTTAAGAGTGGTGCGACGGTAATATAATGTTCCTTTTGTATTCGTCACGTACCGGGCGGGCAGAGTTATTTACAGTAGTTGGTCGTGGCTAATCCGCTCTCCCTTTTTAAATTTCTCTTCAAATTATTAACACTTTTTTTTAATTGATGAATTTTCTCATTATACTTATTTATAATTATAACTTATATACTGATATACAATTTTCTAGTTGTATTTAAAAATGTTGTCTTTTTTTGGCGTATCTCATTCTATTTACGAGAAACGTTCTATTAATTCCAATTTTAAGCACTAAAAAAAAGTTAGATATCTGAAGTCATCGAAACCCATAGATTCCGAATTATTTTGTTTTAGGCTGTTAACTATGAAATTAAAAAAATCTACTTTTAAATTTTAATCCGAAAGCTTAACAAAGGACCCTTGAGTGTCGGCTACTCTACTGAGATAGCCTCTCTGCTTGTTATTTATGATCGTATTCTTATTTCAATTTCGGAAAGGATATTTTAAAGCCTTTAGACCATTTTGAACGAGTATCTTGGACCTTTAAAAATATCTACCTGAGTGCATGCGGAGAATTCTATCGGAGCCTACTGCTTCACTAGAACTTGATCACGCTTCATAGAAAGAGACATGGCCACTTGCTCGATTTTCTTTCTTTTCTATTTCCAACTCCAGTTTTAACAGCCAGCGCCAACGGTTCATAAACCATAAACTCCACGAAACAATATAAACTCATAATTTCGAGCCTAAGGATTTTTTTTAGTACACACACACACACACATATATATATTTTATATCCGGCAACAGCTGTCACTTTTGTGTCTTTTGTGCTTAAATTATTAAATAACTGAGGTTTTGAAATGTTTTAGTAAAATGTAGGATTTATTCAGACTTTTGTAAAAGGTCTTTTATATTGTGTGATTCTTAATTGCCAATTCAGAAACTCGTATTTGTAGTTTTCAAGAGGAATTGTTGACCCAATTGAGGTTAGAATTCGTGACCTTTTTTCATCTTTTTAATTAGTTACATTCTATCATACTACGCACATAATTTTATTTCTCTGTCAAAGATTCTAAGGTTTATATGAAAATTAATTTTAATGTTAATCTTCTGTATATTATTATGAATAATCGGAATTGCCTGAATTCTTCCATTTAGAATATTTAACTATTCATTTACAATATAATACAAATACAATAATGTAATACCTACTCAACTGAGTTAAAATATAAAAAGATATTTTATTGTTCATGTGATAGAATATAAGTTATCTGAAAATAACACTGCATATAAGTTTCACATACGATTTGCAATAATCTACAATAATATTAAGTATTTAAATTTGTTATATATTCTAATTGCAAAACATTCCAAATTTAGAAACCTTGCAAGTTTGGAAACGAAACTTGTTGCCGGATATACATTTTTAAAGTATATATGTATAAAACACATAATTTAAACTAGACCAATTTTGCACGTTGCAAACTTGAAATTGCGCATGTTAGAAATGTGCCCTCGTGTAGTGTCACATATATGATTGTCAAATGATATTAATTATTGAATACAAATATTGTTTTTTCTTATTTTTCATTATAGAAGCAACTTATTTTATTATCCGAAATTTAAGTTTTGGGCAGTTGAAAGTTCTCTTTAGAATATCTCCTGCCTCTAAAGATTCTACATTTTTCGACATAAGTTTTTCTATCATTTTCCATGTTTGCTTACAGGGATTTTTGCTATTAATAAAGGAAATAAATGTTACAATTGTTATGATTAAAGCATTTATGGATTTACTTTTCGTCGTTTTTCCTTTATTTTTATCGCTCTATTTGTATTATTTAGTTACTTATGATATATGTGTGGGGCTAATGGACTACGATTTGAATATTATTAAACTGGAAGTTGGAATTATGACGGGTTTCGAGCATTTCCTTGGTCCCGCTAAAGTGTTACCGCCTCTCTTGCTCCACATATCGCCACATTCCATGATCAGCAATTCTCGGTAGGACATAAACTCAGATGTTTTAATTCCAATTTCCAGTATATATTGCATTACATAATCTATAATAGTATACTTATATGCCCCAATATCAAAATTATAAGCCGTAGATTCCATAAACATTTTTTGATTGTTATTATTTTATGATTGAAGGTTTATCCGGTAGCAAAATGTCCAGCTCAGAATCCGGCGTGGGATGCGTTAGCGAGGTGACACTTGCTATTAGTAAAACGAAGAGTTCACAAGCAGGAACAGTTCGGGTTCTCGATAGTCCCGATTCAGATGGATCTGGACATTCTAATTCCTTTACAGTACAAAGCTTCAATTATCCAGAAGAAGCGAATTCGAATGGAAATTTAGAAAATTTCCAGGGATCACTTTTAGCTGAAGACTTAAGGATACCTATTGTAGGATACGAGGTTATGGAAGAAAGGGCCAGATTTACAGTTAGTAATAACACAGGCTCACAAAAAAATAAAAGTGTCATGGCCACTGAACCACATCAACATACCTATATGTTTTTGGGGTAAAGTGGTGAGTGAGCGTAGGCACAGCAAAAACCTGTCACGGCTCAAGATAGGCGAGTCGTATTATAAATTTATAGAACGTCACGCTAAGTTTTTTCTTCAAATAATGGCCAAAATCGTTATTTTTCTTTAAAATCTGACGTAATAAGGCATATCTCACACCAGATTCGGATTTAGCGAACCGAACATGACATAATGAGCAACGAATGCGTCCCTCTATTCAATTTCTTATAGAAACTTGTTAAAGTGGACAAACCGATATATACATAGAACCATATAGAGCCTTATAGAATTTATTATATTTCTAAATGGCTCTATATGGTTCTATGCATCCTTTTGCCCATCTTTATACGTTTATACTATTTTTGTTAGAAGAGCATTAGAAGGTGTAGGGAGCGGAGCACCCGACAGAAAAAAGGTTTTATAAAGAATTACAAAAAAGTAATTGAATCAATGAAATCAAAATTACGTCTTCACTGTCAGGGTTACTATAATAAATAATCACAGTTTTTTCCTTTTTCACTTATTAAGCTAGCCATTTTTTTTTCAAACTAGACGATTGAATCCGCAAATAATCTACAGTTATTTAGGCTAGGCCTACTAGGCCCACTAAGGGCAAATTTTGTCGATATTGCTTCCGATTTTCTATTGTTTCTTTTTGAGACCAAGAGATTGTAGCAGCTTCGATTGACGTGAAGAAATATATTTTTGCCTGAAAAAATAATTAGAGAAATCTATGAGGTAAAGTTTTAACATACTGCAATAATGATTTTAATGGAGATTTATTATTTTACGCTAGCGAAAGAGACACCCAATCAAGCTTTTCTTATGCACGTATACATAAATATGAGTATGGTAGTCCTTTTCAGCGGCCAAGCCACTTTATGTTTTTGTGTGCTTATGTAATTTAATAAAAAAATAATTAAAATTCAAGAAATTTAAATGATAATGAAATAAAATTTAAAATCATATTCAACGTCTAATAGTCCATTTGCCTTCTAATTTGTCTTTCCTCTTTTATTTTTGTCCAAAATAGGTGGTTGTCCAAATTTGTTTGTTTGATTCTTGGTTTTATTTTTAGGAATTCTGCATATTCAGAAAAAAATCGCTTTGTTTTTGAAACTAATGTCAGTTACATATATTTTATCTCAAACATTTTGGTTTTCTTTTTATATATAAAATGTAAATTATTTTTACTTCTGAACTTATTGCTGTATAAAAAGTCAAATTTATTTATTTAAAGCTATTTTGCAATGTTTGATTATAATTATTGAATAGAATATATTATTCAATAATATTATCTTGCGAATATGGTTTCGAAAGATGTTTAACTCTCTATGGATAAAAACGAAAAGTTGAATTGAGTTATGTTTGGTGAAGTAATAATCTCAATTACTGGGTTTTATTAGGCGTAATTTCTCCAACAATATTCTATTTTCTAATTTTTTGTCTTTGCTTGGTATCAAATAAAATTCGATTAAATATGAGTAAATACCATTACGTAACGTATCCCTCATTCTACAAGTATTTTTTTATAAAACTGCATAAAAGGCCGATACCAGTGATTTTGTTTCAATTCACATAATTTATGTATTTTGTCATGCTGAACACGAATCTGGTGGGGAAAAGTGATGGTCTCTCACTGTTTTCGAGATATCGAGATTATCACTATGGAAAATTTCAATTTTCTTTAATTTTAAAAAAACGTATTTTATGTATTTTTATAATTAACGCGAATCAAACGTTCCAAGAAACGTTGGAAAAGGTTCTGGGATGCCTACGAGTCGTAAATTTTCCCCAGACGGAATATCGCACTTTTCTCTCTTTAAGATTTTTTATGCAATTCTGTTACACAAATTGATTTTGTTAGATATTATGGTTCCAAAGATTTTTTTTTTTTAATTTACTTAACAGAAACAGTAAGCCATACATGTTTTGTTAGGTTCTTTTATTTATGTTCTTGGTTTTCTCTACTTTAAACAAGATTATCTGTGAAAAAAGTAACTTCTCTAAACTCCACTGGGATGAAAAAGAGAGCAAGTAATAAAGAAAGAGTTTTAGATAAAAATGGTCTAATCACTTTCTAAATTGCCTAAATTTTGTTATGTCATCCGGTGACAGAACAATTTTTCCATTTATATTATGGCTCGGGGTTTATTGTTTCCATTTTCATCGACTAATAAATGCAGATTATTGAATATATTAGGGTCGACTAAAAAGTATTATTAGGCTAATCAGGACATTGTGTTTATTAAAAAAAAAAGACAAAAATCTACTATACCCTACCGAAAGAAATCTCTGAGTTTTCTTTAGCGAAATAGCTTGGCCCATTTGTGTCTATAAACAAAGTCGATTTGAAACAAAATAGTCTCGGACATAGTTTGAGAGATTTGGAGTTATTTACAGTAGTTGGTCGTGGCTAATCCGCTCTCCCTTTTTAAATTTCTCTTCAAATTATTAACACTTTCTTTTAATTGATGAATTTTCTCATTATACTTATTTATAATTATAACTTATATACTGATATACAATTTTCTAGTTTAATTAAAAAATGTTGTCTTTTTTGGCGTATCTCATTCCGTTTACGAGAAACGTTCTATTAATTCCAATTTTAAGCATTAAAAAAAAGTTATATATCTGAAATCATCGAAACCCATAGATTCCGAATTATTATGTTTTAGGCTGTTTGCTATGAAATTAAAAAAAATCTACTTCTAAATTTTAATCCGAAAGTTTAACAAAGGACCCTGGAGTGTCGGCTACTCTACTGAGATAGCCTCTCTGCTTGTTATTTATGATCGTATTCTTATTTCAATTTCGGAAAGGATATTTTAAAGCCTTCAGACCAGTTAAACGAGCTTCCTGGACCTTTAAAAATATCTACCTGAGTGCCTGTGGAGAATTTCTTTGAGATTCTTTAACCTAAAGAATTTTTAGTGTATGCTCAAAGATTCTTTTCGGTAGGGTACAATCAATAATAAATGTATAATTTTCATTATTAAGCATCGAGAAGCAGATCTGATTGTTATTTTATTTTATAAAATATCTTAAATGATTTATATCCAAAGTCCAAAGTATATCAAAATATACCAAAGTATATCAATGTCCTGACTGAAAAATCCCAAACAATAGTCATGATAAGTATATAAGAATAAAGTGTAACACCCTTGGAGGCTGACCGCAAAGATGAACCTTTAACGTATGCAGATAGTTCAAACTTAAGATATAATTACCTTGTCTATCGAACATTCTAAACTCTAAGTAATAAATCTAAATTCTTTTTAGGTTTATAAGCTAAGGGTCGAGTTGAAAACTGGAGGCTGTTGGTTTGTTTTCCGACGATACACGGATTTTTTTCGTCTGCTAACGCAATTACGAAGACAAAAGGCTCCAATTTCTCATTTAACTTTACCTCGAAAGAAATGGTTGGGTGATAACTTTGCACCCAGTTTTCTAGAAGAGCGAATACGGGGCCTTCAAACATTCGTAAATGGATTATTAAACAGTTCAGAACTCCTATCAACGCCATGCGTGAGAGAGTTCTTTTGCCTTGACGAACCTCCCACGTTATCGGATACTGTCGAGGAATCTAGAGTGAGTATCATTATAATTTATCACTGATCAGGCTTAGATTCTTCTTCTATTTTGCGCCATCGCTGATCTTGAAGACTACTTGACCTACATTGATGGTTGGCCTGGAATCATTCCCAGATCGTGACCTAAGTTTAAAATCTTATCAATTTAGAAACTTTAAATCAACTGGCATTAGAATAACTCGGTGACGTAGTGGAAAGTCTATAAGGAAAGTTTAAAGGTTTTAAATGAGGTTTTTATCAATTTATAAAAGTATTGCTTTAAGCTGAAGCTATCATTTAAATAAAAACTGCCATTTCGATAAAACAGGCATGCCTCTGAAATTATTATCATCATTATCATTATCTTTTTATCTTTATCACTCTTACAAATATTACTATTTTTTGAGTTTCATATAATGTTTTGATATATATTCTGATAACAAAATGTTTTAAATTTAAATATCGATTGAATTTAAATTTATCATTATTTAAAAATAACAATTTTTTCATTTTATTGTGTGTTCTAGAAGAACAATTTCTGCTTTTTGAATACAAAACTAAAGCATTTTTGTTTTAATGCGCTTCTACGATAACAATTGTAATATTATAATTTATTCTAAATGTAGGGATAAAAAGTTAAAAAAGTACATATTTATTTTAAAGTACTAAAAGAGCTTAACAATAAATATTCAATATTCTTATTCTACAAATTTAAATGAAAATAAAATATTTGTGGGCATCTGCATTAAAAGAGCCCTTATGGGCGGTTCTAATCTAGGAGATATTTGCGTTTTTCTAAGTCAGGGTCACCATTATTATTTTTGGTGTTGAATGGAGGTTCATACCAGGACCTATACTGAATTTATTGGTACAATATTCATGTACACAAAACAACTGTAAATAGGTATGTTTCATATTGGATTTTTCGCAGTTCGTCTTTAACTTCAAATATCGGGAATTTATTCCGGTACAGATCCCTATACGTAACTCCATACCGACGTATTCTTGCGGACGTTCTCATCAAAAACTTGATGGAAATATGAAATATTCAAAAACATAAAATAAGTGTTAGGTAAATTATTTTTTTTTTTCAATTTTAGAATTTTTAAGTTTTTGAAAATAACTCATTAAGATTTGGAGGCGAATGTCCCAGAAATGGTGACATAAATTTCCTTGGTTTCTACCCGCCCCCAATTTTCTTCTCAGACCTTTCCCTACTACCACTTCTCCTCGCTCTCCTATACCTTCCCACACTTTTCTTAATGCTCCTTTACTTTCGCTCGTTCCCTTCCTAAACATAAAGTACGGTGGGTGGACGGATACTCGATATCTATTGAATTACAATCGCTTTTGATGCTAATAAAATTCTTAAATCCTTTAGATTTTGTCCTTAAATGTTATTTTCTACATATTTGCAATGCCGCTGCGAAGTACAGTGGATAAATTCACTACATACAGGTGTATTTATTTGTGCTCATTTTATGAGAATTTTGCTTCCTCTTAAAGGGAGGTTTTCCCATAATAACTGGATACTTTCAATAGTTTTCAAACTAGGTCATAAAAGTTTCAAGAATAGATCGATCAATGTGTCTCAAAGACATGAACAAATCCGCTAGATATCGGATTCTTCTATTTTGAATATCAAACAATTTTTTCTCATATAAATAAGGTACATTTTATCTTTAATCCCTAAACGAAAATAAGCTATCTCTAGATGGCCGATCTATTTTACTTTTCAAGATACAGTGGAAGTCCGATAACTTGCCGTCCGATAAGTGTACGATCCCCTTAAAACCTCATCACACGTACGGCACATACACTAATTGTGGTTCACCCACTACGTGTGCTATTTTGCTAATAATTTGCGCCCATGACTTAGCATACGCGCACGTAATATCGTGCTACTTATGGGGGCATCCGATAAGTCCATAATTCCTGGAATTTTCTGTCCCTACAGCCCCGAAGTTGGACAGTTATCGGACTTTTACTGTATGTTGAAGAGACAGAAAAATTGAAAATTTAGTTAATTACAAACCTCCCTTATGAGAAAGCAATTAAATTACTTTATTTTATTGTTTAGTTTATTTTTTAAATAAGGTTATGACTTGTCTTCTACTTGTTCTCCGTTCTTCCCCTATCTCTCTCCATTACTTCCATATTTCCCCTCCTCTCACGTTCCCTCCTCACTTTTTCCTCTGCTCATTTCTGTACTTCTACTCTCCAGCAAAAAGTACGAAGGATGGACGGACACCCGATTAAAACTATAAGAATTTGTGCCCGGGGCTACAAAACCGTACAAATATATAAGAAAGAAAGTTCAGTCAAAAATCTTATGAGAAGTTGTATGCTCCAGAAGCTACAGTCATGTTTTCTTAAAGAAACCATTGCGGACGCAACCGGAACATGTACGTCATTCACTACTGCTTCTTCTGTCCTAGAAGGTAAGCAAGAACGGAAATGTACGCAAGAGACTTCGTACAACACTGTTCATTGGAGTCCATTACGCGACAACCACCGGTCAACCATATCTTAAAGTAACACATGTTTGTAATCATTTGTGGTGCTGACAACCCTGTCCTGAATCGCAATGACGAATACTTCCGTTTATGAAATTAGAAAGTCCCTTTTCAGCCAAATATTAGATGCCTCAATCCCTTTTATATTGATCTAACGTTTTGGGGTGCTCGCCGTGGATAGCTTTTTGGCCCCATTGTTTTTCTAATTATTCTATTGTTTCTTCCCCAATATCCAAGGCTTCCTTTGAGGGCACATTTAAGAGCGTAAATCAAGGTCAAGAATTACAGTGGTGCGATCGGTATTTCGGCATTTCTACGCGAATTGTTCTATTTATTTGTTCAAGGTCGATGTTCGACCATTTGGTGAGCAGAAAGGAGTATGTAACGGCAGGGATGGCATAGATATTGAATGCTCTATTCTGATTTGCTGAGTTAACCCTTAAAATGTCCTAGGGGTCGTGGGCAACCCCAATTCTTTTTCGTATGATTATACCAAAGCCCCCTTTGAACATTTGAATTCTGTGGGGCCCTCCAGCATTAGTTGAACATTTCTTTTTCCAATCTATACCATTGGCAAGTAGCTGTGTAGATTATTTGAGCTTCGGCATTCGTTGGAAGCAGTCACCGTCTCGCTGGGGGTCATCCACGACCCCACATGTCGCTTAGTGATTTTTTCAGAAGAATTTTTTCATTTCTATTTTTGAAAAATATTGTGTGTCCTAGTGAAAGGGAGTTGTAGTATTGAAAAAATTGTCAGATTTTATTTCAAGCGCTTGTTCCTAATATATCTCGAGGAAAGAAAGAAGAGCTGCATGTGTAGTGGAAAAGAAGATAACAAGGCCCAAGAGGCTTGTTATTCGTGCAACCGTCCAGTGTGTCCAAAGCATCGGGTATTCATGTGCAGAAATTGGTTCAGTAGAAAATAGCGCTTTCATTATTCATTATTTTTTCATTTGTGATCATTTTGCAACGATTATTCTTCAAAAATAAAAAAATTACATAAGAAAATAATGAAATAATCATTAAAAATCGTTCCTTCCACTTTTCATGAAATGGCCCACGTTAGAGTCCCAAATTAATACCACTTTTCGGAGCTGCAACATTACAGTTTTTTTTTTTATTTTGAAGAGCTATATTTCGAGAGTTACCGGTTGAATTTTCAGGCAAACATATTGAACATTGACTGAGTCATGATTTTTTTCGTGAAAAAAGTAATTTTTCACTTTTTTGTAAGAATTTCTTTTTTATAACGCGCACCAAAATTTTTGTCATCAATATAACCTTGATTCAACACTGAAGGGATAGTTGGAGAGAATCTAGTAATTTTGTTGAATTGAAATAACATACACAATCTTTGCATCATGCAATTTTTCGGCTGGGATCGCCCACGACCCCACATGGCGCTTCGTGAAATTATTAGATACGTTGGGCGCTTTAAGGGTTAAGTTAACTCAACAGAATCAATCTGAGTCTTGCAGTTAAGGCAGTCATTAGGCTCTTCTTAACCATCGTATGTTGCATACCCTTAGATTCGAGAATACATAGTATTTATATGACTCGCCCTCAGCTATTGTCTCGATGTCAATCTCGAAATCGTTCTCTAGCTCTGCGGTCGCTAATTCTCCTCTGTTTAAACGCACTGTTCTCAATTTATCTAGTCAGAACTTCATGTCGATATCATTGAAAAACTGCTTTGTGACATCGATCACTTCCTGAAGTTCCTGATTCGAACTAGCGTATAGCATCAGGCCATTCATGTACGGAAAATGGGTAACTTGATGACCATCCTCATTATTATGTATTTGGAACCCACGAGACATGCTATTTAGTGTTTTGCTCAATGCGTTTAACGCTAAACAGAATCACAGTGCGCTAAAAGAGTCTCCTTGTAAGATGCCCGTCCTGATGCGTATTAATCTAGTTATCCTTGGCTGTCCATGATTAAAATACTTGATTCTTGTACCCCAAAACATCATCGCACGACTTAGAATGCCGATGATGCGTGGGCAATGTAGGTCATATTCCCCGCAAGTTTTCAAAACATCTTTTTGGTTTTTCTGTTAGGATTTCATTCTCGTCGCAGTGAGAATATACCTTATCTACAATTATGGCTGTAAGGCATTTATAAATTACTAGAAGACAGGCTATTGGTCTAAATTCAAATGATTTTGAGCATCTGGTTTTTTAGACAGAATATACGTGGTACTTTTGAGCATAAAGCCTGGCATCAGATTTGGGTGTTCAATGTTATACTCGAGCACCTTAGCAACGCATGATGCACACTCGTCAGGTACTTGTATCAGACGTTGTGCAATATGTCCAGACGCGGAGCTTTGCAGTTACTTGCCCTTTTCAAAACCATGGAAACACCTGAAGCTGTGATGTTAGTCAGCTCCATATCAGGATTATTGCTTGCTCTTGCTATCTCTAGTTCGAATCACACAGTATCCAAATTGCTTCTGTTAGTTTTATCCCAAAACACACGCCTTTTCCTCTACCAATGCAGTATAACAGTAGGAACATCAAGTCTCGATCGCTGGGAGTCTATAATCTCATCCAATTTTTGCTGGTGTGAATTTCTCAATGTACTGAGGGTGGTTGATTTTATTAAAATGGTGTGTCAGCTTTCTGGTACTATTTTCTATCTTATATTGAGTCAATCGAACCAATTTGCACCTTACTTTGCTAGAATTCATTCATCCAACCTGATCTTCATGGTGGATCTCGATTCCTTCCTTTGGCAAAGATTGCGATTGTGGGTAAGATCTCTTAAGATCCCTTTGTGTGAATTTCTTTATATGAGCATACTATGCAGCTAACTTTGTCCTAAAGTTGTGAGATTATGTGAGAAGTTGTAGGCTCCAGTAACTGCGATCATGATTCATAAACCAACTAATCCCGACACAAACGGAACGTGTACGTCGTTCACTCCTGCTCGTTCTATCCTAGAAGGTAAGCAAGAACGGGAAATTAATGCAAGAGATAGCTCTCCTCTGCGTATAATGCCTTAGATTTTACCATGAAGGAGGTTATTAACATATTCTTTTAGTAGAAGCGAATGTTCTGCTTCCTTCATACGACGTTTGAGCACCAAAGGTGTTAGGGATGCTAGGCCATGTGTAGTGTCACTGGAATCAAATGGAAGACGAAGTTCCTCTGCGATACGGTGTAGAAATACCGCAGCATTGAGGACTTCATGTTTACGAGGGTGGATTGATAAGTTTCCGGCCTGACCAAGAGATGGCGCCACTAGGCCTACCTTGAGGTGGCGTTCTATAGTACCATCCTTAGATAGCTT
>NC_046663.1:115109663-115118155 GCF_010883055.1 Belonocnema kinseyi
AGCCTTGGAGGAGATTATGTTGAGAAATAAAAAAAAAAAATTCTTAAAAACGTTGTTTTTCTTGGTCAGGCCGGAAACTTATCAATCCACCCTCGTATGTACGAGTCGCATGAGAAAATATGTGCTATTTAGAACTCAGCAGGCTGTAACTAGAACTGTTCTTTCATAAAGACACACATGATGACTTTGATGGATTGCGATCGTCTTGTGTGTGCTTCGGTCAAGTTACTCAAGCTCATAAACGTGCCGTTTTACTGCACCAAATATGTAGAGCAGTATAGGAACTACCAGAATATGAGTTTTTCGTTTCAGGCATCCTTTAATCAACTGAATGGTTTCTTATGCATTTCTTATGAACTAGAAAGGTAAATGTTTATTTTTCTGCCGGCTGGGCTTACAAAATTGACTTCCTTACACTTTCATTTTGCGAAAGAATTCAGATGATTTAGTAAGGAGAATGAAATTGTGCGATTCGCTAGTGATGAGTGTCTTATTTTAAGGAGTGGGGGTGTGGGGTGCAATATAAGTGAGGAATTAAAAAGGATACATGAGAGGTATGTAAAGTGGACTCTGGGGTTGGCAAGGAGTTCGCCGAACTATATTGTCAGGAGAGAGACAGGAAGAACGAGTTTAGGGATTATAACGGGGGCTCGAGCGTATAAATATGAGGAGAAATTTTCGGAAGTGGGGGTAAGCAAAACTTGTTAGAGAGTGTTGCTAGGAGAAGAAGGTGAGGCGTAGGGATGGGAAAATGGAGGTGGAAAGCAAAAGATATTTTAGAACGAATAGATTGGAGATGGATAAAATGAGAAGGATGCATAAGGAAGAAAGTTGTATCAAAAGGTTAAAAAGAATGACATTAATAGAGAGAAGGCAGAAGGGAAGGAGAGAATAAGAGAGTCAAGGTTTAACGGGAACTATGTGTGGATTATGCCAAGAAAGAGAACACAATATTTGTGTGAGATAGGAGAGCAAGGAAGTCAGGAACTTATAGTGCGGATGAGATTCGGATGCATGGAGAATTATAATAGGTTCTGGCTTTAAAGAGTGAAGAGATTGTGTGAATTGTACAGAAAGGTGGATGCAAAATTGGAGCACTTGTTGGAGGATTGTAAAAAGGTGGAAAGGAGGGGAATAAGCATGGAGGTATTGTTGTACGAATGGGGGGACAAAAGAAAGTAGGTGTAAGAAAATTGTAAATATTATAAATAGTAGATAAGTATTAGGTATTAGCCAGAGGCCGAGGCTGGCAATGCGAGGTAAAGCGTGAAAGTAGCGACATGCGTGCGAGACGAGGCAAAGCGAGGAAGGCTAGGCTATAAAAGCGACCGGCTTACAGATAATTTGTAGTTTTAAGAAAATTCTGTAAAAAATGGAAGTGATTCCAAATCGTAGATTTCAAATTATTTATGTCTTACGGTCCAGTCGTAAATCGCAAAATAAATATGAGTCAAAAAAACATGTTCTTCGAAACTCAGATATTTATTTAATACAAAAAACTCCTTTTGAACTTCCTGACGTTATGCGTACCTTTTTCAGAGGTTCTTAACCTAAATAATTATATTAAAGATTAGTAATTTTAGTCTGAACAAATATGATGGATAATTACGTAGATTTAAATACATTGTTACCTGAGTTGATGATGGTTTAAAATAGTCAAACAGATCAAATTTCAGTCAAAAAAACATAACATTTAATTCAATTGTTTTAAAAAAAATTAATTAAAATTTAGTCATTTTATAAGTCTCAAAAAATACCGAGACTTCAATCGATTAGACTACATTTTATAAAAATATAGTACGAGAAAACAAATTAGCGTAGGTGAGGACGGCCGAACAGAAATTGACAGTTTCAGAAATACATGAAGAATGCGTAATGAACGATGATACAATAGGCAAGTTTTCATTGAAAATCACTGATGTGGAAGCGCGTAATTGAGTTTAAAATAACAAATTAAAAAAAAATTTTTTTTTAACAATTGACTTGAATGTTAAATGTTATCAACGGTCGAAGAAACGATTGATTTGTTTCATTAAATCATTTTACAAAAATGGAAGTGTTAACAAGTCAATTTTTTAAGGCCAGCAGGCTGAAAAATAAACGTTTCTCTATCCAACTAACATTCATCCACATCTTACCTCTAAGGCTGCTCGCTCTTATTGCCTTGCCTTCCTCTCTTCGCCTCGACTCGCGCGCATGTCCTTCCTTTTTTTATTTTCCTCGCATTGCCAAACTCTGCCTCCGTGGATAATATCTAATACTTATATACTATTTGCAATATTTACATTTTCCTTTTATCTACTTCTTCTCCTATTTACAATTTCTTTTCTCCATTTCTCTTCCTCCTTCCTTCTCTTCTTCTCCATCTTACCCAACACCCCCTTCATCCATGCTACGGCCCTTTTGTCCCCCTTTTTATGCAACAGTAACTATATGCTTATCCCATTCCCTTCCACTTCTAAACACTCCTCCAAACAGTGCTTAACTTTTGCATCCCCCTTCCCGCACAATTCACACATTCTCTTTTCTCTAGAAAGCCAGAAACTTAAAATCCTCCATGCGTCCACATCTCATCCTCGCTAAAAGCTCCTGACTCCCTTTCTCTCCTTTCTCGCACACATATTACGCGCACTCCTTTGGCATAATCCATCCATGGTTCCTGTCAAACCTTGACTCTCTTATTCTCTCCTCTGATGCTGCCTTCACTCTCTCCCTCTCTCCATGCCATTTTTCTGGACCATTTCATATACTTTCCTTTATTCCTCGCGCATCCTTATCACTTTATCCATCTGCAGTCTATTCATTCTAAAATACCTATCCCTTTCAACCTCCATCTTCCCACCAACACTCCCTAAACAGCTTACTTGCCCCTTCTTCCAAACATTTACCATATTTACATGCTCAACTCCCAGTAATGATCCCTTAACTCGTTCTCTCGTCTACCGTCTGTTAATATAATAAGGCATATTCTTTGCCAACCCCAGTGTCCACTCTACATACTGCTCCTGTATCCTATTTATCTCCATACCTTCCTTAAGTCCTTACACCTCCAATTCATAAAAGAAGACACTCGTTACTTGCGATTCTAACGATTTGATTCTTCTTTCAAAATAATCTGCGAAAAAATTCTTTCTTAGCCACCACATGTGCCTTATTACCATAATTTGACCTTCCCTTTCTCTCTTTTATAGGACCTTCTAACTCCCCTTTAATTTTCCGAAACAGGAAGCCCAGTTACATAAACTCTTATACCTCCTGCAACTTATTTCCCTTCCACTTTTACTAACCTCCCTTATCCCTTCTACCCTTTTCCTGGGCACCATCACCTTGGACTTTTTGCTTCTCTCCACTCCCCTCTCTTCCATTGTCGTAAAGACCGCCTGCGTTTCCGGCAATATTCCGTTCCCCCCGACATCCTTCCGCAACCTTTTCGCCAAAACCATCGCGTATACTTTGTACGCCGTATTCATTAGCGTCATCCTTCTATAGTTTTCCTGCCAATCCCTGTTTCCCTTCCTGTTCAGTGTCACCATTAACCTCTCTCTATATCCTCTTATGAATCCCTATCCCTACATTCTTTCTTCACCATCTTCTTCAGCCTCTCCGTAACATCTTTTATACTAAACAGTCACGCTTCGTTTTCTACCTCGTCCAGCCCTGCTGCCTGTGAGCTTCTTAACTTCCTTATATGTTTCCGTATCTTCTCGCTTATCGCCATTCCACGGTTCCTAGACCTATTTATTATCTTCCACGCTGCCCCCTGTCTTAACACTTCCCAGCTTCTCTTCCAGATCATTCTCTTTTTCCTGTTCTTTCGTTTTTCACATCGATCTAACTCTTTCTTAATTTCTACGTACTCCTCCATTTTTTCGGAGTTCTTCTTTCCACTTCTTGTATTTCTTTTTCACCTTCCTTTTCATCTATTTATATTCTCTATTATACCACGGTTTCGCCATTTCTTTTTTCTTTTTTCAGAATACCCTTTCACTTTGTCTTTCAAATCCTCCCATATGTCTTCTACCGACTCCCCTTCCAAGCGTACCTTCCCTAACTGCACCTAATACTTCTCTATAACCTCTTTCGTTAAACTCACCCTCTCCCCCATTGACACTTCTGCTCCACGTTGCCTTCCGCCGCTCTCCCCCCTTATCCATAACCCTGATGGCTGATAATCTGATTCTATCCACCCTTCCACTGCTAATCTCTCCGTCTCCTCCCACCCTTGCATATTCATGAATACATAGTCTATCATCCATACCCCTACCCTACTTACGTATGTCTATTCCACCTCTTTGTCCTCTGTTATCATACTATTCGCCACAGCCCAGCCTCTATCCTCCTCCCGGTCCCTTAGAATCTGTCCCTCCCTATTTATCATCCTTTGTCCCAACATCGCCTTCTCTCGTTTGCCTAGTAAGTCTTCCACTGTTTTTTTAATTCTTTCCATCCTTTCCGTATTGTACAATGTCACAAACTTACACGTTGTCCCTCTTATATTTACTGCATTAAATTGCACGCCCTCCGCCTTTCCCTCTTCATGATCTTCCTCTAATCTATCCCTTACCCCTGTTATAATTCCCTCACTAGCCCTTCTCTTCTTCTTCACTCCCACCCCTTTCTAGAGCCTCCACCTATACCCCCTCGGCAGCTTTGGCTCTATTCTATCCCATTCATTTCTCTCTTCCCACGTCTTTACCAGACCAAACAAAATCAAACACCTAGATATACCTCCCGAAATCCTCATCTTTCTTCTTTGACCCTGCTACGTTCCAGTACAGCACCCTCACTACTGCTCTACTTTGTCTCCCCCCCCCCCCATAATTCCTACGAAACCAATTCTCATGCACTTCCTGTAACACCTCTTTCGCCTCGTCCCACACCAGCAATTTTCTGTCCTCATATACCTCTTTAGCTTTCTTTACGTTGTATTTATATGGCTATTTATATCTTTTTGCCTTAGGGTCTCCTTTATACATTCCTACCATTCTTTCCTCTGTCTGCTTCTGTTTACGATACCATTTACTTTACCTAAATAACTTTGTTTTGTCAGTCGATCTCCTTTTATTCTCTCGACGTGCCCAAACCATCTCAATAAATTTCTTCCCTTCATTTCAAACAGTGTTTCCTCTAGACCGCATTCCCTAAAAATACTCTCATTGCTGGATTTGTCCATCAAGCGTTCTACTACAGGCATTGAGTAGAAATTTCATGTGTAATTT
Source organism: Belonocnema kinseyi (assembly GCF_010883055.1). NCBI lineage: Eukaryota > Metazoa > Arthropoda > Insecta > Hymenoptera > Cynipidae > Belonocnema > Belonocnema kinseyi. The sequence goes on from NC_046663.1 coordinate 115,114,883, forward strand.
TACTTTTATCCTTTTCTTGGCAGTTCCACTCGCTGTGATTCTGTACAGTGGGTGCAAGTACATAGTTATACATATATTACTATTATAGCTGTATTTACTATATTTTTAATCATAATAATGGCTCCTATACTGCCGATAACCTTCCCACCCTCGTTTATATGCTTCACAGTGGGCCAGAATCCAATCAAAGTGGCCGAAATTGTTAAACTTTTACTAATTTGTCTAAAAATTGGTGTAAGGAGGTTTTTGATATCTCTGATTTCGAATTCGATGTCAAAAGTTACAAATTCAAAATGGTGGATCTAATATGATGACCAAAATTGTTGAATCTTTACATATTTGGCTGAAACTTAGTATAGGGGGATTTTTAAGGCCGCTGATTTCGAATATAACGTCGAAAGTTAAACTTTTTAATTGAGGATATAATCTAAATAAAGTAACTAAAACATGAAGGTTTGATTGTATCTACACCAAAACTGAGATACTACAGTTTTTGAGTATTCTGATGACAAATATAATATTTATTTGTCCAAAAACAAAATAACAGACGAACTTGACCAACCAGTCCTTGAATTTATCCAGAAATTTTCCTTTTCGGTATAAACTTTTTGCCACCTCATGTCCATTTTTTTCTTCACATATGCATGCAAAGCCTTCGTTCGCCCAACGTTTACAGGCATTGAAAATGACTGATTCCGCACTGCAAGCGAAAGCAATGAGCAAAATCCCTAACACCAATGACTAAAAAAGCTATCGCCGCACAGTGGGAAGAAATCGCGAAAAGCTGGCCAAAAGTATAAAATGTTCATAAAATGGGCCAAGTTTCGTTACTCGCGGGTTTTTGGGGTCTCTGACCTCGAATCCCATGTCAAAATTTTCGAAATGAAAATGGCAGATCCAATATGCCGGACGAATATGCTAAATAAATTATATATTTTTTTGATAATTGGTATCAGAAGTGGTTTTCAAGGTCGCTGATTACGAATCCGATGTCATAAATTCTGAAAACAAAATGGCGGATCCAATATGGTGGACAAATATGTTAAATAAATTTTAGTTTTTTTTTTTAAATTGGTATCAGGGGAGTTTGAAGGTCGTTAATTACGAATCCGATGTCAGAAAATCAAAAAACAAGATGGGGGATCTAATATGGCGGATGAGTATGTTAAATAAATTTTAAATTCTTTTGGAAATTGTTGTCAGGGGTTTTTCAAGGTCGCTGATTACGAATCAGATGTCATAAATTCCGCCACTTCGTTTTTTGAGTTTTCGACATCGGATTCGTAATTAGCGACCTTCAAAACCCCCTGATATAAATTTAAAAAAAGAGTCAAATATTTATTTAACATACTCATCTACCATTTTGTTTTAAAAATTTTCTGATATCAGAATCATAATGAGCGATCCAGCCGCGGAGGGAATTTCGGGGAAATATCAGGGTCTATTTTTTTAAACTCTACACATTTCAGGTTATATCGCCGGTGCTTATGAAAAAAAACTGCAAAATAAAGCTATAAAGAAAAAACTTTTTCAACGACGCCGTGAAAAATAAGTTGCTTATTAGGTCGCTGTGAAAAAGCATTGTTTTGAAACACCGTAAAGATGAACACATCTCAATAAAATGCTACGAAAAAAAAAAGATTTCAGTAAATGTTGAGAAAAAACCTTTTTCCTATAAGCGCCGTGAAAATAAACCTTATTCAGGAAAAACCCGTGAAAAAAACCTTATTTCTGAAAAAGCTGTGAAAAAAGACCGTATTCGTTGAAACTTTTAATTAAAATGTTTCATTTCCAGAAAAAAACTATAATAATCATTTTTCCATAAATAAAGTATCATTGGTGGACTATGCAAAAAACTATAAATAAATATCAAGTTAAAATCGTGTGTTTTACGCTGCCACATAGTGGTCAAAAATCGGAAAAAGGTTGCCAAAATTAGAAGATGTTCATAAAATGGGCCAAATTCGATTACTTACGGGTTTTTGAGGTCGCTGATTACGAATCCGATGTCGAAAATTCCGAAAACGAAATAGCAGATTCAATATGGCGGACGAGTATGCCTAATAAACTTTCGATTCTTTTTAAAATTGGTATAACAGGATTTTCAAGGTTGTTGATTACGAATCCGATATTAAAAATTCCAAAAACAAAATGGCGGATCTAATATGGCGGACGAGTATGCTAAATAAACGTTCAATTCTTTCCAAAATGGGTATGACGGGATTTTGAAGGTCGCTGATTGCGAAACTGAATGCAGATATGGTTAATATTCAAATTCAAGATGGTGGATTCAAGATGCCGGTTCCAGAATTTGGAAAAAAGAAATATACGAGCTTGAAAATCTATGCTCGGGGTTTTTGGAGACGCTGATTACGAATTTCAAGTTACTAAATTAAAATTAAAATTAGTCGATCAAATTTAATTTAAATTGATACGTAATTCTTCGAAATCATAGATGAGGTTTTAAATACTTTGATTTCAATAATGTAAGCATTTATGGAATTTACGGATTACGTTAAGTAGGATTCCAAATTTTGAAATCGCTATTTTGAATCCGCTCTCTTGAATTTAAATTTTTCGAAATTCTGATTTCATATTCGTAATCAGCGACCCAAAAAACCTTCGAGTACGAATTTTCAAGTAAATTCACTGAACAGAAAAATACGTGCAAAAAAAGGTTAATCTAAAAAATACAAGCATTTAATGTTAAATTTTATAACATATTTTATTATTAATAAAATAATGAACCTTTATAATTATAATAATAAGAAAAAGTAATTATTTACTTGAAGCAACGATGTGAAAAGATTTGCTTCCCGAGCGTTTTCATAAGTATTTTTTACGATGCCTTCTAATAAGTTACTTATCACGATATTTCCATGAATAAGGTTTTTTTTTCACGGCGTTTTCACAAAAAATATATTTTTTTCGTGGCGTTTCCACGAGTCAACTTTTTTCTCACGGCGTTTCTTAAAAAGGGTTTCCTTTCGCAGTGTTTACTAAAATATGTTTTTTATTACGGCCATTCAATGATGCGGGTTTTTTCACAGTATTTATACAAGACGTGTTTTTTTCACAGCGTTTACCAATATGTATTTTTTTACATTGCTTACTGACATATATTTTTGTTCATCACATTTTATAGAGATGAGTTTTTTTCATGGCGTTATGATACAGTCTGTCAAGTTAAAGCGTGGGTGGCTTTACTCGCAGTCGGTAAGGTGTATCGACATGATTTTGGTGTCAAAATATTAAGAAGAGCTCCCTCCTTCA
>NC_046663.1:115118255-115129880 GCF_010883055.1 Belonocnema kinseyi
GAGGGAGCTCTTCTTAATATTTTGACACCAAAATCATGTCGATACACCTTACCGACTGCGAGTAAAGCCACCCACGCTTTAACTTGACAGACTGTAAGAAGTGTTTTTTTCACAGCAATATAATTTACGGGTTCTTCTCCTAAGCATCGGCGATATGTCTTTACTGAAGAAATTAACGTTAATCCCTTTTAAAATAACGATGCACAATTATTCCCGGGTTTAAATTCTGTTGCTATCAAAATTTTGATAGAAAATCAAAGTCATTGCAACGCACGATTTTCCACAAGTGGGACGTTTGCGACTGTACCGACACGAAACAAAACTTGACAAAGGACTTGTGCATCATTTTGGGTGAGGCCTCCAGTCCATGCACCAGAAAGGCCGGATCTCAGAATGGCCGGAATGAGGTGTTGACCAATCAGAAACGTTCCGCGGAAACAGTTTCGTTCTCTGGCCGAACTGAGCCGAACTCAGCCGAAGTGTTCGAAATTTTGAAGTTTACGCCAAAATGCGTTTCAATCATTTCCAAAGTTGTGAAACACATGCATCAAAATTCCGGATTTTGATAGTCCCAATGGTCCTATAACGAAGTGCATTCAAAGAATCGTATTGAAAAGACATCGTTTTTGGGCCTTTGGCCAGTTTATTTCGGATTTCATCCTAATATGCTCCTGGCTATCTCTCTATCGACCCTTTCGTCAGTAATAAAGAAACTACTAAGAAATACGTACTTCTCAACTTTTTATATCCTCTCATTGTTTGAGACAATGTTGCATATTGTTTTCTCATCGCTTCCTTTAAAAACCATAATCTTTCTTTTATTCACGTTAATTTTATACCCATATTTTTCATGATAGTATTTAATCTGCTCGACATTCTCTGCAAGCCTTTGATTCGTATTTTCCTTGACTCAGAGGGCCCTTCTAAGGCACTTGTCCACGAATATAATAAATAGCTAAGAGGACATAACTCGTCCACGCCTAACACCTTGTCTGTTTCAAGTTATTGATAAAAAATCATCTTATCCATTTTAAATGATACATTCTATGATAGAGTTGCAACTTTGAAAGTATGATTAAATATTTTTTCAGGAGTCCTATTTTTCTGTCCCCATAATACCTATTGAATTGCAATCGCTTTTCATACTGATAAAATGCTAAAATTCTGTAGTCTTAGTCCTTAAATGTTATTTTTTACCAGTCATCTATTTGATTAATTTGATTTATTTAGCATGCACCCCTAGAGGTAAATAAGTAAGGTTTCTTCTCGTGATACTTTATTTAAAAAAAAATCTAATTATATTTTGTTGTTCTTTAATTTATTATAATATCAAGAGAAGTTGGTCTGAGAATCCAAATTATTTTGTTCTACAATTGAAAATGTTCTGAATAATCGTATATTGCTTTTATTCTTTTAAATAATAAAAGAGTTGAATTATATCTCAAAGGCAATTTTCGAAGCTCTGGAAGATACAATCTACCATCTGAGACAGCAGCTAAAAGAGAGAGAAGCTGCTCTCGTAGAAGAATCAAATCACAGTAATGAACTACGGAAACAGCTTCAACAAATAATGAAGTAAGTAACCAAGACGAAAAATGTTTATTCAGTAATCTCTTTTTCCTTATGGTCCCTTAGGGGACACATTATGAATAAAGAAGAACTAATTGTTAATACATAATAGAATAATACAATTTGGAATCATTACAAAATATTTGCTTTCCAGTGAAACAAAGTTGTGTTCAAAGTGCGGAGAACCCACCTAATAATAGTTGCACGGAATCGAGTGTCTTCCTTTCTAATTATCGAGATATCGATAATTAAAGTCAAGATGAAATCCGGCCTTGAGCAGCAGATATTGATGAATTTACAAAATGCTACAAAAGAGAGTGTGAATGAGAGTATAGATCGACAAAATAGAATAGTTTGAAACAAAGACGGTTTGTGGATCATGCCTTAAATTCAAATATTTTTCTGGAAGACAATAAATATAAGGGTGTTTAGATTTTACTTTTTCATCACTCGTTTTTTAACGAGTAAATGATATTTATTAAGAGCTGTTGATATTGATAAGTATCGCAACTAGAATATATTATTTCCGGTCATTATTCATTGTAGTGACTGAAAAAGAGCGACAAAGTGGTACAGCGACTCAGGGGAACGATTATCAATTAGTTGATGATGGAAGAAGCTGACACGGTACAGAGATGAATTAATTGTTATAATTCGTAGATAAGCTTGGACTAGATTAACCTTTCTATAAAAAATGGAGGGAGATGCTAGTTAAGAAGTTTGATTACAAGGAGGGTATTATTTACTATGACCAAGATTTTTTTATTTACGAAGACTAATTTTATTCCGGATTAGGTTTCTAGAAATGTTTCATTAAAATGAAATAAAGTAATTTCCTTATATCCAAGGGTTCTTTGGTTGAAAATTGCAATCAAGCACTTGAAAATTTAGATATAAAAGAATTTGAAAAGACTGATAAATACATGCTAGGATTTAAACAGGCACAGAACCACATTTTTAAATTAACAGGGTTTGTAAATTCTTCAGTTTTTTTGGACCAGTATACTGCCCTACGGAAGTGCCTTTTACTACGTAACCAATAAAATGGTTTGGGTTATCATCTAGAATATTATTAAAAAGAAAATTTCTCTTTGTTGGTAAAATGTTATGAAAATATCACCAAGTGATGGAGTGTAGATATTTAAAAGTATATTGAAAAACTGTTTATTGAAGAACCAGGATTTAAAACTTAGTTTTTCGACCTGCATATTATATTCTGAATTATATTATATTTAATCTGCTTCGAGTGAATTTTAAATGCAACAATTTGTTCTCGAAGTAGCAGAAAGAAACAGTGATATTATGTAAAAAGGTAAAGTTAATGTATACATTCATATGGATAAGGAAATATATATTTATAGTTTTAGTCCTCTGTTATGAATATGAACGAGCACTTTATTTATAACGAAAAGCGTACGAGCGCTCGATGTCATTGTGCCAATAGAACTACGCAGTTTAAGAACTTTTTTACAGGGCTGCATTTATTATAAGTGGTAAATGTAAATAGTAATGAACTATACATTGAAACTTGTTTTGTCCTTGAAGTTATTGAATAAACTCTTTAAACAAAACTCAGCTGAATAACTTCCATTCTTATACTGTGTTCCATTTCTAGCCTGGTGAAAATTTCAATAATATATCAAGTGTCTTTTTATATTAAAAAATAGACTAAGAAACCGAACAATGTACGAAAATATTATTTGTGAATTCCTCTTATACTAAGAAATTAAATTATAAAAAATTTCTTTGGAGTTTTTATGCTACTACTAAAAATATCCTTACCCATCGCATTGCAAAATTATGTACATGCGTTCGAGAATATTTTAAAATTGTCTTAAAATTTGTGTCTTAAAACGAATGATTTTTCTGCTTAGTAGAGTCCGCAGTTACACGTATAAAACTTTAAACATTGTATACAAACAATAATGTAGCTAGCTTGTTTGATCATTTCTTTCTTGGATAGGTAGATCTTTCTGGTCTTGGCCAAAAATTTCCTAAAATTTCTGGATTTTCTTTTTCTTGGCTTGGTTCATCGCTTTCAGGTGGCACTACTAAGCATAGGATTTGAACCAGGTTCGACAGTTTTGCTAAAATAAAATAAATCATGTTTTCAACATATTTACAATAACTATATAATTGATGCAATTTTTAAGTAACTCTCACACACCTGAAAAGTCACTTTTTCTTCGTTTGTAGACAAAAATATGATAGACACCAACTCCGAAGAGGATGAATATCACAGCGAAGAGATACTTGGGCGATGGATCTTTGATAATAGGAGCAATGACTAAAAAGAGTGAGATGAACAGAACCAACCAAGGAATGACGATTGGAACTGCATATGGTCTATGAATATCAGGTTTCGTCTTCCTCATAATAATGAGTGCAACCATAGCCAGACCATAGAAGACCCAAGTAAGAAAACTGGCGAATTCTATCAGCTCGATAATGTTTCCTGCCAGAATGCAGAGTAGAGCAAGAAATCCTTGAAGGGCAACTGCAGCTGCTGGAGTCATCTTGCTGTAGTGTACGAAGCTGAAAAACCTTGGTACGTGTCCTTCTCTACCGGCTACATAACACAATCGGGAGACTCCGAATTGAAGACTAAGACCACATCCGAAGGTAGAAAAAGCGACACCCAGAGGGATGGCGATTCCCAGCCAGGCTGGTAAGGCTTTATTGGCCCAGGTAAGAGCCACTGCATCAGATGAGGTCATTTCTGGTACGGATAGAACCGTCATGTACATAAGATTCATGGCAACATAAAGTAATGTGATAGTTGGTACGGCAATCAAGATGCTTCTCAGGATGTTAACTTCTGGTTTCTTCACTTCTTCCGTAACAACTGTGGCTGAAGTCCAGCCATCGTAGGCCCAAAGGCCACTGTAGAAGGCCAAGGCTATGCTACCCGGAGAGGATGTTGTACCTTTAAATGGATCTTGGAGCAATTCTGTATGTCCAGTGGCCAACCAGTAAATTCCTCCGCTTATTACCAGGATGCAAGCTGCCACTTTGCAGATAGTACATACGTTTTGGACTTTCAAATAGAGTTTGACGCTGCTTAGGTTAATGTAGGTTAATAATCCGAGACCCAGGATTCCAATCAGTTTCTTTAGTCGCTGCTTGGACTCATGTGGGAGGTCGGGCATGTAACTAGAAAATGGCTGAACAGTGTATTCTGCAAAGGTGAGGATCACTACTGCTACTTCCGCAGGACGCAGGACTATGACGTATACCCAGGAACAGATGAAGGAAGGCAACTGACCGAAGTAGCAATGTAATGGTCCGAAGGCATCCATAAAATATGCATATTCTGCTCCGGAACGAGGAACTACTGCACTTAGCTCGGCGAATGCTAGGGCTCCTAGGAGAGATAAGAAGCCGCAGATAATCCAGACAATTAGGCAGAGGCCTACTGATCCTGATCGTTCAAAGGCACTTGCTGGCGATATGAAGATACCGGAACCTGAAAGTTTATAAAGAGTCTTTTTATATTTTTTAGGTACTTATTTGAATTATTTGTGCAGACTAATAAAATTTCAAAAAGAATTACCGATTTGGATTTTTAAAGAGTTTTCAATTTTCTTATATAAACGAATATGAAGAAAAAGTAAATCGATATTAGTTGACGATTCTTTATCATTATAAATAAACTATACAATGCTTCTTAATAATTTATTTGTTAAAAAGGAGCGTTTATATATGATGTCACGCACCGAGGGATAGGGCAAGTTCTTGTTAAGTGTAAAAATTGTGACATGGGCGGGCTGGTCACTGCAAGTTTGTTATAAATTCATTTCCTTTACGAATTTTCAGTGTGGCCCTTCAGATGAATAAACAATCTGTAATAGTTAAGTTAATATTTTTGATTATATAACATGAATTTCTGCAATAAAAGAGCCCACTTCATCGATCGTAGATTGGAACAAGGATAAAGATAGATCGTAGATTGTGAACAAGGATAAAAAATACTGACTTCAGGTTTTCGATGGGAATTCATACTTCAATCATATTTTTTATCTCTCCAAACGAGGTTGCAGAACAGATCAGCAACTGTTTTGAATACAAAAGTATATGTTCTATAAGAGGTTGTAAACAAGTTAGTAATTTTTTTTCACAATATATGCATGCATCCACATAAAAAGGACCCTCAAAGCAAGTTCTATCCTACCGAAAAGAATCTTTGAGCATATACTAAAAATTCTTTAGGTCAAAGAATTTCAAAGAAATTCTCCGCAGGCACTCAGGTAGATATTTTTAAAAGTCCAGGAAGCTCGTTTAAATGGTCTGAAGGCTTTAAAATATCCTTTCCGAAATTGAAATAAGAATACGATCATAAATAACAAGCAGAGAGGCTATCTCAATAGAGTAGCCAACACTCAAGGGTCCTTTGTTAAGCTTTCGGATTAAAATTTAGAAGAGGATTTTTTTCAATTTCATAGCTAACAGCCTAAAACATAATAATTCGGAATCTATGGGTTTCGATGATTTCAGATATCTAACTTTTTTTTTAATGCTTAAAATTGGAATTAATAGAACGTTTCTCGTAAATGGAATGAGATACGCCAAAAAAGAGAACATTTTTTAATTCAACTAGAAAATTGTATATCAGTATATAAGTTATAATTATAAATAAGTATAATGAGAAAATTCATCAATTTAAAAAAAGTGTTAATAATTTGAAGAGAAATTTAAAAAGGGAGAGCGGATTAGCACGACCAACTACTGTTAATAACTCTGCCCGCCCGGTACGTGACGAATACAAAAGAAACATTATATTACCTCCGCACCACTCTTAAAACGACCACTAAAAGGATCTTGAAAAGGACCCAAATCTCTCAAACTATCTCCGAGACTATTTTGTTTCAAATCGACTTTGTTTATAGACTCAAATGGACCAAGCTATTTCGCTAAAGAAAACTCCGAGATTTATTTCGGTAGGGTAGTTTAGTAAATATTCGCGTTTTTATAACTATAGGTCAAAATGATCATTTTCCGGTTTGAATACGGGCCCTTCTAGAAAAAATGATTGGATCCGATTGGGATTGATTGAAGGTTGAATCGTTCTTAATCGGTGTTAATCTGGACAGAAATTGTATATCGTTCTTAATCATTTTCGATCGGCACAAGCGTTTGAATCGTTTGCAATAGGGTAAGCATGCCTGCGCATTTGAACGAAATTTTTACGCGGAGAATAGTAGATATTGAAAAGCAAATATTAAAAACTTTGATATTTAACCATAATATATAGATATTACGGCATAATATCTAATATCTTCTATTCAACAAACAAAATATTAAAGGCCAAAGTGTGTTTATATTGAAAGTATAAGATGTGTGATACTAACAGTTAATATCTAAGATATTAAAAAACCAAAATTTTATCGGAGCAAGGTCGCTGACGTGTGGCGTGGCGACAAAAGATTATAACCCCGCTTTGTCTGTATCTTAAGCTTTCATCTTTTGTATTGTGGTTTTTCGGATATCTATTGCATTATAAGTTTTGGTGGAAAATGGATTAAATGTTTTGGGATATTTTATAATTTTCTCAAGAAAGTGAGGATTCAGCTACAGGCATTTTTCATATTAGCCTTGAACAGTGTGTCATCTGTTCCACACAAAAATCGCATAATTATGCAAAAAGGCGAATGCTTGAAGATTCGGATTTTAAAAACAGGACTACGATATTAACATTCTTTTGCATTTTATAGAAAATGGCATGCTTTACAGGTAATTTCTGCACAATTAAAAAATATTTCTTGAATATCTTAGATTTTGCGCTTTAATATCTTTGATATTGTCAGTTAAAATCTTCTTTTTAATATCTACGGATGCTCTACTTCAGTATGTAGCATTCTGTACCATAGTTAAATCGCTAAGATATTACCTATTAATAACTAGATGGTCTGTGCTAACATCTATTTTTCTCCGTGTACTTTGAAATTTCCATAATTAAGGGTAACTGCGAAAAGATTATAATATTTGTAGATAAATAATTATGCATAATAATTAGGATATACGATTACGAAATTGAAATAATATTGACAAAATTCGCATTGGGTTTGAAATGTATCATATTATTTCGCATTGAAACAATTCATTAGGTATATTATAATAATATGAACAAAGATATAAACATTTTGTTTGTAAGGGGATTCATAAAATATAGAACATTTGTATTTTTAAAATAGAAACCTGATTTAATCAACAGTACTCTTTAACCTGACTGATTACTAATTACACTGTAATTTACATTATGTATTACACGCTATAAATATTGTACGCTTTCTACATTATGAGTGTTTTGCACTATTTAAATAAATAGTTTCTTATAATATAACTCAGAAAAATTACCATAAAAATTATCGGCAAATCTGTTAGTGGTAGTTCCTTGGTCACGAGGGAATTATTTGAAATCTTTAAACAATTTTCTTTTATCGAGATGTAATTTAAAAACAAAAAGTAAATAACCATTTTCAAATAATTCCCGCGTGATCAATGTGTTGCCACCAACATGGCCGTGGCCGACCTGAAAATCACCTCGCGTCCCGATTGAGAACGATAGCCTACCTCAATCATTCTGAATCGGTCTGACTCGATTAAGAAACACCATTGGGAACGATTTGATATTACTTTCAATCGCTCGCAGTCGGATCCAAAGATATTATAAACGTAGATGCGGTACGGTGCGTCGGAGTGGGGAATTATATATATATAGGACATCACATTTTCTGCCCTATCGAGGTGCTGCCCTCATCGTACTACGAAGTCGAATTCTTGTTTTCTCATTCTTCGTAAAATATGAAGATAAAGCAGTAGAAAATTTTTTTGAGGTTAGAAAAGTTTGACATGTATGTACCGCTGAATTTTTTCAGATCTGAAGCTTGATCCAGGTTTTCAGTACAGTCTTTTTTTAATTATAAAAAAAATGTTCTCGAAAAATCATATTTTTAATTTTAAAAAAAGTATTATAGAAAGACATTTCTAGATAAACAAGTGCTGAAAGCATTTTTCTTTGACAATTTTTTTTTTTTAATTGAAATAGTCAAATATTTATACCAAAGAAACAACTTTTTAAATGTTTGAAGTATGTATACATTACTGTTTAAATATAAAATAATAATTAAAACAAAATATATTTCTGGATAAGATATTTTGGTTGAAACACTTTAAATATTAAACAAAAATTTATTTGGTAACAATATTTTATTATCGTAGTTTTAATAAATAATTAATAATGATTAAGAAACAATTTTATTTGAGGAGTCTCATTATTTGGGAATTTTCAAATTCGTTAATATTATAAACTGTTCAGGAATTTTATTAGTTTTGGAATTGTATTTTTTGGGACAGAGAGTTTTAAGGAGTCGGAAATTTTATTTTTCGGGATATTTCAGCCGTCCCCATAGAATTACAGAAAATGTGCTCTAATTATAATTTCGGCGCTCGATCTTGTTGATTTTTTCCTACAGTATTATTAAAAAGAAATGTGTATGGAAATTTTTGATATCACAAAGTTAAAGATAATCTCAATTAAAAATTTAAAAATTCGCTGTACATCCAATTTTTATTCTTGGGTCTTGGCAATTTTTTTTAAATCCATTTCAGTGACTGGTAAACAGGGGTGATTTTCTCTTGGAAAATAAGTGATTAAAATTTGAAAAAATTGGGTTGGCTTTTTTGACATCTAGGTATGTAAAAAAGGTAAACTGCAGAAAATTTAAAAACTAATTTAAGAACTATTTATACTCTTTTAAGATACCAATACAATTTACATAACACTAATTGTAAGATTTGCAAATTTTTAGGCCTTCAGTTTAGAAACTTGAATTTTAACGTTAAAATTGCTTCATTTTCAGAATACAGCCTTATTGTTTGAATTTTCAGAATTTTTGGAAATTTTTCGAGATTAATAAAAGGCGAAAAAGTTTGAATTTAAAATTTAAAAATGCGAAAATACACCGTTTTCCATGTTCATTTGTAATCCAGCGAGTCACTTTCTTTCGCTTCTTTTGAAAGTCGATCCTTTGCTTTCAGTTTTCTTTTTAAACTATACCTTGAATTCAACGCATTTAAAATAAAATTTTTGCAGCTGCATTTAGATTGCATTATTCAAACGTTTTTTGTTTTATATATAAATTAATTAAAACATTTTATTGGTTTTTCACGACTGTAATTTATAACTCTAAAATGGAATAATTGTAGCTTAAACGTGAAAAAGTATAGACTAATTTCATATTTAAAGAGATTCTATCACATATATTGAACTATTAAAACCTCTGACCTTTTTGAAGGTTTTTAAAACTCTTTTAAAAACTTTTTTTTAACAATTTTGGTTGTGATTTCTTAATAAAAGAATAAGTGCTATTTATTCTCCAGAACAGCAATTTCAAAAATATTTAAAGCCTTAATAATTTAGACATTTTAAATTTGTAGTCATCAGAATATATTGGATAATTTCAAATTTAAACCTATTTAAATATTTCGTCTGAATTTTTGAATAGAAACTGTTCGATAATTTAAGATTGAAACCTCTCAAATTATTTAGTTACAAATTAAAATCATACAACTTCAAGTTTTATTTATTTTTTGATCCTTTGCCACCCCCCACAAATTATTTTTTTTTTGTAAGAAAATAACCCTTGATTTTTGTAAAAATTAACAAATATATATTAAAGGTTCACTCAAGGTCATTTTTGTTCAAAAAGCTTGTTCCTGAATAAATTAACTCTTATTGTTTTCAATTTCGTTCTGTCACTCAGGGTAATTTTCTGTGAAAAATATTGATTTACAAAAAATATTTATCAAACAATAGAATGGATTTCTTCGCCCGAGATGCAAACGTAAATTGTAAGATAGTAAAAATCACTGAAAAAATTTAGACGAAAGCCAAATTTGGTAAAGAAAACAAACCTTTGTCGACCTATAAATACTAATTTTATTCCCCGAAAGATTTTAAAAAATTCTCTTCGAAACACTTTTATTGCAAATATTTCATTGAAGAAAAATATTTTTTATAAAAATAAAAATAGTACAATTTTTACATACAATTCATAAAATAAAAAAATCTGTGTGCCAAACCACAATCCAATCCGACTATTCTTTCAAAAGTTATCCGATATACAGACAACCACAACCACAATAACGACGACGTAGACGCCAGAGAGACAGACAGATACCGATGTAAGAACTTGTTTTTCTGAGTTAAGGAGCCTCAAAACGTCGAAATTTAATGAAATTCGCGAAAATCATTTTTCGCATAAAACTCTTCTCATTATGGATGAGAATGTGATAAAATAATCATGGGGCCTTGAAAAAGTAGAGTTTTTCGCCTCTTGACTTTTTTCCATATCAAGCTTTTTTTGCTTCAAATGTCCATTTTCGTTTGGTTTTTTGGATTTTGAAAATCCTTTAACTTTGGTAAGTTTGATTTTATCAAAAAAAGTTGTCAGGATAAATTCTTCATATTTTTTTGTAGCATAAATGGCTGTTTATAGAATTTTCAAATTTTTAAAAAAATTGGTCTCAAAAAATTTTAAAAAGCATCAACTTTTTGAATTTTTATCAAAACTGGCTGTTTAACGAACTCGATCTTTCTTTTTGGTCTTTCGAATAGTGTGTCAAAGCCCAATCCAATCGCACCAGTCTTTCGAAAGTTATCCGGTATACAGACAACTACAACAACGACGCCGGACAGACAAACAGACCCCGACGTAAAAACTTGTTTTTCTGACTCACGGGGCCTCAAAACGTCGACATTTGATAAAATCCGAAAAAGTTATTTTTCATGAAAAACTAATACCTTCTCATTTTTTATGAGAATATAGAAATTATTAACAAGATTTGTAGAAAATCTTTCAAAGAATAAAATTATCGTCCCGTAAGTTACAGCCGAAAACTTACAATTTCAAAAAAATGAAAGTTGTTTTAAATATTAAGCTAGACTCGCGACTCGGACAAATCAGAAAATGAAAGTAAATTTAAAAATTGAACTGCAGTTCGAGTATTAAAAACTAAACAGTGATTGATTTTACAAGGTGATTCTAGATCTGTTCA
>NC_046663.1:115129980-115138277 GCF_010883055.1 Belonocnema kinseyi
CCTTGGTGTTGATGTTTCTCCGGGTCGTAAAGCATCGCTCTTCATCTATTGGATGCCTGCCCGCGGTTGGTCTTAGTGTCGCCTCTTTTTCTTTGTTGCCGGTTTGTTCTAGCTGTGGTCGAGTAAGCGTTCCGCTTACATAGCCCCTTTTACGGAGTAGTTCAGCATGGTTTCGCAGACGTTGCTGCGAAAAGTGCGATAGCTCCGGGTGTTTCTCGCACCACAGAGCATGCAGCCGTGCCATGTAACCCCGTTCACGGGCCACACTCGCATCGTAGCAGTCTAGCAAGTCGTGATTCAGTCGCTCCGTCCACCCAAAGGTCACGAGATCCCGCCGATCCGTCGCATTGAATCCATTTTCATTGGCTCCGCCAGCTCTAGATTGGTCGGCATTGTTGGCCGACCCATTGTCGGGAGCCTTGCGCGTTCTGTTGTTTTAAACCGCACTTACTACAACTATGTTTGGTGTTGTCATTGTTGTTCCCACGAGAAGCTAGGGAAAGGGGTTTGTCCATCCTTGTAGAGCCCCGCATGCAGGGATAAAGCTGCTTACTCTGAGAGGTCGCCTAGTATCCCAGAGTCACCGTTCTAGACACCTCACCCAGGTGCCATTCAGCTTTCGGCACGATTGTCACACCTCCGCTTGGGGGTTAATTCCTTCGGGACCACCCCTGGACAATTGTCCGCGACTGCCTGTTTATTTTTATAACCATATTCAGCAAAAACCTTTGGTACAGGGACCCTCTATCCGTAACCCGAGGACGCGTTCGGTGGCTTTGACATAGGCCCTTCGGTTTGATTCTAGAGAAATCAAAACCGAACCGAAGACTTTTTGATACCGTCCGAAAAGTACTCGATCGAAAGGTCTCCAAAATACGCCTCAGTTTCAGCTATGAGCTCCTCATTTGAGTAAAAACGCTTACCGGAGAGCCATCTCTTCAGGTTAGGGAACAAGTAATAGTCGCTGGGGGCCAGGTCTGGTGAATACGGTGGCTGAGGAAACAATTCGAAGCCGATTTCATGCAATTTTGATTGTGCAACTAAGCATGAATGAACAGGCGCATTGTTGTGATGATAAAGCGGTTTTTTCTTCTTCAAATGCGGTCGTTTTTCGGCGATTTCGATTTTCAATCGGTCCAATAATGATGAATAGTATGCTCCGGTTATGGTTTTACCTTTTTCAAGATAGACCACGAATATTATGCCATGTACATCCCAAAATACGAAGGCCATAACCTTTCCGACCTATTGTTGCGTTTTTGGACGCTTCGGAGCACTTTGGCCCGGTGGAACCCACTGTTTTGCCTGTTGCGTTGTCTCAGGAGTGTAGTAGTGGATCCGGGTTTCATCCATGGTTATGAATCGGCGCAAAAACTCGGTCGGTTTACGCGAAAATAATGCCAAATTCTGCTGGGAAGTTATCACACGAATTTGTCTTTGGTCCACTGTGAGCAAACGCGGCACCCATCGCGCGCAGAGCTTCTTCATGCCCAAAACTGAATGCACGATATTGCCCACACGTTCCAATGATATGCCTACAGCATTAGCTACCTCTCTCAATTTTACTTTGGGATCGTTTAACATCATATCATGGATTTTTTCTCGTACGGCCACAACGAAACTCGGTAAACCACTTATGAATCGTTCCAATCGACGGTGCAGAGTCCGCGTAATACTTATCCAGCTTGGCCTTGGTTTCGAATATCGTTTTCTTGCGAAGATAGTAGTGTTTGATCAAAACTCGAAACTCAGATTTTTCCATATTAAAAAAAACTTGGAGGTTAGTCGCTTCTCAGTGCTGTAACTTGTAAATGCGTAAACATAAATGGCTGAAGTTTTGACAGGCGTCATTTGAAGGATCATGCTCGACGAAAATGGTTCACATTAGTGAATACTAATGCCATCTCTTAGAATTTTCAGGTACTTATCAGACTGCCTAGTATGTAACTCCATACCATTTATAAGGGCTCTTTTTATGCGGACATTCACTGAAAATTATAGTATATAATAATCCAGGGAATGGGAGAAAAATGCTGTGTGAGCGCAAAATCCGCTCATCACGCGCTCCCCGCCTGTTCATATTTCCAATTCGCCAATTTCTTCCATTTCTTTCAAATGAGGATCGAGATATAAATAGAAGACCACCGAAGTCTTCCGAAGCTTTCAGATCTGCAATCATCGTACAGCAGAAAACCGAAGTCGAATCGTGCATTTTCGGCTTGCACACGAACTCACAATGGTAATCATGCACCTTCTGTTTTGCGGCTCCCAAATGGTAGGTTTGGTGGGAGTAAATTTGTAGCTCGTTCTGGCAGCACTGGACCAAAGGTATTATAAACGTAGATGCGGTGCGGGCCTATTTACCCGCGATAAATGTAGACGGCGCGTCCGGCAAAAATTGTCAGTTCTCCTCTACCCACCGCAACCCGTATATAACACCCATATCTCAGTAGACTATTTGTCTAAGAAAATTCTCGTATGTATTTTCCAATTTCTTAATTATTATATATTCCAGCATTCTTAGAAAAATATAATTATAATTCCAAGTGGCAGGGAAATTGTTCTTTCGGTTTTTAGATGTTAAGACGGCAGTTATAAGCCAGATTACGTTTCGCATTGACAACAAAAATTAAATGAACAGAATTTCACTGGCGCATTCATAAAATATATCATGTTCCATAAAATATATATTAAAATAAACTGTAAAACATTATAATTGATACAGCTTACTTGAAATATTTACGTAAGTTATATGGTATAAGTTTTAAAATGCAAATAATGTAAATTATTGTAAAATTCGAAAAAATTTCCTCAAAATCTTCCAGATTTTCTTTTACAATTTTATCAGTCTTTTAAAATGTTTTGAAATATTTTTAGGACTGAGAAATGTCGAATAATAAAGTTCCCGACACTGTGAACTTCCTGAAATGATAAAATGCCGAAATCTGAAAATCCCGAATTTAAGAATTCCAGAATAATAAAATTCTGGACAGTTTACAATATTATTGAACTTGAAAATTCCCTAATAATAAAACGCCAGACTGAATGCTGTCCAATTATAAAACATACAAACTAGAAAATTCCCGAATTGTAGCAATTGATGTAGCAATTCTCAAATTCAGTAATATTATAAATTGTCCAGAATTGCGAAAATTTTTACAGTGGTGGGAATTTTATTTTTCGGAAGAAACAACTGAAAAATACCGAAAAATAAAATTCCGGACACTGTAAAATTCGTAAATTGCAAAATTCCTGAATAATAAAATTCCAGAAATTATAAAAATGCCGAAATATAAGACTTTCGAATTGAAAAGTTCACGAAAAATAAAATTCCCGACAGTTAGGATGCAATCTCATGAAGATAGATTAGTAGAATAGTGGAACAGTTTTGACCAATGATGTACCTGCACAAGCCCTCGCAGTCTCCTCATTCGTCTAAACTGTTCCCCTATTCTACTATACTACCCCCATGGGGTAGGTATTCATTTGTCCAAAATTTCACTTGACCTAAAACTCATTTGACCGAAAAAATTACTAGATAACTAGACGCCTTTGAAACAACTGACAGACAGGTTTCTGCTTGCGAATTTTGTATTGATCTGTAAATCAAATTGACGTTAGGTGGCGTTTTGTAATAATTATTTAATCTTCTTTTACTAATACAAAGAAGAAGAGTTTTGGACAATAGAAACAATAATAATCTTCTTCGATATATTTCTGAAACATTTGTGAAATTATTGAAATATTTGGGAATCATTTATGCCTTTGCGAAATTTTTGAATGGATTGGAAATCTCTGTGACATCTTTGAAATCTTTTCGAAATATTCGAAATCTTTCAAATGTTTTAAAAATATTTTTGAATTACTTCGTATGTTTTGGAAATTGTTTAAATCTTTGCGAAATATTCCAAATGTTTGGGAAATCATTGAGTTCTTTCTGAAATCTGGAAATCTTTGAAATATTTCTGAAAAATTGGTGAAATTATTGAAATCTTTGAAATATTGTTGAACTGTTTGGTCATATTTGTAAAAATGATTGAAGTCTTAATGAAGTCTTTTAAAAATCATTTAAGTCTTGGTGACATCTTTTTAATCCATCCAAATTCTTTGCGAATTTTTTTTTAACTTTTGAAAATCATTTTAATCTTTGTGAAATCTTTTTGAAATATTTAATAAATATTTGAAATAATTTTGAAATATTTGATAATATTTGTAAAATTATTGAAATCTTTGGGAAATCATTTATGTATTTTTAAAATATTTTAATTCTATTCCAAATCTTTCCGAAATATGTGAAACCTTTTATATCTTTGGGAAATTATTGAAATCTTTCAGATATCTTTTGAAACATTTCCGAAGAAACCTTTGAAAATTTTTTGAAATATTTAATAATATTTGTTAAATTATTGGAATCCTTGGGAAATCATTGATGTGTTTGTAAAATATTTTTAATTTATCAAAAATCTTTGCGAAATATTTGAAATCTTTGTGAAATATTTGGCATTTTTTTAAACACATTGAAATATTTCCGAAATATTTGAAAAGAGTGGAATATTTGAAAAACCATCATCTTATTATTTTTGAGTCATATTAATATTCATTTTTCATTACTGAATAATAATTTACATGATTTAATTTAAATCAAAACGAGATGATAAACATCTGTAACCATAGAAATGGTATATTTTACAATAGAAAATTAATTATATAGATAATTTTTTATTTCAACATAGTCTTATATTTATTAGTATTACTTATTCATGTATTCACTTATGAGTTACCTAGTTTTCAATGTTCTCTCTCGAATTTAAAAGTCGAAGCAAATGTAAATGTCAAAGAATCCTTATAAACGCCATCAAACGTCTGTTTGTATAATTATGTTCACTGAATTCCCCATCGGGACCCCCTCTGTGATTTATATCTACACCGTCCTTAAATATAGTGATTTTTTCGGCATAATGACTTTTAGGGAAAATGAAATTTTGGACAACTGAATGCCTACCCTCTATGGGACTACGCCCTAAGATATCACTGAATTCGAAAATTCCCCACAGGAAATTGATGAATTATAAAATATCCAAACTAGACAATTTCTAAATTTAAACAAGAGAAAAAATTGTTCTTCATTAAAGATTATTTATTTATTTAAAATACCGTAATTGAATATTTGTATCAAATACATTTTTTTCATGTTTAAAATTTTTAAAATTGTGTTTTGAAATTAAAAAAACAATGATTAAAAAAATATGTATATTACTGCATGAAAAATTTTATTTTATAGTGTACATAGTATTAAAAAAAGATTTTAACAATTATTATTCTTTTAAATTCAAACAATAATTTTAAAAAATTACTTAATTATTGTATTTTTAATAAATAAATAATATTGATCGAAAATTCTTTTCTTCATGTTTAAATTCGGGAACCCCAGAATTCGGGGATTTTTTACTTTGGACATTTTCTGTCTGAAATTTACCAATTCGGTCGTCGGAGATTTCATTTTTGGTGATTTTTCATTCATCGTTTTCGAAATTTTTTCAGTGGTCTCATATTTTTATACCTGCTCTTAAAATGATGTCACTTTTCAAAATAAAAAGTCTAAATTTAATTTTGAAACCATCAAAGGTATTAATTTTCTTTTAAATTATTTCAAATCTTTTAAAATGATTTTTGAAATTTTTCGGAACTTTTAAATATCTTTTAAATGGATTAAATAAATAAAAAATTATTTTAAATCTTCCTAGAAATCTTTTTAAAAAAATTTTGATCTTTCAAAATTCTTGAGCTTAATTTTTTTCTTTATTTTGAAACATTCTAAAACGTACAGGTTATTCGATTTTTTTTTATTAAACATTTTTCAACTATTCTTTGAAAATCAAAATACAATACTTTTACTTCAAATTACAAAGTAGGAAAATTATAATTGTCACATTCAAAGTTTAGATTTATCACTCTGAAATTGTGACAATTCATTTTTTACTTGTTTACTATTGAAAAATTTTGTTTTTTTATTCAATTTCCAAATTGAATATATTAAAAATGGAATATTTCATACTGAAATAAAACTTCAATAAGATTTTTAAATTGAATAAAGGTGTTCATTTAAGAATCTATTAATTTGAAGTGATTTTTAAATTGATACATTGTTCATGAAGACTCAATCGAACGTTTACACTTGTGTCACTGTTTTCAATTTTTTACTACGTTCAATTTTGAAATTCACTTTCTTCTTGCGATTTTTCCTGGTCGCGAGTCTGGCTCAATTTAGAACAACTTTTTTTTTAATAATAATTTTCGGTTCTAACTTCTGGGACAATAATTTTATTCTTTAAGATAATTTCTATAAACCTTGTTGATAATTTTTTATTTTAAGAAATGTATGTAAAAATTATGATATTTTTCTTTTTCTTTAATAAAATTGTTGCATTGAAAGCAATGGGTGAAGAAATCCGTTCTATAGTTTGACAAAATATTCTTTATAAATAAATATTTTGCACAGAAAATTACCCTTAGTGACCTTTAATTATAATTTTATAAATATGAAAAACCCAGATTTCAATGTTTTCTGTGAAAAACACAATCAATGAGTGACATAACGAAAAGCGGAAACAATAAGAGTCAATTTATCCAGGAACAAGCACTTTGAACAAAACTGACCTTGAGCGAACATTAAATAAATATTTTTTAAAGTTGACCAAAATCAGGCGCTATATTCTTAAAAGAAATTGGTGAGGATGCCAAATTATCAAAAAAATAAATTAATAAAACTTTAAAAAGCATTCTCTTAAATAGCTTTTTAAACCAAACCTTTATTGAATACTTTCAGGCACTTCTAATTTTTAATAGGCCTACTTTCGAACTTATCTGAAGTTATACGATTTTTATTGTTCTAAAATAATGATTCAAGTATTAAAAGATGTTCATTTCTCATATTGTAACTTTATACGATTTTACTTTCTAACTAAATAATTTGAAATGTTTCAATCTGAAATTATCGAACAATTTCAATTCAATCATTCTTACATATTTAAATACCTTTAAATTTTGAATTATTCAATATACTGAAGACTACAAATTTAAAATGTCTTAACTATTAAAACTTTATATATTTATGGAATGCTGCTCTGTAGACTAAATAGCAATTATTCTTTTATTAAGAAATTATGACCAAAAGCGTTTAAAAAAGTTTTCAAATGAGTTTTAAAAAGCTTAAAAACAGGTCAGAGGTTTTAATGGTTTAATATATATAATAGAACCGCTTCAAATTTGAAACAAGTCTACTTTTTCATGTTTGACCTACAATTATTCAGTTTTAAAAGTTATAAATTACAATTGTGAAAATTAAAAAATAAATTTTAATTAATTTATATTTAAAACCAAATAAATTTGCATACTTTAATCTGTATACATTGAATTTGAACTTTTTACCGTTTCACGTTGTAGCAATTTCGAATCCCAGAATAAGTTATTTTTGGCGTAACCTATAACTTATAACGAAAATTGTGAAAATTCAAACAATAAGCATGTATACTGAAAATGAGGTAAATTTTAACGTTAAAATTTGAGTTCATAAACTGAAGGCTGAAAAATCTGAAAATTTTACAATTAGTGTTTTGTAAATTGTATTGGTATCTTAAAAGAGTATAATTAGTTTTTAAATTTTCGGACGTTTTCCTTTTTTACTAACTAGAGGTCAAAAAAGTCTCCCCAATTTTTTTGTATGTTAATCATTTATTTTCTGAGAGATATTCATGTTTAATTTACCCCCATTTATCAGTGACTGAAATGCATTTAAAAAAATCGCCAAGACCCAAGGATCAAAATTGGATGTAAAGCGAATTTTAAAATTTCTACTTAAGATTATCTTTATAACTTGTGATTTCAAAAATTTGTATACACATTTTTTAAAATAAATACTTTAGGAAAACCAGGCGCGAATCCACAATGGTGGCGAAACGGCGATCTAACCCCCCCAACTCAAAAAGTTATGTTTTTCGATTGTCTCTAAATTCTGGGAATATGTTCGCCTACCCAACAGTAGTTAATCCACAAACTTATAGACCAGGATTACCAACCCTCCCCAAGTGAGGAGGGGGGGTTGAATTTTCAACCCCAATGCCTGCAGGGGTAGCTTCAAACGTCTGTAACTTCCTTTCTAATTACCGATTTAAAATTTTTATGAGGGTTTTGGAAAGTGCTTTTTACACTCTTTCATCCTATTTTATTATTTATAACAAAAAAATTGTTTAAACAATTTTTTCAATAAATCAATTGTTTATTTAACTTTTTTCGCAATT
>NC_046663.1:115138377-115139889 GCF_010883055.1 Belonocnema kinseyi
AAATTTTACCGCGATTTCGCTGGAAGCGGGTGCAATTTTTCAGATTAGCACCCGCTCCCGACGAAATCCTGCGGTTGTCCTTATGACAAATTTTTAATTATAATATTATTAATATTTATATCATTTATATTTTATACTTGAGATAACGTAACCTCAAAATATGCGTATATAAAGAGACGCGCGAAGTATTCAAATCATGAAAATCGCCAGCATCGAAACCTGGAAATATTAAAATCCCAATCGCTTGATTTTATTTCAAAGCGGATAGAGAATAGAGATATAAATAGAAACGCCGAAGTTTTCCGACCGGCGATCGTGCAACTTCGAGTTTTAAAATGCAAAAGAGGAGAAATGGGTTGCGCGCGCAACCCAGTCATCGTCTCCTACTATATTCACATGGCCATAACCCTATCATTGTATTGAAAAACATTTCATTTCAAATCTGGGATCACTGTATGGAAATAGAAATAAATTTTATTTTATTTTAATACATTTTCGCTTGAATCCGTGAAAAAAATAAATGATGAAAAACAAAAAAAAATATTTGTCTTATATTTTAAATTGGAAAATAATATTTTATTGCTTTTAAACTAAGTAATAAAACACTTAATTTTCATAATATTTGTTTAGTTGAAAATTTCTAAGGATTATATTGTCCTCGATCAGAAAGAAATATTTCTAATATTTCTAATATTTAAAAATTATGAGCTTATAAACATGAAAAAAATGTAACAGCAAAGCAACGAAGCAATTAAAATCTAAATGTTAAATGAAACTGTGAAATGAGTTTCAGGACTAAAATGCTAATGAAAACATAGTAAATAAACACAATATTTGTTAAAATTTGCTCACAACAAAATATAGGTATAGATCCTATAATTAAATTTTTGTAATATTTTCGCAACCGCATTTTAAATTTTAAATATTTAAGGATGTTTAAAAGATGTCAAGGAATTTTTAATTTATTTTTTATAATCTAAAAGAATTTTAAAAAAATTTTTAAATGTAGAAGGATCATTTTTAAAAGTTCCAAAGTACTTTAGAAATATTACAAAAATGTTCCAGGTATTTCAAAATATTTCTAAGGATTTCAAAAATTTGAGAGAATTTTAAAAAGGTTCCAATAAATTTTCATTTGATTACAGAAATTTAATATGAGATTTTAAAGGATTTAAAATATTTGAGGGTATTTTTAAAATTTTCAAGGCCTTTTCAAGAGCTCTAAAAAGTTTCAAGAGATTCCAAAAGATTTGAAAGGATTTGAGAGAATTTGAAGATTCCAACGAATTTTGAATTGATTGCAGTAATTTTATTTGAGATTTTAAAGGATTTGATATATTTTAGAATATTTTAATAGATTTCAAGGAATTTTCAATTGAATATACTAATTTAGTATGAGATTCTAAAGGATTTGAAATACCAGGTGTATACATATGAAACCGGTATTGCCATCTAGCGGCCAGTAGGCACACTTGTAGGCACTGTCGGAACTTACCATTTGTGCTAATTGGC
>NC_046663.1:115139989-115144558 GCF_010883055.1 Belonocnema kinseyi
ATTACTAATCCGTTAGTACTTTATTTACTCAAACACTTTATACGTGAGAAGTTGGTTGAATCATGTATTTGTTTTAAAAAATTTCAAGAGCAATAACCAATTGTTGTCGGATAATAATTTATAATAGTGAGGAATCATTTATCTTCAGAAAAATAATGTTCATTTTTAAGAAAGTGCTTTTTACTTAATATTTTTTCATAATAACTTTAAAAATTTTTAACTTCTTCAAACTTACTGGTTAACATTACTGAATAGTTTTTTCCGATGACTTCATGCAATTTTGGATCAATGCGAGTAATACAAAAAAATGGCATACTTGAAAATTGTTCCGCGGTATGCTGCCGCATAACGCTCGAGTGCAAGTGCGAGGACTCCCTCTACAACCGGCTCTGTAACTCAATGAATTTCAATTTGTCCATTTTCTTATTAGACATTTTTCATAGTAAAAAAGTCAAGCTTTCTTTTGAGACTATTTAAAAAAAAATCGTAGATGCCTAAATTGCGAAAAAAGTTAAATAAACAATTGATTTATTGAAAAAATTGTTTAAAAAATTTTTTTGGTTATAAATAATAAAATAGGATGAAAGCGTGTAAAAAGCACTTTCCAAAAGCCTCATAAAAATTTTAAATCGCGTAATTAGAAAGGAAGTTACAGACGTTTGAAACTACCCCTGCAGGCATTGGGGTTGAAAATTCAACCCCCCCTCACTTGGGGAGGGTTGGTAATCCTGGTCTATAAGTTGGTGGATTAACTACTGTTGGGTAGGCGAACATATTCCCAGAATTTGGAGACAATCGAAAAACATGACTTTTTGGGTTGGGGCAGTTGACGAATAATGCCCCATATATAGTTCCCCTACTCTGACACCGCGTACCGCATCTACGTTTATAGTATCTTTGACTGGACGCAAGAGGATCGAGCTGTTATTTGCATGACATAATAGTGAGGTTATGTTCTGATTGATAGTTTGAATGTGTTGAATTAAATTTTCAAATTAACATAAATTACGTCATTAATGTGAAATCAAGGAAATATTAAACATGAAATACGTCCAAATTATTACACACATTTTGTCTGTATTTCCTGTGTGACATTTCTAGAATCTCGTTTCGATCTTTCAATTTATTGCCGACTACAAATTTTAATGATACTTTCGACAAGCAGGTCAGACTAAACATACTTATAATTTAAATTTGCAAAATATGCATGAGGTGTCTTTTACAAGAATAGCTTTTTAAAACTGTCATAAAAATTTAAAATCGGCAATAAATTGAAGAATTAATGACAGATTCTAAAAAAAACTCACAAAAAATAAAAATAAAATTTATAATCATTTTTACATACTTTCTGATTAATATATGCTGGATTCTGCATTAATTATTAAGTTTATCTTTTCAAACCATCAAGGTATGCATACAGGCGCACTAATTAATGCTCATAGTGCCTTAGTTGCTAAAATAGTGGTAGGTGGCGCTGAATTCCGCCATTTCTTCAACACACAGTCGTACAGGATGCTATCAAAGATATTATAACCGTAGATGCGTTGCGGGCTTAGTTGCCCGCCATAAATATAGACGGCGCGTCCGGCGAAAAAAGTCACTTTCCCTCTACCCACCGCTCCCCGTAGAAAGCACACATCGATATAGTTTGCCAAGAGCCACTTGGAGTGCTGTAAGCAACTATCGGCACACCTTCGAAGTGCACTGATGGTAAACTTAGCTTGGGCAAGAACCATTTGGATTGAAAGTAAATTGCAAATTAAAACATTTTTACATTTATAACTTTGCAAAACTTGGTTGTTTTAATAAATACCACAAATATAAGTCGATGAGTAATTTATTTTACGGTTTCATATATTTTCCACTAATTCTAAAATGATTAATTCTAATTTTCATTCTATGTATTGTCTATATATAGTTCCTTAATATTATTTGGTTTTTATATTGATTTTTGTGGTCTGCAGTTTCTACGGACTTTTTTAGACTAATTGTCGAATCAAGTTCTCGTATGTATTTTCCAATTTCTTAATTATTATATATTCTAACGTTTTTATAAAAATATAATTATAATTCCAAGTGATAGGAAAATTGTTCTTTCGTTTTTTAGATGTTAAGCCGACAGTTCCAAGCCAGATTACGTTTCGCATTGGCAAACAAAATTAGACGAACAGAATTTCACTGGCACGTTCATAAAAAATATCATATTCCATAAAATATATTTTGAAATAAACTTTAAATCATTATAATTGATACAGCTGACTCGAAATATACATATAATTAAAATTATTATTTTAATTTTTTCAGGAGTTTGAAATGCCTCAAAATCTTCAAGATTTTTTTACAATTATATCAATCTTTTTAAATTTTTGAAATATGTTCGACACTGTAAACTTCCCGAAATAACAAAATGCTGAAACCTTAAAATCCCGAATTAAAAAATTCTAGAATAATGAAATTCTGGATAGTTTACAATATTATCGAATTTGAAAATTCCCGAATAATAAATCTCCAGGCCGAATGCTGTCTAATAATAAAAGATACAAACTAGAAAATTCCCGAATTTCAGAAATTGAGAAAACAGTTATGTGGTCAATATTATTTATTTATTAAAAATACAATAATCAAATATTTTTATTATAGAAATTTGGCTTAATGTTTAATTTTTTTGAATTATTGTTTTAATTTAAAATAACAATAATTGTATAAAAATGTGATATAAACATAAATTTAAAACACGTGAGCTTCAAATGAAACAAACTTTGCAGGATTCAATGCAGGCTGATTTAACGCGACTTTTATTTATATTTTTCTAAATAATAATTTTATTTTTGCGAGCGTTTTCTGTAATGTACAAAAATAAAATGGAAATTTTCAAACAACTTTTTTTATCCAAAAATACATTTGTTCAATTATTGTTATTTTTAATTCAAACAATAATTTTTAGAAAACTTAAACATTAAAAAAGTTTTTTCCTTGGTAAAAATATTTTATTATTCTATTAAAAAAATTTTTTTAACTATTTTTTGATTGTTCAAATTAGAGAGTTGTCTAGCCCGGATATTATATAATTCGGAAATTTTCTGTCGGCAATTCTTAAATTCGGTAAGATTGTAAATTTTCGAGGATTTTCCAATTCGGGCCTTTTATATTTCGACAATGCATTGTCGAAATATAAAAGTCCCGAATTCGAAAATTAAAAATAAAATTCCCACAACACTGTACAAATTCCGAAATTCTAACATTGCAATGTTATAATTTCGGAATTTTTACAGCGATGTGGGAATTTTATTTTTCTGAAAAAGCGACTGAAAAATCCCGAAAAATAAAATTCCTGATACTGTAAAATTCGTACATTGAAAAATAACCAATAATAAAATTCCCGAAATTATAAAAGTCCCGAAATATAAAAGTCGAATTGGAAAATTCACAAAAAATAAAATAAATAACATTCCAGACAATAAGATATTACCGAATTTTAAAAATCCCCAAAGAAAATGCCTGAATCATAAAATATCCGAACTAGAAAATTCCTGAATTTAAACAATTAAAAAAATTGTTTATTAAATATTAGTTATTTATTGAAAATACAATAATCGAATATATATTTCTGGATGAAAAAATTGGTTTGAAAATGTGCATGGTATTTGAAAAAAACATAAAAAAGTTCTGAAAAATCGAATTTTTTATTAATAAAAAAAAAATAAGTTTTGATATAAATCGTTGTTGAATTGAATCCTGCAAAGTTTGTTTCAAAAATGTTATTATGTACGTACGAAGAAAATTTAGGCAGAACATTTTTTTCTTTCAAAGCACACGTGTTTTTCAATGCATTTTTTAATACAATTTTTATAAAATTATTATTCAGTTGCCGGAGATTTCATTTTTGGGGATTTTTCCTTCATCCCTTTCGGAATTTTTGTTAGTGGTCCCATGTTTTTATACCTCCTCTTAAAATTATGTAATTTTTCAAAATAAAAAGTCAATATTTGAAAACATTTCAAAATCATCAAAAGTATCTATTCTCTTTTAAATTATTTCAAATCTTTTAAAATTATTTTTAAAATTTTTTGAAACTTTTAAATGTCTTTTAGACTGATTCCCATTTTTCCTAACATTTTTGTAAAATCCTACACACAAAATTGTTTTAAGAACTTCCAGATTTTTTCTAATATTGTAAATCTTTTGTTATGTTTTGAAATATTTTTAAACATTCTGTTTGAGTTATGTACTTTTCCAAAATAAAAAACCATTTTTAATCTACCCAGAAATTTTTATTTTTTTTCCTAGTATTTCAAAATTCTTGAGAAGCTCCAAATTTTGTTCTTTTCTTTGTAACATTCAGAAACCTCCAGCTTATTTGATTTTTTTCTGAATTAATGCTTATTTAACTATTTTTTAAGAATCAAAATGAAATACTTTTACCTTCGAAATACAAATTAAAAAATTACATAAAAAATTATAATCGTGACATTCCAAGTTTAAATTTGTCACTCTGAAATTGTGACAATTCATTTTCAAATTGTTTACTATTGAAAATTGTTTTTTTTTTATTTCCAAACCAAATAGATT
>NC_046663.1:115144658-115145847 GCF_010883055.1 Belonocnema kinseyi
GTTGTGTTGTTTTGATTCCAGGTATCACATCCAGGAAGGACGAAGACGGTTGTCTCCATTGGAATTGGTGCTTATTCCGACGACTACCCTATGACCAGGAGGCCCGATTACACGCGCCATTCCCAGCGTACTGCCCGACACCTCGCAGAGGAGCAGCGAAGGCGCGAGTCAGCCATCAGACTCCTCGACCGTCTACGAGACCGCACGCGCAGAAGCCAAGCCCATGCCAACGAGGGACCAAGGAGAACCGCTGGAGAGTGCCGTCGTCGCCACACGGACGAACGCCGCGAACGCCTCTCCACCGGTCGGATTGATCGTCGTTGGAGCGACGCAACGAGGGATATCCAACCCAGGAGGGTCGGCGACGAGGGAGGTAACCGGCCCAGGAGGGTCGGCAACGAGGGAAGTAACCGGCCCGTGAGGGTCGTCAACGAGGGAGCGGATCGCCGTGTCGGCAGCGGGTATACCCGTGCAGCCACCACCTCTCAGCGGCGCTCAGGGATCCAAGGTAACCGCCGTGGCCTTGCCACTCCAGAACGGGCAAGGGCGCTTGAGGAACGCCGGGCCTTTCGGAACGTCTCAGCCGTCAAGTCAACCGGTTACGAAGAGAACGTCGCCCCAGCAACAAACCGCATCGCACCCGCACCTGTCACCATCGTAGAGCCAGTCGAGAAAGGCTTTAGACCCGGGCCGGTCCGCAAGCACCAGAGTACCTCCTACGACGTACCCGAGGGAGCCGACTACGACCCGGAGACAGCCGCCTTGTCCAAGGAGGCACACCGGCTCCTCGAAAGGAAGAGAGGGAGACCGGGTACCGTAGACCCGCGCCGCCGAGGACCTCCGCGGGACCGAGAGACCCCTCTCTCTCTTCCTTTACCGGTCTTTCTAGCACAGAATAATCGGGTGCTACCCGTCCGGTCGTTCACGCCCACCCGAGCTCCTTCGGTACCCCGGTCGTGAGCCGTCGACCCGCCACGTACGTCAACGAATTGCGAGGCACGCGTCAGCCCCCCCCCTTGCTGACCCCCAAGCGTGTGGACTGTTCCTGCCTCACCCCTCGAGGTTACGGACACCCAGAGCAGAGAACAATAATTTGTTTATAAAATAAACAAATAACATTTAATGTTAAATTTAAATATTCACGTATCATCCTCACAATGAAAGCAAGCGATTTCAGAGCAGAAATATA
>NC_046663.1:115145947-115150709 GCF_010883055.1 Belonocnema kinseyi
AGTTATTGATGATAATATTATAATTATGTTATATTATGATAGTCTTATTTATGTCTTAATCTGCATTTGAAAGAAATTAAAGAAAGTGCCAATTTTAACGATATTTGTATATTTCGCACAATTTAAAAATAAAAATATATATGCAATATCAGAATATTAATACCGTGATTAATATTTTGTTGTATATTATATTGTGTTTATTATATTGCATACTTTATATTTTGTGTATATTATTGTACATAATGAAAATAAATTATATAATTAAGTATGTGATATGCTAATTATATATAGGATAGAAAAGAATTGATTGTCTTCATTGTATACTTTTGCAAGATTTTGCAATATTCTTTTGCTCTCTTAAATTTTCAAATAAATTAAAGCTACATATTTTCTCTTTTAGAATTTTTACCTGAACAGATAATAATTAAATCATTAAATCATTACATATTTCTGTGTCTATATTGCAGTTCCTCTTGTCCTTAGGCTATATTACTCCTCCATATCACTATTTTCTTCGATATTATAATTATATTAATATTAATTACCTGCAAATGATTGTGCTGGAGTTTTTAAGAGTTTGATTTATGTATTAAACCAATAAAGTTTTAATAGCCTCCGGACTTTCGAAATTGTACAATTTTTGTATGAGAATCATTTGGAATTAAACAAGTACAAACTATAGCTTCCTAGAATTTTGTTATATTATACTTTTTTCAGGACTACGTGTGACCTCGATTTTTAAGATTTAAAATTTCTAGCAATTTTAAGAAGTTTTAATGCAACATTTTGTACTTGTTAGTACTTATAATTTGTAATTGTTTTATTTTAAATGATTCTCATAGATAAATGTTCTAATTTTGAAAGGCTATTTCAATTTTTTCGATTCAATAAATAAATTCAACTTCAAACGCTTAAAACTCGAGCACAATCATTTACAGCTAATTAATATTAATATTATCATTAATATCTGTTGAGATAGTATTATTATAATTATAATATCATATATAGTTAATTATATATTATATTAATTCTATCATAATGTACCCTGCTTATACTTCTTTTTTCAGGATTTCGTGTCCTAACTCAAATTTTTAATTATTTTGTAGAATTCCTTGTTCCAGATCTGAATTATAATTTTTTCAAACAATGTCTGATCCAATTCAGAAATACATACAATTGCTTTGACAAATTTCCTGTTCCTATTCAAAATGCAGGGTGTAATTAAAAAATTCAAACTTTTAGATCTGAAAATGATTTATTTGAGGTGGAAATCTTTTGAATTTTAAACTTTTAAAACTGAAGCTTGACAAATTTTTAATTCAGAAATATTTCACTTAAACACTCAATAATTCATACGAATAAAAAACTTTTAACACCTTTTAATTTTACAATTTTTCTGACCAAATTATGTTAAAATACGGAATTACCAATTTGAAATTTTTATGACTTTAACATTTTAGAGATTTCTGGTTAAAAAATATACATTACGCTATTATTTTTAAGGTTCAAAATGATAATTAAAAAAAGTCAGTTCGTAACATTAAAAATTGAACGATTAAACCAATTTTCTAACGAAAAACCTTTTAAACTAAAAGTTAAATTATTTTTATTTAAAGTTATTCCAGATTAATATTTTTGCATTGTTATTTCTAGATAAAAATTTGAGTTTAATAATTGAAAATGTTAGAAATTAACTTATTGTTAAAATAAATGAATTTTAAACCAAAAAAAAGAGAAAAACAAATTGCCAACGAAATAGTTACATTTTCAACCAGAAAGATGAATTTTTTTAACTCAAATTAATAATTTTTAACCAAAAACTGAAATTTTTACAAATTAGTTTAAATTTTAGCCAAGTAGTTGAAATTTTAACTAAAAAATGGTGTATTCTAAAGTAAAAAAAGTTTAATTCAACAAAAAAAGACAAATTTGACAGAAAAATTAATGAATTCTCAATCAAAACAAATAGATTTTCAGTCAGAACGTTAAGTTTTTATACATAAAACAAGAAATCCCTCCCAAACTAGATGAATTTTCAAACCGGAAAGAAAAATTTTCTACAAAACAAATGAATTTTAAGCCCGAAAAAATTCATTAAAGTAAAAAAAACTTTCGTTTTCAAATAAATAGATACATTTTAAACTAAAATGATGACTCCTCATCAAGAAAGTTTAAATTTTTAATTAAAAACTGTTGAACTCATCCAAAAAGATATCAATTTTACACAAGAGTTGACTTTTCAGTCAATAAATATATTTTTTTAAATTGTTGAATTTCAAAGCAAAAGGTGATTTTTTTACAAAACAGTGTAAACTTTTTTTTAAACGGAATAGTTCAAAGACTTCTGGTGAAAAAATATAAACCAAAGCTATTATTTTTAATGCTTTGAATTGAAGAATAAATAAATAAATTTTTAAATGTTAAAGACTGAATTATTTTGATCAATAAAAATGGATTAATTACAATTCTTTTTTAATTGGAAACTTTTTAAATTATAAATTGCATTCTTTTATTTTAAGTCGTTTTATATTTTTAATTTTTACATTTTTATTTATAAATTCAAACTCAAAAGTTTTATTTACGAATTGACAATCTTTATGTATAAGAACTGAACTGCCTGGCTGAAAATATATTTGTTTTGATTGAGAATTCATTAATTTTTCTGTAAAATTTGTATTTTTTTATGAATTAAATTTTTTTGTTTTAGAATACACAATTTTTTAGTTAAAATTTCATCTACTTGGCTAAAATTTCAACTAATATGTAAAAATGTCACTTTTTGGTTGAAAATTATTAATTTGAGTTCAAAAATTCATCTTTCTGGTTGAAAATGTAACTATTTTGTTGGCATTTTGTTTTTCTCTTTTTTTATAGTTGAAAATTCAATTATTTTGATAATAAGTTAATTTCTAACATTTTCAATAAGTAAACTCAAATTTTTATCTATAAATAACAATGCAAAAATATTAATATGAAACAAATAAAAATAAAAATAATTTAACATTTATTTTAAAAAGTTTTTTTGTAAAAAATTGGTTTAAGGCCATGTGATGAGTATAACAGCTGATCAAGTCAGCCCTAAGATCAATATTTTTTCACTCATATTGAAAAATAAAAGTTTAAATAACGCGGAAATTTTGTTCGGGAAATGTTAATAAATATTAAAGAATCGTTTGTGGCCTTGCAAAGAATTAGGGGAAGAAAAAAGTTTATTTATGTAAATAATGATTATCGACGGACACATTTAGGTTTTACAGCAGAAGTTTGACTTTTAACTTTCTCTGACGGTAATCATGCAATCTGGTTTACCCACAGACCCCTAGAAGTTCGAAGTTGTCTATTCGCTGCGCTAGTGCTGCTTTGACACAGCTGATACCAGAATGATACGTATCTCAGACCAAATATGTTTATTTGCATGTCAAGTACAAACATTAGTTTTTGCATTATTTGTGCATAATGTTCGTGAGCGATTTTTGTCGTTTTTCCCCACTTTGATAAATATAAACCTCATAACTAGCCCATTGACAACATTGCAAAGTTCTTGCAGGGTTTGACGATAGCACGGTCGGTATTTCTCCAACATAGTAATTAAAAAAAAACTTTTTTCAATATTCTAATTATTTATGGTAGGACCAGAGAAACATTCTTGCATGCCTTCTATTTATCGTGCCTAACTTTTAACACGATATCTCATTACTTGTGGACGTAGGTTGGGAAAGAAAACCCAGTGGGCACAAAGTTTGGCGACGTCTTTACGACATAGGTACGACATCTTTACGCAGAGACATGGACCTTATTATCTCCTCTTTCATTTCCTAAACTTTCAGAGCGATACCTCATTCCGTTTAGACGTAAGTTGGGAAAGAAAAATTTAAGACCAGGTTTGGTCACGTGACCCTATCGTCACATGGCCTTAATCGTTCAATTTTTAATGTTACGAACTGACATTTTTTCCAGTATTATCGTTTTGAATCTGAAAAATAATAGCGTAATTTATATTTTTTAACCAGAAATCTCTAAAATGTTAAAGTCATAAAAATTAAAAATGGGTAATTTCGTAAATTTGATTTAAAAAATTGCAAAATTAAGAGGTGTTAAAAGTTTTAAATTTATACGTATGAATTATTGAGCGTTTCAGTGAAATATTTATGAATTAAAAATTTGTCAAGCTTCAGTTTTAAAAGTTGAAAATTCAAAAGATTTCCACCTCAAATAAATCATTTTCAGATTTAAAAGTTTGAATGTTCTAATTTCACCCTGAATTTTGAATTGCAACATGAAATTTTTCAAATCAATTGTATGTATTTCTGAATTGAATCAGAGGTTCTTTGAAAAAATTATAATTCAGATCTGGGACAAGGAATTCTACAAAATAATTAAAAATTTGAGTTAAGACATGAAAATTTGAAAAAAGAAGTATAATCAGGGTAAATTATAATAGGATTCATATAATATATAATTAACTATATATGATATTATTATTATAATAATATTATCTCAACAGATATTAATATTAACATTAATATTAATTAGCTTGTGCTAGAGTTTTAAGCGTTTGAAGTTGAATTTATCTATTAAGGGCATATGACGAGTGGGTCACGTGACCAGATTCCTACCTACCCTCACTTTTTTTTATTTCCCAAATTATTTTCACACGAAGCGCCACACAGTGGGGTGAAATCGGAAAACGAGGTTCAAAATGACATTTAGAACGCAATTATGCACCGATTTTAGAATTTTTTTTTTGAAAAATTCAGAACTA
>NC_046663.1:115150809-115152749 GCF_010883055.1 Belonocnema kinseyi
AACTATTTGCGGATGAACCTTTAAGATTTCCAAAAGACAGATGATAAGTCTATGGGATGTCGAATCGAAAGCTTTCCGATAATCAATCCAGGCTATCGATAGTTCACGCTGGTAGAATGCTGCATCTTTGCAGACACATCTATCGATGAGCAGGTTCTCCCGACCTACGGCTACGCCTTTCTTAGAGCCTCGATGTTCATACATTTCTTGCCACACAGGTTCAATTGCCCGAACAATCCTATCATTTAGGATAGCTGTGAATATCTTATAAAGCGTGTTCAGACAAGTTATTGGCCTGCAGTTCTTCGGGTCAGCTAAGTTGTCTATTTTCGGCAGGAGTATTGTGCGCCCTTCCACCAACCACTCTGAAATCGGCTCTTCCGACTTCAAAGATGAGGTGAAAATACGGGCCAAATGATGATGGGTTGAAGAAAACTTCTTCCACCAGAAGGTTTTGATACAATCTGGTCCCGGTGTGGAATAGTTCTTAATCCCTCTTAATATTTTTTTCACCTCCTCGGTAGTGAGCGGTGGGCATTCTTTATCAGGTGTTATGAGGGCCACACATAACTCCATGAAGCTATTTATATTTTATGAGTCTTCGTCCAGTCTATGCTGAACTTCGTAGACTTCTCTCCAAAATACTTCCACCTCCTCTGGTTTGGATGGGTTTTCGACAGTAACTGGAGAGTCTAGAAAAAGTCGAGATGGGTCAGAGAGAAACTGTTGATTTTCTCTGCCCCACCTCTCCCTCTACTCTAGACTTCTGTTAGCGTCAGATAGTATACGTATTCTTTCAACAATATGCTGCTTGATGGTCAGCAGCTTTGACTTGTTAAGTGTGTGATAACGGGTCCGCAGTTCGCGCGCGAACTTTCGAACTTTGGCGGTAAAATTTCTTCCAGATGTGATGTAATTAATCACACATTGAATGCGGGACGCGTACTGTCTTGCCCAGCCTATTTTTATGGCAAGTTGATGCATTCGTCTTTTGGTCTTATGATCAGCCGTTGGTTTTGTTTTACGGTTCGCATGAGCCAAAGCTCTCGCTGCATTATACACACAATAATTGATAGCCCAGAGGTCGGATTCACCGGGAAAATGTCCACGAAGCTCGTCATCCATTTCAGCCAGATCTTTAGGCTTGAAAGAAACCTTAGTGTTGATTTTTCTCCGGGTCGTAAAGCATCGCTCTTCATCTATTGGATGCCTGCCCACGGTTGGTCTTATTGTCGCCTCTCTTTCTTTGTTGACGGCTTGTTCTAGCTGTGGTAGAGTAGGCGTTCCGCTTACATAGCCCCTTTTACGGAGTAGTTCAGTATGGTTTCGCAGACGTTGCTGCGAAAAGTGCGATAGGTCCGGGTGATTTTCGCACCACAGAGCATGCAGCCGTGCCATGTAACCCCGTTCACGGGCCACACTTGACTCGTAGCACTCTAGGAAATCGTGATTCAGTCCAATACTATGACACGTCTATGTCCGTGTGAATATGGTAGGAGACGATATAAATGCCTGGGTTGCGCGCGCAACCCATTTCTCCTCTTCTGAGTTTGAAAACTCGAAGGTGCACGATTGCCGGTCGGAACACTTCGGCGGTTCTATTTATATCTCTCTGCTTTGAAATAAAATGAAGAGATTGGGATTTTAATATTTTCAGATTTCGATGCTGGGCTGGCGATTCTCATGATCTGAATACTTCGCGCGCCTCTTTAATGCGTGTATTTTGAGGTTACGTTACTTGACGTATAAAATATAAATTATATAAATATTAATACTATTATACATATATAATTAATTATATTATT
Source organism: Belonocnema kinseyi (assembly GCF_010883055.1). Classification (NCBI taxonomy): domain Eukaryota; kingdom Metazoa; phylum Arthropoda; class Insecta; order Hymenoptera; family Cynipidae; genus Belonocnema; species Belonocnema kinseyi. The sequence continues at coordinate 115,152,615 of NC_046663.1, forward strand.
ATAATTATTTTATATTATATTATAATAGTCTTGTTTAAATCTTGATCCGCATTTGAAATAAATTAAAGAAATTGGTGATTTTGGAATTCATCTCGTTTGGATAGAAACTCAATTATTTGATTGAAAAATTAATTA
>NC_046663.1:115152849-115155810 GCF_010883055.1 Belonocnema kinseyi
TTTAGTTCTGAATTTAAAAAAAAAAAATTCTAAAATCGGTGCATAATTGCGTTCTAAATGTCATTTTGAACCTCGTTTTCCGATTTCACCCCACTGTGCGCCACATCGAGTTGAAAATATGGGATAATAAATAAGAAGCACTAAGAAGGATGGGTCTGGTCCTAAATGTTAATAATTATGAAAAAATAATTATTTATAACAAAAAACTTTGTTTATAATTATACCAATTTAGGATCAGACCCACCAGTCTTAGTGCTTCTTGTTTAGTATCCCAAATTTTCAACTCGATATGGGGTTTCGTGTGATAACAAGTTGGGAAATAAAAAAATGGCGGTAAGGTAGAAGTCTGGTCACGTGACCCACTCATCACATGGCCTTAAACCGAAAAAATTTAAATAGCCTTTTAAAATTAGAAAATTTATTTATGAGATTCATTTAAAATAAAACAATTACAAATTATAAGTAATAACAAGTAAAAAACTTGGTATTAAAACTTCTTTAAATTAACAGAAAATCAAGCAATAAGAATTTTCAGGAGCTAATCTCATGAACGAAAAACTCGAGACAATTTTATTTAAGTCAAAAAGTAAAAATTCAGGGCGCTAAAATTTAAACTGTCTTTCAATCCAGGAGTCATACGGGGACCAATTTACTTGCTCGGTTACATATAATAAGAATAATGTTACAATACACTATACAATCAGAAAAATTAATTTTATTTATTTCATTCTATATTATTTTTCAGCAGTTTTTGAATGAAAGCTTCTGGCAATTCTAAATTTTAAAAAAATCTTAAAAATCGAAGTTCCACGTAGTCCTGAAAAAAGTATAATATAACCAAATTCTAAGAAGCTATAGTTTGTAATTGATTAATTCCAAATGATTCTCATAATCAAGTTTTATAATTTCGAAAGCCCGGAGGCTATTCAAACCTTTTTGGTTTAATAGATAAATCAAAGGCTTAAAAACTCCAGCACAATCATTTACAGATATTTAATATAAATATAATTATAATATCGAAGAAAATAGTAATATAGACGAGTAATATAGTCTAAGGACAAGAGGAATTGTAATATAGACACAGAAATATGTAATGATTTAATTATTATTATTACTGAATTATATAATTTACTTTAATTATGTACAATAATATACACAAAATATAAAGTATATATAATGAACACAATATAATATACAACAAAATATTAATCACGGTATTAATATTCTGATATTGCATATATATTTTTATTTTTAAATTGTGCGAAATATTCAAATATCATTAAAATCGCCAATTTCTTTCCTTTCTTTCAAATGCGAATTAAGATATAAACAAGACTATCATAATATAACATGATTATAATATTATAATTAATAATATATATAATTAAAAATTTGTCATAAGGACAACCGCAGGATTTCGCCGGGGCGGGTGCTAATCTGAAAAATTGCACCCGCTTCCAGCGAAATCGCGGTAAAATTTCAGCCACAACCACGTCTCACAACCATGAGATAGGTGGTTACAGTCTGTAAAGGAATCATTACGACGATCCAGCAAAAGCCTCGTGTACCCTAAGAACACGGAGCGACCCAAGGACGACCGCCTGCTGCATTTTTCCCGCAAGTGTTCTAGCATATTGTTGACACGCAGGTATGCTTTTTAGGCCATCAGAAAGTGAAAGCTTGGCACCTCCAAAAGCGCCGATGATAAGGACGATCAGTTTACCAGAATATTCCGGGTACAATCGTTGCAACTCCCTTATAAGGTCTCGATACCTCTCTTTCTCTTCATTCTCCTTGGCTATGATGTTTTTGTCAGCTGGTACCGAAAATTCGATAACGAACATGGTTCGCTTCTCGAAGTCAAGAAGAACCATGTCAGGCCTCGAGTGAGCAGCAGAAACAATTGTCGAGAATATAAAGTTCCAGTATATGCGGCACTTCCCATTCTCGACAATTGACTCAATTTTCCTAGGAGCATTTAGAGGAGCGATATTAAGGTGAATACCGTAGGAGTGACAGAGATGGTAATAAAGCACTCTTAGTGCGGCATTGTGCCTTTGAATGTAGGTCGTTCCCGCGTGAGTTGGACAACTAGATAGTATATGAACTAAATGCTCGGGGTGTGCATGGCACGCCCTGCAGCTATCATCGGGAATGTCTTGGCTCAAAATGTGGCGACGGTATGTTAAGGTGGAAATGACACCGTCTTGGCATGCAAAAATGAAACCCTCTGTACCAGACTTCAATCCGGGCGATGTCAGGAAAGCAAACGTTAGCTCACAAGACATTGACTGATCCTTCACATTTCTGTGGAAGATACCGTGCATCCTCTTATCGAGGAGCTGTTCACGAAAGTTTTTCTCTTGCGCTTTCTTAATCCGGGCTTTCAGTAGTGAGTACTCGAGATAGATAAGATTTGATGCATTTTGCTCACCCCTAATACTGAAGTCAAGTTCTTCGTCCATGGAACTACTCCAAATGAATAGAGTAGTACCGGGACGGCAAGCATGTTCGTTGCAGATACTTTGTTCCTCGCCGACAGTTCGGAAGACCAAATCTGTCGGATGAGACGTTTGTATCTGCTTTGGAGAGTATGTTATACAGATGTCACATCCTGAATGCGGCTCTGTGGCACGCCCAGGTATGTATAGGTCTCTCCAGCGCAAAGGTGTCGTATGGGGCTTCTATCAACAAGCTCAGGATCTTCAGGGATGCCATTAAGATTTCCTCGCTTCAAATGAACCTTGGCGCATTTTTCTAACCCAGATTCCATTCCAATTTCCTTAGTATATCTTTCGACAATCCCCAGAGCTAGATGAAGTTGCTCTCTGTTTTTAGCATAGATCTTAAGATCGTCCGTGTAAAATACATGAGTGACCTTGTACTTTCGATCTGCACGTTTGCCGCACAAGTACCCGTCGGAATGGCGCAGTGCTAGAGATAGTGGCAATAATGTAAGGC
>NC_046663.1:115155910-115168129 GCF_010883055.1 Belonocnema kinseyi
TTTCAAACTTACCCAATATATACGATTAATTTTTAATCAATCCTATAATAATTACATTTTCAGATAAAGATAAATAATTTTCAACGGAAAAAATTTATTTTCTACAAAAAGTTGAATTTCTTAAGTGGAAAATATGAGTTTTCAATCAAAGAGTGAAACTTTCAACCAAATAGTTAAATTTTCAACTATAATTATAAAACCTTGTTAAAAAAGTCATTTTTTCAAAAAGTAGTTAAGCTCTTAGTGAAATAATCGACTTTTAAACCCAAAAAGATGTACAGTTCATATTTTAACCAAACAATTGAATTTTTGACCAAAAATGATACATTTTCAACCAAAAAGATTAAATTTCTACTAAAAAAGGTCAATTTAATTTTAATAAATTTTTTAATTTTAAAGTCAAAAAGAGTATTATCTACAACAAACCTGAATTTTTAACCTAATTTAAAGGCAAATAGTTGAATTTTCTACTATAATTATGAATCCTTAATAATAAAAAATTAATTTTTTTAATAAGTAGTTAAACTTTAAGTGAATAATCGAATTTTCCACCCAAAAATTATGATTTTAATTTTTAACAATATAGTTGCATTTACAACAAAACAACTTTGCAACCAAAAAATATTTACAGTTGATAATTCAACCGAAAAATGTAATTTTTAATCTAGAAGTATAAATTTTCCATAAAGCAATTTAATTTCTACAAAGAAAGACGAACTGTTAATAAAATACATGATTTTTAACCAGTAATGGTATAGATTAATTGTCAGTTTCAAAAATGTATTTTCAACGAAAGAGATGAACCTTCAAATAAAAGAAATAAAATTTTTAACAAAGTAGTTGAATTTTTGATAGAAAAGAGGACATTTTTTACAAAATAGTTAAATTTTTAACAAAATAATTAATTTTTCAATCAAATAATTGAGTGTCATAGTATTGGACCACGTCTCGTTTCAGATCTGGGATCACTGAGACACCTCACCTAGGTGCCATTCAGCTTTCGGAACGGTTTTCACACCTCCGCTTGGGGGTTAATCCCTTCGGGACCACCACTGGACCCCTTGGTACAGGGACCCTCTATCCGCAACCCGAGGACGCGTTCGGTGTCTTTGTCATAGGCCCTTCGGTTTAATTCTAGAGGAAACAAAACCGAACCGAATGGGGGTTCGTCCGTGATATATATATATATATATATCCTGAAAGCCCGGATTAAGAAAGCACAAGATAAAAACTTTCGTGAACAGCTCCTCGATACCTACATTCAAAGGCACAATGCGTCACTAAGGGTGCTTTATTACCAGCTCTGTCACTCTTACGGTATTAACCTTAATATCGCTCCTCTAAATGCTCCTAGGGAAATCGAGTCAATTGTCGAGAATGGGAAGTGCCTCATATACTGGAACTTTATATTCAAGACAATTGTTTCTGTTGCTCACTCGAGGCCTGACATGGTTCTTCTTGACTTCGAGAAGCGAACCATGTTCGTTATCGAATTTTCCTCGCCAGCTCACAAAAACATCATAACCAAGGAGAATGAAAAGAAGGTGAGGTATCGAGACCTTATAAGGGAGTTGCAACGATTGTACCCGAAATATTCCGTTAAACTAATGGTCCTTATCAACGGCGCTCTTGGAGGTGACAAGCTTTCACTTGCTAATGGCCTAAAAAACATCCCTGTGTGTCAACAATATGCTAAAACACTTGCGGAAAAAAATGCAGAAGGCGGTAGTGCTTAGGTCGCTGCGTGTTCTTAGGGTGCAAGAGGCTTTTCCTGGATCGCCGTATTGATTTCTTTACGGACTGTAAAAACCTATCTCACGGTCGTGAGACGTGGTTGTGGCTGAAATTTTACCGCGATTGCGCTGGGAGCGGGTGCAATTTTCCAGATTAGCACCCGCTCCCGGCGAAATCCTGCGGTTGTCCTTATGACAAATTTTTAAATATGTATATATATATATATAAATAATAGTATTCATATTTATATCATTTATATTTTATACTTGAAATAACGTAACTTCAAAATATGCGCATATAAAAAGGCGCGCGAGGTATTCAAATCTTGAAAATCGCCAGCATCGAAACCTGGAAATATTAAAATCCCAATCTCTTGATTTTATTTCAAAGCGGATAGAGAATAGAGATACAAATAGAACCGCCGTAGTTTTGCGACCGGCAACAGAAAAGTGTTCATTTTCAGTTCCACTAGCATGGAGAATAGATATAAGGAGAACAATCTGTAATGCATGCACTTCACCAAAAACGGTCACTTTTCTGTTGCTGGAAGTACGCAGATACACATGTGTGAAATTACACTTGCGTATAGTTTAAAACTTTCCGAGCATGGCGTGCCAACCGCACATAAAAAAAATATGGCCGCCTACGTTGTTTTGTTTTGACAGGTTGCGTGAACAAATAGAGAATTAATAATCAGACAGGATTTTGTGAAATGTTTGTGGAATAACAAATTATTCGCCATGGAAGAGGTAGGTAGTATGTTTATGAAAATACCAAATTACTTTTACCAACACTATGCGTGCGGCAGGTATTCGACGCGTTCGTAACAAAAAGAATGAACATACAACTTATACCACGCTGTAAGTCTTGTACACTGCACTTGAAAGCACACTTGTTGGAAACTTTCGCTTTTATACAGCGATTTTTAATTTTAACATCCTTGCCTTTATTGATAAACTATTAATTGTTCAATCATTATTTATTTACATTTGACTCGCGTTCACATCCGTAGCAATATTTTTTTAAAGTGCGGTTGGCACGCCACGCTCGGGAAGTTTTGAACTATACGTAAGTTTGATTTTGCACATGTGTGGGCGTACTTCTAGTAACAGAAAAGTGTTCGTTTTCAGTTCCACTAGTTTGGTCTCCATATGTCTATTTTCCATGTCCACTAATTTGATCTCCTTATGTATATTCTCCATGGAAGAAATCATGGAGAATAGACATAAGGAGCCCAAAGTAGTGTAACCGAAAATGAGCAAATTTTTGTCATATGGGCATGGTTACAATACTTTCCGTTCTTGTGTATGGTGCTAATATGGCACGGGGATAAAATCCCGGTAACAAGCATTGAATTCAGAAAAAATAAGAATTTGTATTCCTATGAAAATAAAAATAAAAAAATCTAAAAATCCGCCAACGGGAACAGAAAAAGTGCAGAATAGAAAACTGTGTGGCGGTCGCTATGGAAATAGAAGTTAATAAGTTTAGGAGGTATCTTATTCCTATTGTGGCATTTTAGGCAGATTGAAAAATCGCGCATTCAAAATAATAGAATAATCTTCACTTTTGCGCTGAAATCTGAAAATATTAATTTTTCTCTATTCTACGCTAATTACCGGGATGGCAGCTGCCTATGTTCACATCCTTGACACTGACACAGTTTGCATTGCATATTAACGACTGTGATATATGATTTAAATAGGTCAATTATTATTTATATAAAAAAATATTTTACGAATTTGGTTCATCGCAAAACATCTAATCGCTGTGATCCTGCACTGGTCTAGTCGGCAGCTAGCCGGATAGTTCCGTACAGTCCGATGTGCGCACAAAATAGCGGCATACAGCGAGAGTGAAGGAGACGGGCAGATCTATTTATTTCTTTCATTCTCATGATTACAAAGAATGTCATGCGCATGTCATGCGAATGTCATGCGCGCATCGACGTGCGCGTGACATGCGCGCTCGAATTATTATCTGGGATGGTGAAATGAAAAATAAGTATATTACTTACCAGTTTTAAATCTTGTATGCTTACGCATCACAGAACTGGTACCAAACTTTCACTTAAATGTAGCGGTTTTTATATTGCAATAATCTTGCCATGGCTCAAAGAAATTAATTCAAAGATTTACGAATTTTGTATTTTTCTTTGAGCCTTGAGGATATACTTACCCGAAACCATGACGGCGGTACGTCCGTGAAGATAGCACTTCATCTTTTTGTTATTATGTTTCTTTTTATATGGAATCGTTTGGAATTGTTTGGAAACCTATTTTTATCGTTTATACGATAAAATCCAAAAAGTTATCGCCCATTCAAAAATGGGACACTAACTTCACATTTGCACTGCACTTTTAATGTTTTCCAAAAAATTTTTGCTGAATCGTTTGGAAATCGTTTGGAAACGTTTGGAACCATGGACATAGGAAACAAGGGACTAGGCATGCCATTGCGGGGGTGATGCAATGAGGGGGGAGGACCGCCACCTTTTGATGTCCCGAAACAAATATGGCAGCGCCCACATGTTTATATTTTCATGCACAGTTTGTCGGCAAAAATGCTCGTGCGCATAATCAAATGGCACATCGTAAGATGGCGGCTCTCCCCACTCATGTAATTCTCGCCCCTCCCGTGGATTCAATCCCGCTCGCCAAGTTAGGATGGCATGCCTAGTCCCGTGTTTCCTATGTCCATGTTTGGAACTCAATTTTTATCGTTTGAACGATAAAATCCAAAAAGTTATCGCCTTTTCAAAAAAAAGTAGCTGCACTGCGAATTACAAATTTTTAGGTTTTTTTTTTGCCAATCGCTTGGAAATCGTTTGGATTGTTTTGGAAACACATTATTAAGCATGAATAATTATAAATGATATGTTAAATCCAACTTTTTTTTATCACTCCTTCCTAACCTCTCACCTGAAACATAACCATCGTAATAGCTGTAAGTACGTGCCGTAAGTCCCGCTGTCTATCGTAACATTGCCGTAAGCCGTAAGTTGCTAGTCGTGACGTCATCTAACTAGATGCCTGCATTCCGAGGGTCTAGCAATAATACCAACTGCATGGGACGATCTTTCTTGTTTAATATCTTGGCAAAAAATGATTTTTCACCAAAAGTACATTTGGATATTGTTTCTTATTTTTTGAAATCTATTAAATTAAATAATAAAATCGGTACAAAAAGAACCATCCTTTTTATTTTTGCATTTAATAGTTTCTTAAAAATAAATATAATATATATTATAGTAATATAATTACAAAATTTTCTGAATAAAAAAATATTCTGCCCAATTATACAATAACACTCCCCTTCCATTGTTTCTATTATGGAATTTCCTGTTTATGATATTTGATTACTTCCATAAGGCACTCCATCAAAATGAAGGTTAAATTCGTTAACCAGATATTTCCAACCAAATTTTATTGCTGGTAAAATTAGGCAGGGTGTCGAGAACTTTATTTTTGGAAAAACGACACAAGAGACGAAAACAATAAAAAGACAAAAGTTCTTTAACCAAAAAATATTTACAAGTTTGTTATAACTCTAGTTATAAAACTATGTTAAAAGTAAAAAAATAAACTTTCTTGAAAAAGGGCAAGATACAATAATATTTTATTTAAAAATATTTTTCGCCTAAATTATATCTACATTGTATATAAACAAATTAAATTTATGGAAAAACGACACAAGTTGCAATAAAATGTTATATAGTAATTTTTATTCGAATAGAATACGTATTTTTTTAATGATAAAAATAAGACAATGAAAATACTTTAGTTCTAATAATTATGCATATTATAAATGGTAATAATATAAATTTATTGAAATGATATACATTTTTTAGGGTGACTAAGAATAAATTTGAGTGCAAAATAAGAAAGAAATTTTAAACTAATCATTAAAAATATGATTTGTACTTTATTTTGCAATATCTGAAAAAGCAACCCCAGACCGAGGTACATAAATAAATATAATATACATTTAATATAATAGAGTTAAACATAATGTAGAAACGTTCGCATTATAGTTTCTTCGTATCTCTTATACTATTTAGATTATTATTCACTATTATCATATTTCAGAATTTATATACCCCAATGTTTTCAACGATAATACATTTTTTAAACCATTTATTTAGATGTGTTATTGATAGTAATTTTTTCAGATCCATTTCATTGATAAAAAAGTACATGTTAATAAGCTAAATATTGTAAGTTTCGAAATAAACAGAATTTTCTCAAACTTTTTTTATATCCTTATAAAGTGTGCCAAATGAGACTCCAATCAAATAATTACTTCAAATGTTACCGTGTTTATAGATTACAACATCGAAAAATACATATATTGCACATATACAACAGTCCTATCACCAAAAAGGTTTTTGTTCAACCTGTAGAACTTTACTTCCTCATAAGTATATTAATCTTCGTAATTTTTTAATTTGATGTATGTGGCTGCTGTTGGAGTAACAAGTTATTTTCCGTTATAAGTGATCTCTCCTTTATTCAGATCGTTGTAAAGCTCCCACTTTTCAGATTTCCTTCGGCATAAAGCTACAAAATGATTTGGAGTATGGATGATAATCCCTGCTAATCTGCAAAGGAACATAGAAAAATATATAAGTATATCGGAGTGTATAGAAGTTTACAATCAGGACTTTTTCCAGTAGATTTCAAAGGCGCTCTAATTAGACTGAAATGGTTTGCTTATAATAGAACGAGGACTGATGAAATTCCAAGCCTGATTAACCCAACTTGAAGGCAACATTTCAATTTCATAAGATTTTTTTAAAGCCAAAAATGTATATTTAAGAAAAAATAATAACACTAAATTCGAAAACTAGTACATTTTTTAAGGTACTGGGCTGATTTTGAGGATTGGTTTCAGCAGAATTTTGGATAATTAGTAAGTCATTTCTAGATGTTTTTCTCTAGGGACATTGATAAAAATGTAAATAAAATCATTTCTTTACATATTTTTTTACATATTTTTTAAAGTAGATATTGCCAAAATAGTCTAAATTCTTATGTTTTATTACATTTTCAATAACTTCCTAAATAATCAACATTTTTCAATTTTATTAAGCTCGTTTTGAAGCTATTTTTTCATTGCATCACAAAAGCTTACGAGTATGAATGGTAAAAAATGTCTTTTTGAATTACAAGAACTAGAAGTTGTAATGAAAAAGTTGGAAAATTTTGAAAACATCTTATTTACAGGCAAATCAGAATAAAAGTCAAATAAATATATATTTTGAGGAAATTAAATAGAAAATTCATGATTATATGTTTCATATATTTTGCAAAAATATTTTTGTTACAAAAAATAATATTGCAATTTTTCCAACTTTTTTGTTACAACTTCAAGGTCTTGCAATTCAAAAAGAAAATGTTTACGAATAATACTCATAAGCTGTTGTAATACGGTGAAAAAAAGCTGCCGAATTAGATCACTGTTAGATCTAACTGAAAAACATGCCTCCTAATACTAAAAAAATTAAGTATTTGATTTAATAAATTTTTTTACTAATATTAAAGAGAAAAATACAGCACATGTAACTTCATCTTTCAAAATTATTACTTAAATATTATTTCATTGAAAATAACATAAAAAAGAGTATATTGAACCTGAACTTTTCATTATGAAAACTGATGTAAACAGGAATATCTCCTGGTTTGCATTTCATTGTAGAAAATGATTCTTCGTCTAGCGAAGGGACATCTAAATCAATCAGCAGATGGGCATTCAACGAAATATTTTGTACTTCAGCTAATGATTTGCATTTCGCTGCAGTACATGGCTGAATTCTTGATGGTGAAACAATGGCGAGTTCTATTGCTTCAAAGCCTTTTTCTTGGATGACTGAAGAATTGAGGCTTACGCACGGAATCAGTCTGATACTCTCATGATTTCTTGAGCATATTGCAGTTGTGCATAAGCTTGGTTCCTTTTCAATGAGGAATCTCCACATAACATCCACACCTGAAAAGGCACTTATGGTATGAAGCAGCGCAGATGAATCTCTGTTAAAAGTTTCATTTCTTTTGTCAGGAGTTGTACCGTTGAATTTCGACAATATGTAAGTTTTTTGTACATAAACGTGCGCCTGAGCTCCCGAATCAACGAAAATGAACAGAAATCCGCATGTTTCATTTTTGGATTCTTTAATGAAACGCATATAGTCTTCATTGTCGATTGTGGAGGTCGCTAAAATTTGAATTATGGAATCAAATGCGCACGTATTGATCACTCTTATATGTCGACTTTGAATGCAATGAAGACTCTTGAAGTGGCAGCCGTTCACCAAGAATAACTTTGGTAGCTTTTTTTTTGTTTTAGTTTCATAGGATTAATGTGTTTAATTTCTGGACATGGTCGAAAATATTTAGTTTTATTTTTTCTCTTAATATTTTTTGCTGAACAATTTAAATCTTTTGTTAGTGCTGGGTTATTCCTTTTTGATACTTTTTGATTTACTTCACATAATTTCGAAGATTTATCCAGTATAATATTGTTCGACGGCTTCAAGCCACTTAAAATTGAATCACTCAAAGCTACATTGAATATTGCATTTTCCTTTGCACTTTCACTCAATATCACTAAAAATCGACACCAGAAATCAGAGTCCTATCATCCCATTCAAAACTCGCGACAACTCACAAGCATAATTTGAACAATAATGAGAACCCAAGATTTGGAAACTATAACTACAGGTATCTCATTATGCTATTATATTATATTATGCCTATGGGGCCATCCATATACCACGTGGACACTTTAGGGGGGGGGGGATATGGCAAAATTCCACGCTTGTCCACGAGGGGGTCCGGGGGGGGGTCAAGCTAGAATCCACGTGGACATACATTTCCCGAAATTTGATGGAAACTATACTGAAATGAGATAAGGTATACTCTAAGTATACTCCAACTTTTATATTGTTCCAGCGCACAATATAATTTTTAATATTCATTTTTTTCACAACTTTTTCTCTGAAAGTCAAATAATGTTTGAGCTCACGTTCCTAAGCTAATTCGAATTTTTTCAGCCAATTCATCGCTCCTTTTGGACTTCTTATAGTCCGGGAGCTCGCGACAATTCTATGGACGTCATTTTAGTACTCACTAAAATTTTAGATTCTTTTGTTTTCATAGTCAACAGTTTGAAATTCGTTGACTAACAGCTGTTAGTGTATTTTTCATCAATTTATCGTTAAACTCGTCAAAAATTCGAGTGAAAAAACGTCATTTTAGTACTCTTGAAACCCACGAGGAATGATTGTTTGGATGCTAATAAGTAAAGAGAAGTTTGACTGACAGCTCCTGAGTGGTGCCAAAGTTGACTGGCAGGCTGTCTAAAATGTCAAAGATTCGAGTGAAAAAACTTCATTTTAGTACTCTTGAAACCCACGGGGAATGATTTTTTGGATGCTCAAAACTAACAATAACTTTGACTGGCAGCTCCTGAGTGGTGCCAAAGTTAACTGGCAGACTGTCAAACATGTCAAAGATTTGAATGAAAAAACGTCATTTTAGTACGCTTCAAACCCACGGGGAATAATTGTTTGGATGCTAAAAACTAACAATAAGTTTGACTGGCAGCTCCTGAGTGGTGCCAAAGTTAACTGGGAAACTGTCAAACATGTCAAAAATTCGAGTGAAAAAACGTCATTTTAGTATTTTTCAAGTCCATTGAGGATGTTTGTTTTGGTGCAAACAACTAACATAGAATTTGACTGGCAGCTCCTGAGTAGTGCCAAAGTTGACTGATATTTTAATCAGCAACCGAATAGTCCTTTTCATGAAATAAAATTTTCATCTGTAGGATACTTTTATAAAACGAATATGTATATAAAAAAGGAAACTACGAAAATCTCACTTGTTACGTAAATTCACAGCTCGCAACAATGGGTTTCGAGAGTGCTAAAATCACGTTTCTTGACTTGAATTTTTGGCATGTTTCACAGCCTGCCAGTCAACTTTGGCACCACTCAGGAGCTGCCAGTCAAACTTCTTGGTAGTTGTTTGCACCTAAAAAATCAACCCCAATGGGTTTCAAGAGTACTAAAATTACGTTTTTTCACTCGAATTTTTGACATGTTTGACAGCCTGCCAGTCAACTTTGGCACCGCCGAGAAACTGTCAGACAAACTTGTTGTTAGTTTTTAGCACCCAAACAATCATTCCCCGTGGGTTTGAAGAGTACTAAAATGACGTTTGTTTACTCGAATTTCCGACCAGTTTAACGATAAATTGTTGCAAAATGTACCAACAGCTGTTAGCCAGTCAACGAGTTTCGAACTGTTGACATATGAAAAAAAAAGAATCTGAAATTTTAGTGAGTACTCAAATGATGTCTATGGAATTGTCGTGAGCTCCTGGAGATTTTGAAGACTAATAATATCTATATTTTCAGAAAATACGTCCACGTAGACAAAGTATTGGGGGGGGGGGGCATTCGTCCAAATTCCACGGCTGTCCACGAGGGGCGACGGGGGGGATCAAAAAGTGGTGGAAAATTGTCCACGTGGTATATGGATGGCCCCTATACAGTATTTCAGGTGGAAATACACCACTGGCGTAGTACTGGCTCAGAACAAATTGCCGGAGTCCCACTACTGGGCATATATACTGGGTAAGTACTGCCTGGTAATGCTCCGCAGCACTGTCATGCAGTACTGGCGCGTTGTTACACACCAGTACTGGTTCCATACTGGAAAACTTCTGGCGTACCAAAATGTCGGTGTTAACTTTAAAAATAATAAAAAATCATTTAATTTTTTTAAGGACGTATTTAATCTTCTCCATTTATCAACATACGACTGAATATCGTCCGAATATTATTTGTTTTTACAAAAATTTCTATTTCATTTACATTTTTTCGTTAATTTTAACAACCACTATTGCTATACTCTAACACATCAGTAGACAACTAGATATCAAATATATTTGGAAACTGTCTTATTTAAAGTTTTCGATGATACGAAAATTCTTAAAGATGAAGCTTTTTTAAAATTTGAAAAAAATTGTATAAGTTTTAGAAATATTTGTCAAATTTTCTGGTACACGTTTAATTTAAAAACTATTAATTAAGGTATAAAATACAGTTAAACATACAAAAGACGCAAAGGTCGAAAAAAAATGTTTTCCTGCTCTTAGAAAATTCCTGTTCAATTTTCGGTTTTCCCATTTTCCCGCCGAGCAGCTACCCTGTTTTAAAATTATCGACTTCCGGTTAACAAAATGAAAAAGGTCAGAAAAAATCAATTTTTCCTATCATTTTTTGCTTCTGCGAACATCAAAGTTACACATTGTTTGTGTTTCATTTTGAGTTCTTTAAAAATATGAAGAGCGAATATTTTAAATTATATATTTTTTTTACAAATTCAATGACAATAACAAAATGAAACAAGTATTAAATCAAATTACAATAACATTTTAATAGATATAATTAACTTGTTTTACTTCTTTTAGTTGCATGAAATTATAAATTTTGAATATATAACATGTTACTTTTTTTGCTTAAAATATAATGAAATACATAACATTTATATGTCTAATAATGCTAGGTTGAAGTATTTTTCACTAATATTTGATCAGAAATATTGCGGACAAAGTCCAAAAATAAACCATTTTCCTAGGCTTATTTTAAAGGTAAATTGTCATGCATTTAATCAACGTTTTGACAAAACTGAGCTGATTCTTCGAACGAATAAGTTCAATTTTATTTAAAAACGCTAATGAATCCATTGTTTTTTATATCGTAAGCACTGTAAATGTTTGTCTTGACATGTTTGAAATTTTAAGGAAGCAGTGAGCATTTCAAGACATTTTCCCTCGTCCTATCCCTTTATTTTGCCGGTCAAGCTTCAAGGTTCAGGTAGTAGTTATAAATATATAAATCCTATATTTCAATTATCTTGTCCTAATATTGAACTACCTAACAACAGTTCAGAAAGAGATTCGTTAGTGGGTCATGAATTGCACCAAGTTCATAATTGCAAAGACTAAACCACAGTCTAAACGGCGTTAAATGTGGAAATCCCCGTTCATTGTATTCATGTTCACAGGTGACATGCAAAAAAGATCATTGCTGGATGGTATTTATTATCCCACTATCTCTTTTAGTTTTTAAAACTCATAAACAAATTGTGTTTCCTATTTTGAAAAAGCTCTAATTTGTTGAATCTTGTTATAATCGAAGAATTTAACTGAGGTAGTTTCTAAATATATATATTATCCAATGAAAACTTTGAATGGAATTTTATATCTATCAGAAAAATATTTTTTGTTTTTCTATTTTTTGAACATTTTCAAAATTTTCAAAACTTTATTATATTATATTATTTTCATCTAAATTAAACTTTCCGTTCACATAATTTGCAATAATTGAGACTCCGGATTCTATAACCACGCATAAAATTTGCCTGGCCGCTTCAGGCCGCTCGAGTTGGCCCCTGATGGCTTGAAAATCAGTTTTCGA
>NC_046663.1:115168229-115177928 GCF_010883055.1 Belonocnema kinseyi
GTTGAATTTTCGAAAACTGATTTTCAAGCCATCAGGGGCCAACTCGAGCGGCCTGAAGCGGCCAGGCAAATTTTATGCGTGGTTATAGAATCCGGGGTCTCAATTGTATCCATCTGTAAGAATCTTTCACCAAAATTTATAAGATAAAATTTTTTTTTCAAATTGTCTTCGGTTCGGTTTTGATTCCTCTAGAATCAAACCGAAGGGCCTATGACAAAGCCACCGAACGCGTCCTTGGGTTGCGGATAGAGTGTCCCTGTACTAAGGGTTTCTGCTGAATATGGTTACAACAAATAAATAGGCAGTCGCGGACAATTGGCCAGGGGTGGTCCGGAAGGAATTAACCCTCAAGCGGTGGTGTGAAAACCGTGCCGAAAGCTGAATGGCACCTGGGTGAGGTGTCTAGGACGATGACTCTGGGATACCGTGAGACCTCTCAGAGTACGCAGCCTTATCCTTGCATGCGGGGCTCTACAAGGATGGAAGAACCCCTTTCCCTAGTTTCTCGTGGGAACAACAATGACAACACCAAACATAGTTGTAGTAAGTGCGGTTTAAAACAACAGAACGCGCAGGGGTCAATGGGTGGGCCGACAATAGGTCGGCCAACAATGCCGACCAATCTAGAGCTGGGGGAGCCAATGAAAATGGATTCAATGCGATGGATTGGCGGGATCTTGCGAGCTTTGGGTGGACGGAGCGACTGAATCACAATTTGCTAGAGTGCTACTATGCAAGTGTGGCCCCTGAACGGGGTTACATGGCACGGCTGCATGCTCTGTGGCGCGAGAAACACCCGGAGCTTTCGCACTTTTCGCAGCAACGTCTGCGAAACCATGCTGAACTACTCCGTAAAAGGGGCTATGTAAGCGGAACGCCTACTCTACCACAGCTAGAACAAGTCGGACACAGAGAACCAACCGCGGGCAGGCATCCAATAGATGAAGAGCGATGCTCTACGACCCGGAGAAACATCAACACTAAGGTTTCTCTCAAGCCTAAAGATCTGGCTGAAATGAATGACGAGCTTCATGGACATTTTTCCGGAGAATCCGACCTCTAGGCTATCAATTATTGTGTGTATAATGCAGCGAGAGCTTTGGCCGATGCGAAACGTAAAACAAAACCAACGGTTGATCATAAGACCAAAAGACGAATGCATCAACTTGCCATAAAGATAGGCTGGGCCAGACAGTAGGCGTCCCGCATTCAGTGTGTGATTGACTACATCACATCTGGCAGGAATTTTACAGCCAAGGTTCGAAAGTTCGCGCGCGAACTCCGGACCCGTTATCGCACACTTAACAAGTCAAAGCTGCTGACCATCAGGCAGCATATTGTTGAGAGAATACGGATACTATCTGACGCTAAGAGAAGTCTAGAGCGGAGGGATATGTGGGTCAGAGAAAATCAACAGTTTCTCTCTGACCCTTCTCGACTCTTCCAAGACCCTCCAGTTACTGTCGAACACCCACCCAAACCAGGGGAGGTCGAAGTATTTTGGAGGGCAGTCTACGAAGTTCAGTATAGACTGAACGAAGACTAAGAAAACATAAATAGCTTTAAGGACTTATGTGTTGCCCTCATAACACCTGATAAAGAATGCCCACCCATCACTAACAAGGAGGTGAAAAAAGTATTAAGAGGGATGAAGAACTATTCCGCACCGGGACCAGATTGTATCAAAACCTTCTGGTGGAAGAAGTTTTCTTCAACCCATCAGCATTTGGCCCGTATTTTCACCTCATATTTGGAGTTGGAAGAGCCGATTCCAGAGTGGTTGGTGGAAGGGCGCACCATGCTCCTGCCGAAAATAGGCAACTTAGCTGACCCAAAGAATTACAGGTCAATAACTTGTCTGAACACACTTTTTAAGATATTCACAGCTATCCTAAATGATAGGATTGTTCGGGAAATTGAACCTGTGTGGCAAGAAATTTATGAACAACGAAGCTCAAAGAAAGGCGTAGCCGGATGTCGGGAGAACCTGCTCATCGATAGATGTGTCTGCAAAGATGCAGCATTCTACCAGCGTGACCTATCGATGGCCTGGATTGATTATCGGAAAGCTTTCTATTCGAGCTCCCATAGACTTATCATCTGTCTTTTGGAAGTCTTAAAGGTTCATCCGCAAATAGTTGGGTGCATAGAGACATTGATGCCGCTTTGGAAAACCAGATTTACTACCTCATCTGGATAAAATCGTGTGACAACTAACAAGGTCACCTTTCAGAGAAGTGTCTTTCAGGGCGACACCATGAGCCCACTCCTCTTTTGCCTTACATTATTGCCACTATCTCTAGCACTTCGCCATTCCGACGGGTACTTGTGCGGCAAACCTGCAGATCGAAAGTACAATGTCACCCATGTATTTTACATTTACGATCTTAAGATCTATGCTAAAAACAGAGAGCAACTGCATCTAGCTCTGGGGATTGTCGAACGATATACTAAGGAAATTGGAATGGAATTTGGGTTAGACAAATGCGCCAAGGTTTATTTGAAGCGGGGAAAACTTAATGGCATCCCTGAAGATCCTGAGCTCGTTGATAAAAGCGCCATACGACATCTTTGCGCTGAAGAGACTTATACATACCTGGGCGTGCCACAGAGCCGCATTCAGGACGTGACATCTATAAAGGATACTCTCTGAAGCAGATACAAACGTCTCATCCGACAGATTTAGTCTTCCGAACTGTCGGCGAGGAACAAAGTATCTGCAACGAATATGCTTGCCGTTCCGGTACTACTCTATTTATTTGCAGTAGTTCCATGGACGAAGAACGAGCTCAGATCCCTTGATATCGGGACAAGAAAGGTTATGCGCATGAACAAAAGCATGCATCTTAAGTCTTTCGTTCCGCGACTGTACATCTCACACCGTCAAGGGGGTCGCAGAATATTGAGTCTCGAATGTCTTCACAACAGGATTATTCTGGGTGCAGCACATAGAGTTGCAAATCAAAGGACCCTCTTCTTAAAATGGTCAGGAATCACGAAGAAGTGGGAAAAGGAGCGTTTCTGTACAAAGCAGCGTTTCTGTACAAAGCAGCGGAGAAGGCTGCTGAAACACTCGGACTTGACTTCAGTATTAGGGGTGAACAAAATGCATCAAATCTTATCTATCTCGAGTACTCACTCCTGAAAGTCCGGATTAAGAAAGCACAAGAGAAAAATTTTCGTGAAGAGCTCCTCGATCAGAGGATGCACGGTATCTTATACAGAAATGTGAAGGATCAGTCAATGTCTTGTGAGCTAACGTTTGCTTTCCTTAAATCGCCCGGATTCAAGTCTGGTACGAGGGTTTCATTTTTGCATGCCAAGACAGTGTCATTTTTACCTTAACATAACGTCGCCACATTTTGAGCCAAGACATTCCCGATGATAGCTGCAGGGCGTGCCATGCACACCCCGAGCATTTAGCTCACATACTATCTAGTTGTCCAACTCACGCGGGAACGACCTACATTCAAAGGCATAATGCGGCACTAAGAGGGCTTTTTACCATCTCTGTCACTCTTACGGCATTAACCTTAATATCGCTCCTCTAAATGCTCCTAGGAAAATTGAGTCAATTGTCGAGATTGGGAAGTGCCGCATATACTGGAACTTTATATTCTCGGCAATTATTTCTGTTGCTTACTCGAGACCTGACATGTTTCTTCTTGACTTCGAAAAGCAAACTATGTTCGTCATCGAATTTTCGGCACCAGCTGACAAAAACATCATAACCAATGAGAATGAAAAGAAAGAGAGGTATCGAGACCTTATAAGGGAGTTGCAACGATTGTACCCTGAATATTCTGTTAAACTAATCGTCCTGATCATCGGCGCTCTTGGTGGTGTCAAGCTTTCACTTGCTAATAGCCTAAAAAGCATTCCTGCGTGTCAACAATATGCTAAAATACTTGCGGGAAAAATGCAGAAGGCGGTTGTCCTTGAGTCGCTCCGTGTTGTTAGGGTGCACGAGGCTTTTGCTGAATCGTCGTATTGATTCCTTTACAGACTGTAACCACCTATCTCACGGTCGTGAGACGTGGTTGTGGCTGAAATTTTACCGTGATTTTGATGGGAGCGGGTGCAATTTTCCAGATTAGCACCCGCTCCTGGCGAAATCCTGCGGTTGTCCTTATGACAACTTTTTAATTATATGTATATATATATTTTTTTTATCCAGTGAAAAGTTTGAATGGAATTTTATATCTATCAGAAAAATATTTTTTGTTTTTCTATTTTTTGAACATTTTCAAAACTATATAACTTTTATCATTTCCATCCAAATAATACTTTCCGTTCACATAATTTGCAATTATTGTATCCATCTGTAAGAATCTTTGACCAAAATTTATAAGATAAAAATTTTTTTTCAAATTGTTAAAATGCTCTACATTTCTTAAATTTTGGTTGGAAATATCTGGGTAACGAATTTAACCTTCATTTTGCTGAAGCGCCTTATGGAAGTGTGATCTTAATCATTTTTAGTGTTATTATAAGAAATTCAAATATCATAAACCGGAAATTCCATAATAGAAACAATGGAAGGGAAGTGTTATTGTATAATTGTGCAGGATATTTTTTTATTCGGAAAATTTTGTAATTATATTACTATAATTACATTATTTTGTATTTTTAAGAAACTATTAAATTCAAAAATAAAATAGATGATTCTTTTTGTACCGATTTTATTATTTAATTTCAAAATTTCAAAAAATAAGAAACAATATCCAAATGCACTTTTGGTGAGAAATAATTTTTGCTAAGATATTAAAAAAGAAAGATTCGTTCCATGCAATTGGTATTATTGCTAGGCCCTCGGAATGCAGGCATATTGCTAGGTGACGTCACGTCTAGCGGCTTACGGCAATGTTATAACAGACAGCGGGACTTACGGTGCGTACTTACAGATGTTACGGTGGTTATATTTTAGGTGAGAGGTTAGGGAGGAGTGATAAAAAAAGTTGGGTTTAACATATCATTTATAATTATTCATGCTTAATAATGGGTTTCCAAAACAATCCAAACGATTTCCAAGCGATTGGCAAAAAAAACCCTAAATTTTGCTACATTTATTTACTGTTTTTCGAATAATAATCAGGCAAAAATCTTTTTAAAACATAGCGTCGGTCATTTTACGATGTCAGGATCATTTCCACGCAGAAGGTTCTGGTGAAAAATAATTTTTTCAATTTTTTATCAAGATTATATATTTTTTCAATTGATAATAATTGAACAAAGCGAACATTTGGCGATAAAGAAATGTATTCTTACATACAATCCTACTAAATTTGGCAAATTTCATACTTTTAGAACGCGTTCTAATGCTTTAAACGAAAATTGTGTTTTTAATGTATTCGAGGTTACGTCTGACAGCTCCGATCGGCTTTAAAAGGGATTGAAATCTTATAATTTTCGCCGCCTAATGAGAATTAAGAAACTAAGGACAGAAACGGCATTCTTAGGGATACAAATTTTCTAATACTTTTTAATACAAGGCTTCTTACCGGGGATATCGGCGCGAGCGTAAAATATCAAAAAATGTTTAGAATGCCGCCGGAAAGCAGAGTTTCGTAGGGAAGAGTGATAACAGTGAAGGGGCTGACGGAAGAGGAGATGGAAGTATAGTTCCGATGAAAGAGAAAAGACTAAAGGAAATTCGCAAAGTGATGATAGAGGTAATGGGGATTCATTAAGAAAAGCAGAATAAAAGGGAAGAGGAATTAAAGAAGGAAATTAGGTGGGAAATGGCGGAACTCAAGAAAGAGATAAAAAAATGGAAAGAAATCAGGGAAAAGTTAGAAAATAGGATGCAGTCTTTGGAACAAAAACTAGAGAAGCAGGAAGAAGATAATAATAAAAAGGTAGAGAAGATGAAAGGTAGGATGAAGAAACTTGAAAGCTCGAACCGGGATTGTGTTGGGGGCGGGAGTGGGAATAAGGAGATCGAAAGGCTGAGAAAAATAGAACAAAGAATAGAAAGGAGAGGGAAGAAAGAAAATTAAATATAGTGATAAACGGTATAAGATTAGAGGGGAAGGAGCTGAAGGAAGGGGTGGACGAAGGACTAAAAAGGATTGATTATAAGGTAAAAATAAAGGAAATGCGAAATATAGGAAGGGAAGAGCGAAGAGGGGAGATAATGGTACTAGTGAAACTAAAGAAATGGGAACATAAGAGGGAGGTGGTGGCAAAGAAGATGTTATTATATGGAAGCCCAGAAAGAATAGAGGATGATTTGACATGGGTGGAAAGGAAGATGCAGTAAAAATTAGGAAAAATAGCAGAAGAGGAAAGAAAAAAGGGAAAAAGAACATGGGTTAATTATGGAAGAATACAGATAGACGGAGTATGGTGGAATTGGGATGAAGAAAGGGAACAGATAGTAAGAAATAAGGTACAGAGAAACTAGGAGAGGAAGGAGCGGGAGGTAGGAAAATAAAAAATAGTAAGAAGGAAAAAATATGAGAAACGAAAGTAGGGAGGAATGAAAGGTTTGTTACTGGAATACAGCAGAATTGGAGAGGAAGGAGGTAATGATGGGAGGAGAGAAGTGGAAGGTAGTGGGGGTTTATATGAACGGTGATATACAGGAGAAAGCAGAGGAGATGAAAGAAATTATTGAAAACAATAAAGAAGAGATAAGGCTGATAGTAGGTGGGGATTTCAATGCGAGAACAGTAGACAGAGGAGGAAGGGAATGAGGGAGAAGAGGGAGGAAGAAAATCCAAAGATAAGGTACTAAATGGGGAGGAAAAAATGTTGTTAAAGAGATTGGAGGATTTGGGATGGTATATTTTGAACGGAAATATAGAAGGAGATGAAAAAGGAGAATATACACGCTCAGGAGTTAAATGGGGAACGGAAATTGATTATGTGATAGAGGATGATGAGGTAAGGCAGAAGATTAAGAAACTAGAGGTAGGTGATTATATTGATTCGGATCACTTTCTCTTAATAGTGACATTAGATGGACAAAATAGCAATATCAATATGAATAAAAGGGGAGCAAATGTAAAAAGTGTAGGGAAGGCGGATTAGTCAAGGGAAGGAAAAGTTTAAAGAGGTCAGAAATATCAAAATAGGAGAGGGAAATGTGGACGAGGAGATGGAAAAAATAATAGGAGAAATAAAAATAGGAGTAGAGTGCACAAACAAATGTGAAGTTGGTAAATGAGGAAATAGAAATGGGTGTGATAAGGATTGTAAAAAGAAAAAAAGAAGGTCAGAAAGGAATTAAAAAAGTGAAGGTAAGAAAAAGGTAATGGGGAAGAATATAGGAAAAAAGAAAGAGTATAGTGAGTTGTGTTATCAAAAGAAAGAGGAAGAGAATAAAAGGTTTGAGGAAGAGGCGGAGAAAGCTAGGACGGAAGAAGAGGTATAGAAGGTAGTTAATGGAGAAAAAAAAGGAAGAAAAAGTGTAAACCAAAATATTGAAATGGTAGAATGGAAGAAATATTTTTTAGATTTTCTAGGAGGAGTAGAGAGAAAAGTTATAAAGGGAGGAAACTATGGTAGAGGAAGAGATGAAGAAGAGGCCATATCAAGGGAAGAAATAGTTAAGGTTTTAGGAATAATGAAGGATGGAAATGCACCTGGTATAGATGAGATTCCAAATGAATATGGAAATATGGAGGGGAGGAACGAGAGGAATGGGCATGGATAATGTGTAATAGAGTATGGAGAGCAGAGGGGTGGCCAGAGTTATGGAAAGAAGGAGTAGTTATACCAATAGTAAAGAAAGGCAAAGGAGAAGAGGTTAAAGAATATAGGGGGGTGACGCTGATGCCAACGTTGTATACAGTATATGTAACTATTTTGTCGGAGAGATTGAAGATAGAAGTTAAAGAAAAAAAATCGAGTCACCGAACCACACAGAGTTTAGAAAAGGAATGGGGGTAATGGACAACATATATGTTCTGAACTATCTAGTAAATAAGAGAATTAAAAGGGGAAAAGGGGCAATGATAGCAATGTTCGTGGACTTTAAGGCGGCGTCTGACTCATTAGACCGAGACGAAATAGAAAAAGTTATGGTAAAAAAGGGGATAAGAGAGGGATTAATAAAAAGAGTTTCGGAATTTTTTAGAGAGGCAATAAACAGGGTAAAAGTAGGAGATCAAGTAGTAGATAGTTTCTTGTTGGTGAGAGGTGTGAGAAGAGGATGTCCTTTAAGCCCACTTTCATTAAATTTATTAATATCAGAATTGGAAGTAGAAATGAGGAGAAAAGGATGGGGAGGAGTTAGGATAGGGAAGGAAAAAATATATGCACTGGCATACGCAGACGACATGATGTTGATGTCAGAAGATGAAGAAGGGATGGCGGTATTAATTACAGGATTAGAGAAATACTAAGATGGGGAAAAGCTGAATGTAAATCTAAAAAAGACAAAGTTAATGAGGTTTAGAAAAGGAGGGGGAAGGAAGAAAGAATGGACAGTGAGATGGAAGGGAATAAAGTTAGAAGAAGTAAAAGAGTATAAATATCTGGGATATATCCTGCAAACAAATGGAGATCATACAGCTCATATAAGAGAAAGGATAAAATAAGCAGCAGGGGTAATGAAACAGATAGGGGTAATAGGAAAAAGAAGGTTGCAAAAAATTAAAGAAGCAGAATGTGGTTATTTGATACGCTGGTATGGTCGGTATTAGGTTATGGAGCAGAGATATGGGGATGGAAAGAATGGAAAGATATTAAGAGTTTACATGAAAGGTATATAAGGTGGACACTAGGGGCAGACTGGAGGACGCCAGGATATATGGTGAGAGACGAAGCGCAAAGGGATAAGGTGAGTATAAGAGCGGGAAGAAGGGCATGGACATTTGAGACGAAATTGAGGGAGGGAAAGGGAGGGGAGTTGGCGAGAAAGTGTTTGATGGAGGTAGAAGAGAGGAGAGGGAGGGCGATCGATTTAACGAGATAAGAAGAAGAAAGGAGGAACTTCTTTAATGATAGAGAAATAGAAGACGGGACTAGAGTAAACTATGAAGAATTGGAAAAAAGGGAGAGGGACAGACAATTAATTGAAAGATAGGGGATGATTGAGGTATTAAAATATAATAAATGATATAAGATCATAAAAAAGGTAGAAGTGCTAAAGTATTTAGAAAAGGAATGGGGAGAGAGAAGGTGGACCAGAATAGCAAGATTTAGATTGAGAAACGAGGTAAGGCAGGGGATGAACTGGGAAAAAGAAGAGAAGAGAAAGTGTAAAATATGTGAATGGGAGGAGGAAACATGGGAGCATGTATGGGAAGGATGTAGGAAAGGAATGGAAGATGAAGGAAGCTGGAAAGAGAATGTGGTTAAGATTCTAGGAAAGGAGGGCTTATGAGAAGAATGTATAAAGGAGCTGGAGGATGCTAGAGGAGCGAATAAGAGAGAATGAAAGAATGCATGTGAAAAAAGACAAATGGAGGTATAAAAAAGTGAAAGAAAAAGGAAACGGAAGTCGCTTAGGTTAGAAGCGTAAAGATTGTAAGTAATGGTAAGGTAAAAGTTAAGTAGACTAAGATGCGTTTGCGTTCTCATGCTCTCTCTCTCGCTTGCGCTCTCGCTTGCGCTCTCGCTTGCGCTCCCGCTTGCGCTCTCGCTTGCGCTCTCGCTTGCGCTCACGCTTGCGCTCTCGCTTGCGCTCTCGCTTGCGCTCTCGCTTGCGCTATCGCTTGCGCTCTCGCTTGCGCTCTCGCTTGCGCTCTC
>NC_046663.1:115178028-115180255 GCF_010883055.1 Belonocnema kinseyi
CTCTCGCTTGCGCTCTCGCTTGCGCTCTCGCTTGCGCTCTCGCTTGCGCTCTCGCTTGCGCTCTCGCTTGCGCTCTCGCTTGCGCTCTCGCTTTCGTCGCTCGCTCACTCATTTGCTAATAAGTCCTAAACTGCGCTATCGCAGGAAATAGAGATAAGGAACTAGATATAAGACTGTATGTAAATAGTTTCAAATAATTGTATATATAGAAAGGATAAGATTGTAAAAAAAATATACATATAAGCAGAAAGATTGTAAGGAATGGAAGTCATATAAACCCTTAGGGGGCACATTATGAATAAAGAAGAAGTACTTTGGTATTTTTTAAAATAACCCTTACAACATTTTTTTAATTCTTTGAAATTCCTGTCAATTAAAAAAATTAATTAGAAATTCCTTGACATCTTTTAAAAGATCCTCAAATATTTAAAATCATTAAAAATCTTTTGAAATCTCTTGAAATTTTTTAAACCTTCAGATTGAAATTTAGAAAAGAGAAAATTTTCAAAACGTTAAATATTGAAATGATTGTAGATTAGAGTTTTGAAAATAAGATCAATACAAATTCAAAGCTTTCGAAATTGAAGTTTCAAAGATTTTCAACTATTCAATAAGAATAATTTTCAAACCGATGGGATGCAAGTCTTGAAATTTTTAATTGTAAACTTGGATGTTTATTTGTAAAAAATTAATATTCATAAATAAATTAAAAGCGTTCAAAATTTAAATGCATGTTTTTCAATTGAACAATCTGTAAATGAAATTATTTCAGACTGAAATTTAGAAAACAGAAAAATGTTTAAACATTAAAAATTTAACTGTTTGAAGATTAGTTAAACTATTAAAGTTTTAATGTATGTATGTATGTATTTAATCTCTCCCTTTTACGGGTTTAAGGGCCTTCGCTCCCTGTACATATATTTACAAGTCCATCCTTAGTCTAACTTAACTACTACTTATATTCTACTCTTTCGCATTACGTAGGATACACAATAGTAACATTACAGTCCCTTTTCAGGATCACCCGTTTGGCTCTGCCCTACTCCCTTGCTTTCCCTTACTTCATCCGATTTCTTCATCCACATCACTCCCTGTCCACTACCATCCAAGCTCCTTCTTACACGCTCATCCACACTCAACTGTCCCTCTTCCTCTCCTGTACATCTCTTTAATACATGTGCCCATGACTCCATTTCGTATCCACATACTCTGCATAAATTCTCCTCTTCATTCATCCAATATCTGCATGCTCTCACTCCTTCTCCCATTCTGAACCGTACAACTCTACTCCATTTTTCTTCCCTTCTTATTTTTTGCAGATATTCTGGTTCCGTCAACCCTTTGACCATCATATATCATCTATTGTACCTCGAATCTATAATCTTTGTCCATATCTCTTCTCCTTGTTTAACCAATAGCTCTAATTCTATGTCCTGCCACTCCATAACCCCTTCTCGAATATTACACACCCTTCTCATTTTTCTCCTTTCTTCCCTTTTTAGCTTCTCTTCAAACCTCCATGCTCTCTTAATTTGCCTAGTAACCATATTTTCTCTTCCTAACTCTTCTTTTAACATCCTGGGCTTCCATCCCCAGATCTCCACACGATAACACAATACCGCCCACACCAACGCATCAAACAACCAGACCCTCATTCTCCAATCGTTCTTGAACCTTCTCTTTCCTATACCCCATACTTGGCCCGTTACTTTACTCGCACATTCAATTCTTTTCCTCACCTGCAGATCGTTTCCTCCTTCTGCCTCAAACCAAAAACATAGGTAACAGAACTCCTCCAAAATTTCCACTTTTTGTCCGTTCATCTTCCAAACGTAATTTATTTTGCTCTTTCTATTTCTGAAACACATCACCTTTGTCTTATCTACGTTCACGGTCAGCTCTTTTGTTCCCACATACTCTTCGAAGATTCTCATCATTAGGTTCATCCCCTTCTCATCATCTGCTAATAGAGCTACATCGTCCGCGTATGCTAGAGAGTGTAGTTTGATATTACCCAAAACCGTTCTTCCTTTCCCTTTCTCCTTTAGCTTCTCCTCTAAGTCTGCCAATAGGATACTGAATAGTAACGGACTCAAAGGGCACCCTTGCCTTAGACCTTGGCTTCTCCAGAAAACCTGCCCTTTTTTCTTTCCTATTTTCACCCTAATCCTGGTTTCAGTAAAAATTTCCTTCATCCTCTCCACTAACTTTTCCTCTACACCCCTCT
>NC_046663.1:115180355-115188991 GCF_010883055.1 Belonocnema kinseyi
TTCTTAAGATTTCTGCATATATTTTATAGCCGACTGACATGAGAGTGATCCCTCTGTATTCCTCTACCTTCTTTCCTTCCCCTTTCTTAACAAGCGGTACCAGCAGTCCCGTCGTCCACTCTTCCGGCCAACCTTCCCCTTTCCATACCTTGTTGCAGATCTTCCACATTCCATCCCTAATCCCTTCTCTTCCAAACTTCATCGCTTCGCTCTCCATCCCATCTTCTCCCGTCGCCTTGTTTCTTTTTAACCTATTTATTACCTCATCCACTTCTTCTCTTGTTATCTCGTTCCCTTCTTCCATTTCTCCTTGGACTATCCTACACTTTTCCCCTTTGATCTTATTTTGCTCTCCCCTAATAGACCCTTAAAATAATCCGTCCATTCCTCCATTTCTATTTCTTCGTTAACGTCCTTCCTTTCCCCTCTATCCCTATTTATCACATCCAACACCCTACCTTCTTTGATCGCTTTTTCTACCTCTGATTTATATTCTTTCTTTCTCCTGTGTCTTTTTATTTCCAGCATCTTCTTATGTTCTTTTTTCCTCCTGTTATACTCCTCCTTCTCCATTTCTCCTCTTCTCTATTTGCTCACATACTCTTTTATTCTCTCTTTACTCTCCCAGCATTCCTCGTCCCACCAGCCTCTCTTTCCCCCTACTCTTTCTTCATTAGTACCCAGCTCATCCTTTACCTTTTCAATGGACCCCTTCAACCTTTCAATTAACGAGTCTAATCCCTCCTCTTTTTCATACCTAACCTTCTCCTTTTCCATCTTTCGTTTAAACTCCTTTAATTTATCTACCCCCCAGATTCCCATTTTCGTGTTTCGTTCGCACCCTTTTTCCTTTCTCCCACTGCCGCGCTTACTGACGCCTGTTCTTAGTGTAACTATGACCGGGAAGTGCTCAGAACCTATCTCATTCCCTACCTTTATACTCCCTATCATATGCCGCATTCTTTCTGCAGCCAAGATGTAGTCTATTACTGTTGCTCCCTTTCCTATGAATGTGATCCCCCATTCCTCATCTCCTTTCATATTGCCATTGCATATAAACCATCCTGTTTCTCCTATCATGTCTAGTAACTTCCTCCCCTACCTGTCCGTCTCTCTATGTTTGAAGTTCCTTATAAATGCCTCCTTTTTTTCATCCCATAACCCTCCCCCTTATTCGCCAGTCCATACATTTAAGTCCCCTCCTATTAAAACCAATTCTTCCTTCTTTTCCTCCATCCACCTCCTTATTACCCTCCAGCCTTCCTCTTCCCCTCTTCTTCTGTATACACACACCACCGCTATTTCTACTTTCCCAATTATAATTTTTCTTATCATTGTTTCATCCTTTTCCTCCATGTTCCTATCTTTTCTTCATTTTACTGCTAATTCTTTTTTCACCCCTGACACCATGTCGCCTATCCCTCTCCCTTTAACGTGTTCTTTTCTTGCTTCTTACATTGTCCATACATAACCTTTCGGTAGCAGCTTTTCTATTTCCTTCCAGTCCTTCTCATCTGCCCAAGTTTCACTTATCATAATCACATCTCACTCTTCTAACTCCTCCCAAAATCCTTTATTCTTGTTCTTCAAACCTGAGACATTCCAGAAAGCTATTTTCACGTTTCTCTCTTCCCCTCCCTCTTCTTTCCTTTTCAATTTGTTTCCCCTTTGCCGTTTGGAAACCCCTCTGATTTATTTCTAGACTCTTTTTCGTCTCCCTCCCCCCTAACTTTCTTAAGACTTTTTCTTTTTTTTCTCAATTCTTCTAATTCTTCATCCCTGCACCATTCCTCCCCATTTATCCATAACCTGTCTCTCTCTATCCACACCATATGGCCCCTTTTCCTCTCTACCCAAGCCCTCTGCTCTATTTGCCATCTCCTTTGCCTCTACCTCCATGTCAGATCTTCTTCAATTCTTTCCCTTCTTCCTCTCAATAATTTTTTTCTTTTCATAATTTTCTTTTTCTCCTTCTCACTCCCCACTTTTACTAGAAACATTCCATGTTTTCCTTCCTTTGTCCCTCCCATTCTTTTGACTCCTTCTACCCTTACCTGCACTCTAATATCTCGAAAAAGATTTGTTATTTCCACTTCTCCTGTTTCACTCTCCACTTTCAACCTCTTGACTACTATGTTAATTTTCCTCATCGTTTCCCTGCCTATTCATATCCCTATTCATGTCATCTAACCTCTTTCTTGTTTCCTCTCTAAGCCCTTTAATGAGAGCTTCCAATTTTTCAAACATCCCCCCCCCCTCTCACTGGTGTTTTCCTTTTAATTCTAACTCTCTTGTTCTCCTGGTCCCTTTCTACCTCATCTTCCCCTGCCACTCTTTTCCTTTTTTCCTCCCCTTCACTGCTAGTCGCGCTTGTCTTTTTTTGCCATTCGTCCAGACTTCTGTTCGAACCCGCGTTGCATAGCTTGTTGAGGCGCTGTACATTTGAGGGCCTTCCCCGTTGCTAACACGTACCTAAGTCCGCTCCCTCTCCACCCGGGTCGAATTCTAGGCACTTTCATCACCGCTGCTGTCACTGCAATCAACGTCACCCATCCCCCCACTTTCAATGCTTTCAGCAACGTCAGCTGTTTCAGCCACTACGGTTTCATCTCTGGTGCGATCGTCCAGTAACTGTTGCTCTCTGGCGCCAGTTTGTGAACTTCGCGTCGTCGGCATCCTACCTTACCCAAAGCTCCGTGAAGTTTCCTGCCTCTATTTCCTACCTCTTGCCCCCCTGACCAAGCAACTATTTTTTCACTCCTAACCTCAAAAACTTCACACGCTCAAAATTTTCACTTCAAATCACTCACTTTCACCCTTCACACCTTTGCCTTCACTCACCCTTCTTCCTTTACACTCGATCTCCGCACTTTCTGCCTTTTCTGCATCCACTCACCCTTATTTTCTTCACCAAAGCCAAAAACACACCACTTGACAAACAGAGTTCTTTCGTGATCGGTACCGGAAACGGAAGCCTATTAAAGTTTTAATAGAAATTACTCAAGTTAAAGTTTAACTGTCTCTGAAACATTTTTTGTACATAATTATGAAATTATATATATTTTTTTGAAAAACATACTTTTAAATTTTGAACACCTTCAATTTATTTATGATTACTGACTTTTTGTAAATAAACTTCGAAGTTTACAATTCAAATTTTATCGACTTGAATCCCATTGAGTTGAAAATTATTCACATTTCATAGTTGAAAATTTTTGAATATTAAATTTCGAAAGCTTTGAATCTTTATTGATCCCATTTTCAAAACTTTAATCTGCTAACATTTCAGTATCTAACGTTTTGAAATGTTTCTCTTTTCTAAATTTCAATCTGAAGCTTTACAAAATTTTAAGAGATTTCAAAAGATTTTTAAGGATTTTAAATATTTGAGGATATTTTAAAAGATTTAAAATATTTTAGGGTATTTTTAAAATTTCGAAGAATTTTCAAGAGCTTTAAAAAAATTCAAGAAATATAAAAAGATTTTGAGGAATTTTAAATATTTGAGGATGTTTTACAAGATTTCAAAGAATTTTCAATTTATTTTTATAATTCACAGGAATTTCAAAGAATTAAGAAATTTTGGAAGGATTATTAAATAAAAATCGAAAGTACCCTAGAAATATTTAAAAAATGTTTCAGGTATTTCAAAAGATTTGAAAATTTTGAGAGAATTTTAAATGATTCCAAGGAGTTTTAAATTGATTAAAGTAATTTAATATTATATTTTAAAGGATTTGAAATATTTCAGGATATTTGAAACGATTCCAAGGAATTTTCAATTGACCTCAATAATTTAGAATAAGATTTTAAGGGATTTGAGGATGTTTCAAAAAATGTCAAGGAATTTTCATCTTATTTTTATAATTTTAAGGAATTACAAAGAATTTGAAAAAGTACTTTAAATTTTTTAAAAATAAGGGTTAAGGTATGTGAAAATATTTTGTAGGTGTTGCAGTATTTAAGAGTATTTTAAAATGTTCCAAGGAATCTTCAATTCATTACGTTAATTTAATATGAGATTTTGAAAGATTTAGTATATTTTAGGATATTTTAATCGATTACAAGGAAATTTTAGTTGATTTCAATAATGTAGTATGAGATTGTAAAAGATTTAAAATATTTTAGGGTATTTTTAAAATTTTAAGAAATTTTAAAGACTTTTGCAAATTTTCAAGAGATTTCAAAAGATTTTAAAGGATTTTAAATATTGGAGGATGTTTAGGATGTTAATGAATTTTCAATTTATTTCCATAATTTAAAGGAATTTTAAAGAATTTTAACAATTTTAGCAGAGTTATTTAAAATAATTTTAAAGTACTTTAAAAATCTTTAAAAGGTGTCAATGTGTTTCAAAAGAATTTCGAAGTTTCGAAATATTTGAGAGTATTTTAAAAGGTTCCGAGGAATCATCAATTGATTACAGTAACATAATATGAGATTTTGAAGGATTTGATATATCTTAGGATATTTTAATAGATTCAAAGAAATTTTCTAATGATTTCAATAATTTCCCTAGTGAAAATGCCTAATAGGTTATCAAAATAAACTGTTTAAAACCATATAGGATGTAGATTGTGTTCATGTGGTCTTAATTGGTTCTTAAGAGCCTCTTTATTTGAATTTGGGTTCTAGTGGCTTGTATTCGACATTTAAACGGCTACTGGGACTAAAATTCACTTGAATTTTTTTTTAATAGGCTTTATTAGGCACTGATGTGCTTTTAAAACATGAATGGAAATATAACGAATTACAAGATGCTTCTCTATGTGGATCTATGAGGATTTTAATGGTGAAGTAGAATTCAATTTATCGAACTATAATTCAAAGGTCTGCATTGCAAGTGGCCGTGAAGGGAATCTGTTAGGTTCTGCTTTTTCACGAATGACATAAGGTCCAAACTGCTGCTCTAGCGGGTACTATTAGGAATTTGAATGGCTAATTTGAAGCGCGCGGTATAATACAAGTTTAGTTAGTATAGGTAGGGTTCGAATCCTCAGTGAGTGCGATTTTTTAAAGCGTTTAAGCGTGCGATTATATCTGTAAACACCGCATTTCCGAATTGTGTACTCAAAAACTATAAAAAAGAAGACTATATTACAATAAGTTAAGCAATATTTTTTTTTCGTTCACCAATCGGACTGAATACAAAACATTTTAGATTCTAATAAGACCCAATTAGAAAGTTCACAATTACCTAATAGAAACTATATTGAACCGGGAACAAAACACACTTTCAAAAGTAATAGGCCCTGATAGAAACCATATCCTATTAGAATCTATTTCGATTCTAATAGGGATTTCTAGAATACAACTACACAAGATCCTAATAAGAGCCAATTAGAAATATCAAAATTACCAAATAAAAACCTCACGAAAACCGAATTCAAATCCGGTTAGGTTCCACATAGGTTCCACTTAGAAACCAATAGCTAATAGGCATGAGTGCCGAATACAGATACATTAAATCCTAATAAGATCCAATTCGAAAGTTTACAATTAGCTAATAGGACACCAGATAGAATCAGGAACAAAACCCACTTTCGAAAGTAATAGTACCTGATAGAAGCTATATTCTACTCGATTTCTATTTGGATTCAATTAGGCATTTTTACTAGGGTTAGTACAAGATTTTAAAGGATTTGAAATATTTTAGGGTATTTTAAAAATTGCAAAGAATTTTCAAGAGCTTTGAAAAGTTTCAAGAGATTTTAAAGGATTTGAAATATTTTAAAGAATCTTACCGATTTTTTTTCAATTTTTCAGGTTGAAAGTGGAACTACTTTGCTAACATTTTTGTTTGTTTGTTGATGATTTAACTTTTTGTTAAAAAAATTAACTATTTTGTTAAAAAAAATTTAATATTTTCGAAAAATTTATGTATTTTATTCAAAGTTAGTCAGCTAGTCATTAATATTGATACAATATTTTATAATTATCATATAATAATTATATTATCATATATATATAGAATTAAAAATTTGTCATAAGGACAACCGCAGGATTTCGCCGGGAGCGGGTGCTAATCTGAAAAATTGCACCCGCTTCCAGCGAAATAACGATAAAATTTCAGCCACAACCACGTCTCACAACCGTGAGATAGGTGATTACAGTCTGTAAAGGAATCAATACGACGATCCAGCAAAAGCCTCGTGCGCCCTAAGAACACGGAGCGACCCAAGGACAACCGCCTTATGCATTTTCCCGCAAGTGTTCTAGCATATTGTTGACACGCAGGGATGCTTTTTAGGCCATTAGCAAGTGAAAGCTTGGCACCTCCAAGAGCACCGATGATAAGGACGATCAGTTTAACAGAATAGTCCGGGTACAATCGCTGTAACTCCCTTATAAGGTCTCGATACCTCTCTTTCTTTTCATTCTCCTTGGCTATGATGCTTTTATCAGCTGGTGCCGAAAATTCGATAACGAACATGGTTCGCTTCTCGAAGTCAAGAAGAACCATGTGAGGCCTCGAGTGAGCAACAGAAACAATTGTCGAGAATATAAAGTTCCAGTATATGCGGCACTTCCCATTCTCGACAATTTACTCAATTTCCCTAGGAGCATTTCGAGGAGCGATATTAAGGTGAATGCCGTAGGAGTGACAGAGATGGTAATAAAGCACTCTTAGTGCCGCATTGTGCCTTTCAATGTAGGTCGTTCCCGCGTGAGTTGGACAACTAGATAGTATATTAGCTAAAAGCTCGGGGTGTGCATGGCACTCCCTGCAGCTATCATCGGGAATGTCTTTGCTCAAAATGTGGCGACGGTATGCTAAGGTGGAAATGACACCGTCTTGGCATGCAAAAATGAAACCCTCTGTACCAGACTTCAATCCAGGCGATTTAAGGAAAGCAAACGTTAGCTCACAAGACATTGACTGTTCCTTCACATTTCGGTGGAAGATACCGTGCATCCTCTTATCGAGGAGCTGTTCACAAAAGTTTTTCTCTTGCGCTTTCTTAATCCGGGCTTTCAGGAGTGAGTACTCGAGATAGATAAGATTTGATGCATTTTGCTCACCCCTAATACTGAAGTCAAGTCCGAGTGTTTCAGCAGCCTCCTCCGATGCTTTGTACAGAAATGCTCCTTTGCCCACTTCTTCGTGATTCCTGACAATTTTAAGAAGAGGGTCTCTTCCATTTGCAACTCTATGTGCTGTACCCAGAATAATCCTGTTGTGAAGACATTCAAGACTCAATATTCCGCGACTCCCTTGACGGCGTGAGATGTACAGTCGCGGTACGGAAGACTTAAGATGCATGCTTTTGTTCATGCGCATAACCTTTCTTGTCCCGATATCAAGAGGTCTGAGCTCGTTTTTCGTCCATGGAACTACTCCAAATGAATAGAGTAGTACCGAGACGGCAAGCATGTTCGTTGCAGGTACTTTGTTTCTCGCCGACAGTTCGGAAGACCAAATCTGTCGGATGAGACGTTTGTATCTGCTTCGGAGAGTATACATTATAGATGTCACATCCTGAATGCGGCTCTATGGCACGCTCAGGTATGTATAAGTCTCTCCAGCGCGAAGGTATGGCGCTTGTATCAACGAGATCAGGATCTTCAGGGATGCCATTAAGTTTTCCTAGCTTCAAATAAACCTTGGCGCATTTGTATAACCCAAATTCCATTCCAATTTCCTTAGTATATTGTTCGACAATCCCCAGAGCTAGATGCATTTGCTCTCTGTTTTCAGCATAGATCTTATAAAGCGTGTTCAGACAAGTTATTGGCCTGTAGTTCTTCGGGTCAGCTAAGTTGCCTATTTTCGGCAGGAGTATTGTGCGCCCTTCCACCAACCTTTCTGGAATCGGCTCTTCCGACTTCAAATATGAGGTGAAAATACGGGCCAAATGCTGATGGGTTAAAGAAATCTTCTTCCTATTGATTTTCTCTGACCCACCTCTCCCTCCGCTCTAGACTTCTCTTAGCGTCAGATAGTATACGTATTCTCTCAACAATATGCTGCCTGCTGGTCAGCAGCTTTGACTTGTTCAGTGTGTGATAACGGGTCCGGAATTCGCGCGCGAACTTTCGAACCTTGGCGGTAAAATTCCTGCCGGATATGATGTAGTTAATCTCACATTGAATGCGGGATGCGTACTGTCTTGACCAGCCTATCTTTATGGCAAGTTGATGCATTCGTCTTTTGGTCTGATGATCAGCCGTTGGTTTTGTTTTACGGTTCGCATCGGCCAAAGCTCTCGCTGCATTATACACACAATAATTGATAGCCCAGAGGTCGGATTCACCGGAAAAATGTCCACGAAGCTCGTCATTCATTTCAGCCAGATCTTTAGGCTTGAGAGAAATCTTAGTGTTGATGTTTCTCCGGGTCATAAAGCATTGTTCTTCATCTATTGGATGCCTGCCCGCGGTTGGTCTTAGTGTCGCCTCTCTTTCTCTGTTGCTGGCTTGTTCTAGCTGTGGTAGAGTAGGCGTTCCGCTTACATAGCCCCTTTTACGGAGTAGTTTAGCATGGTTTCGCAGACGTTGCTGGGAAAAGTGCGATAGCTACGGGTGTTTCTCATGCCACAGAGCATGCAGCCGTGCCATGTAACCCCGTTCACGGGCCACACTCGCATCGTAGCAATCTAGCAAGTCGTGATTCAGTTGCTCCGTCCACCCAAAGG
>NC_046663.1:115189091-115198818 GCF_010883055.1 Belonocnema kinseyi
GGGAAAGGGGTTCGTCCATCCTTGTAGAGCCCCGCATGCAAGGATAAGGCTGCGTACTCTGAGAGGTCGCCCGCTATCCCAGAGTCACCGTTCTAGACACCTTACCCAGGTGCCATTCAGCTTTCGGCGCGGTTTTCACACCTCCGCTTGGGTGTTAATTCCTTTGGGACCACCCCTGGACAATTGTCCGCGACTGCCTATTTATTTTTGTAACCATATTCAGCAGAAGCCCTTGGTACAGGGACCCTCTATCCGCAACCCGAGGACGCGTTCGGTGGCTTAGTCATAGGCCCTTCGGTTTGATTCTAGAGGAATCAAAACCGAACCGAAGTTGAAATGTTGTGACAGGCTTATACTGCCCAACATGTCGAAGGAAATCTTGGTTAGAGATTGATTTTTATTTGATCATTTTTGCACGGGCTGTCCCGGTATATATCATGAGTCACGGACGCATTTTTATAATGCAATCAAGTGATTTGATGAAAGCAGTCTGCCCAGACATATTGGACAAAGCCTGGTTTTACCCCATCATTGACGGACTGGGTTGCCGTCAAGTACACGATGGGGGGACCTACAGCTTAAGGTGAGTTTCGAATCACCAGAATCTCGGTGAAGGTACGTTAAAAAATTTCCAGAGGTACCGGCTCAAGGATCGAACCCCGGACCTCTGAGGTGAAGTCCGAGGGTCTAACCAACTGAGCCACCGAGGCTCTATAAATATATAATAGTAATAATATCCATATCATATACACCTAAAAAACATAAACTCAAAATCGATGCATACATAAAATGCTTTCATATCGGCAATCATCGTGCAGCAGAAGATCTCAGAAAACCGAAGTTCGAGTCGTGCATTTTCGGTTTACACGGGAACTTACAGTGGTAATCATGTACCTTCTGTTTTGCGGCACCAAACGGTAGATATGGTAGGTGTAAATTTCTAGCTCGATCTGCAGGTTTGAATAATATTAAAAATTACATTACAACTGAAAGAATAATTGAATAAGCTTTCTAACATTTGCGTGTCTATAATTTTGTTGAGTACAGTTAAATTACATTTAAAATCAATAAAAGATTTTGTTTATACAAGCTGTCTCAACAGTGATACATTCTCGGGACCTTTTATACTACAGATACGATTCTGGTTCTCACAAGCGGTGAAAGAAACACCTAGTGAGTGTATAAGGGCCATTCGAATATTGATATGCAGCGTGCGAAACTGCGTTAGTCCGTTAGTGTATACAGTGTTATATTTGGTAGTATTAGGTTAGTTTAGTATAGGTTTGCATCTATGCCATAAAGTTGGGTATGCTGCAAAAATATTATCTGTGTTTATGTGTGTGTGTATATGCATGGGGTGTGTGTTGAACTTGTGACGCTATGAATAAATTCTTTTTTCTTTTCTTTCTTCTCGATTTTCTTCGACTGTCGCTGATACTCTCGTCAACTGGATTAAAAATATGATATCGCTGTTTATTTAAACTCTGCAATTAACATTTTTTAATTCTTCCGAAATGTTTCATAATTTCTAGATAATTATTGATCACATTCTTCAAGAAGGAGGTTTCAAAACTTTATTCGACTTCTTCTTGTATCCGAGACTAATACACAAAGTCGATGGATTTTTAAGCGACAAATTCTTTCCGTGTATACAAAAAACACTTTGTATTTTACAGAAGAAAACTTTCCTGACGAAGTCCCGCATTGAAAGCCAAAACGTTGAAAATGTAACGATTTTTTAAACAACTTGAATCGTTTTTTGAAATTTTACCAACATCTATATTTTCTTGAAAATGTTTAAAAGTTTCTGATAAAATTTGTTGGGCTTAAATCAGCAGCACGTACTCTTGGAAGTGGACTTTGTCTTATTTTTAAATGGCGAATTTGATTTTACAGTATGTTTTTTCGCTCCCTTGTGAAATTCGTCTTTTATTGGTTTTCTAGTTCTGTACTGCCATCCTTAAGAATTCTTCCATTTTTAAACAAAGTTTGGAATTTTTTATTTTTTAACGCATCAAATTTGAATTCATTATTTATTTTGAAACTTTTAGTTAGAAAGAATATAAAATTTTTAATTCTGCAATTTTGAACGGCTGAAATGACACTGATGTTGTTTACAGAAATCACATTTTTTAGTGAAAAATCTATCTAACCACTTTGAATGCCACTTGTTACTACATGATATGGTTCTTATTACTTACTAATAATATATTTATCATATTTAAAATGTCTATAGTTTAAATTTAAAATTATAGTTTTGAATACTCTATTCTAGAACAGTTTGATCTTTGAGGTCTTGAAGCTGAAATTTCTACATTATCATCCATAATGAGAAGGTTTTAGTTTTATGAGAAAAATGACTTTCGTGGATTTCATTAAATGTCGACGTTTTGAGGCCCCCCTGAGGCAGAAAACAAGTTTTTACGTTAGTGTCTGTTTGTCGTCGTCGTTGTCGTCTGTATATCGGATAAACCAGAGGGCATAAAATTTAGCTAGACCTTTACGACATCGTTACGACATCTTTACAAAAACTTTACGATATCCTTTTCGTTTATGTCGTTACGGTGCCTTTAAAATGACGTAAAGACGTAGTCAGAATATACGACGTCTTTACGATATCGTAAATACACGTTATCGACATGGACACAGGATTTCGTAAAAATGGTTCGAAGGACTAATCGGATTGCCTTGACAGAAAAGAAAGGTCAAATTCGTTAATCAGTCATTTTTCAAAAAATTCAGAAAGTTAGAGCTTTTTCAAGGTTTTAGAGACCACTTTTTCGAAGATTTAAAACTTCCATCTACAGCTATGTATAGTACACAAAAATACGAACTATTGATCCCAATGACTTTTTTGATAAAATAAAAGGGACTAAAGTTATAGCATTTTCAATATCCAAAAAGTAAACGAAAATGAACCTTTCAAATGAAACTGTGCACGATACGAAAAAAGTTCAAGGAAAGAAAAGCGTTAATTTTTTAAGGCCCTACAAAATTATCTTAAGCATTTTTTGAATTTTGGTTTAAAAAATTGAAAATTTAAATTTTGACCCCACAAACACTAACGAAAAAGCAATAACTCCATTTTGTGGTCAAACAAAGCAAGACACGAAAAAAGATGAATCATATAACTTTTTTATAAAAGAGGTAGTTTTTGTATGATATTTTCACCTATGAG
This sequence comes from Belonocnema kinseyi, assembly GCF_010883055.1. Classification (NCBI taxonomy): domain Eukaryota; kingdom Metazoa; phylum Arthropoda; class Insecta; order Hymenoptera; family Cynipidae; genus Belonocnema; species Belonocnema kinseyi. The sequence continues at coordinate 115,192,270 of NC_046663.1, forward strand.
TTGAAGATCCTGATCTTCATGCAATGATGTATTTTCTAGTCTTCCTTGCTATAGGTTGACGCAGGCATACTTTTCCTGTCCAAAGCTCATGCGAATTGCTTTAAATTGCCCATTTACCGCCGTCACAAGGATTTTAAGATACTCTTTTGAAGAGACAAAGAGTTTGAGGTCGTCCATGTTTAAAAGGTGGTTTAGCTTAAATTCTCTTAAATTGGCAATCATAAGTCATGCAAGAACGTATCCTGATTAATTTGGTCGATTACAACAAATATAGCGTAGAAAAAGATTGATTAATAAATTTTGTGTTAACAGTTGTTTATAAATCCAATACAAATTGGTCTAATTTATCATTAGGCCAGTCATGTGATCTAATCCATACATAATTTTTCAACCTATAATATTAGTTTTAATTATTTTCAGATTTTAAGATCACTTTCGAGTCATTTAAACATTTCTCTTATTTCGATCTCCATATTTTGCAATATTATAATAATAAAAACTAAATAATGAATGAACGCTGTTTCGTAATGTTTTCTAAACATTAAAGGTTTTTTCAAAAATTTGTAAAAAGACAATGATTTAATTGAGTAATATTTAAGATATTTTCGATCCATCCTCCCACCACTGTAGGAAACCTGTACCCCTCAGTAGAAGTTTCTACTCCTCGGCGTTAGTGTCGCTGAGTTTTTTTTTGCTCATCGCATTATTTTTACGCAAACAGAGGGGGGCCGATACTTCTGTGGAATTGACCAATCTCCAGTCTTAGAGGTTAGGACCGAGCGTCCTTCAACTAACCACTGCGAGATGGGTTGTTCTCCGTTTAAGAAAGTAGTAGATATACGAGCTAGGTGTGGGTGGTGTGTAGGAGTGAACTTCTTCCACTAAAAGTTGTTGATTTTATCTGGACCTGGCGCTGAAAAGTTCTTATTTCTAGCGATACTTTTCTTCTCTTCTTCAGCAGTAATTAATGGACATTCCTCCTCTTTTCGTTGCAACAGTTGCCTCTGGCCAAAGTACACTGGCTGACCGAAGGAACCAAAAGAAGCCTCTACAAAGTACCGCAAAGACCCCACTGAGTCCCCTTCGGTTCCTTCCCGGTAATAAGCATTTAATTCAGAAAAATTAAGAATTTGTATTGTTATGAATACGCAATTTTTCCTCTGTCTAAAAATCCCCCAACATAGGAACAGAAAAGGTGTAAATCCTATTCCTCTTAATCGACTTAGTAAAACTTAACGAAAGATTTTATTTAACCTTTTTTTCATTATTAAAACTTTTTATCACTTATAAATTCAAAAAATATTCAAATTTATATTTATTTATATTTTAATAATTTATTTAAACGGCTTAAGAATGCATAAAAAATCTATTTAAATGTGTGAATTAAAATAATTTGAACACTAGAGAGGCGGAATTGAATTGATTAAAATTAAATTTTCAAAACTTATATTCCACATGATGAAATTAAAACAATTTATTACACATATTTTGTGAACTTATTAGAAGTAATTAAATAATTTCAAAATATGAACACTATTTGGGGAATAGAAGACATCTCTGTGAGGTTATCTGTCGGTACAATTACAAAGAATTAAATATGTTGAAAGCACGTTCTCTTTTGGGGAATAGGAACATCTGCGGCGGCCACTATGAAAATAGAAATAAATTAGTTTCTGAGATATCCCATTCTTATAATGACATTTTAGACAGATGGAAAAAACTCGCATTCAAAATAATAGGATAATCTTCACTTTTACGCTGAAATCTGAAAATATTAATTTTTCTCTATTCAACGCTCATTACCAGGTTCTCAAAAAACTAAAAAAAGCAAGATCTACTTTTAAATGGTTGAAATTCGGATTCTACGTTAAAATTTTAATTAGAAACTCACGGAGTAATCGCAATACTTTTTCTTGAAGTGTAAGAAACTTTAAAAAATAAAATACCTGTCATTTACATGGGTCGAAGCAAATATATTATACACCTAGATGCGGCAAGTGGCGGCGGAGTGAGGAAAGAATTATTAGTAGGTCATGATATACATAGACGGCGCTGTCATCGAAAATCTTGACCCCCCCGCTGTACCTCTTTACCTGCACAAGTATCAATCCGCTCTTAACAGTTGTTGAGAGTAAAAGCAGCGAAAGAGGGGCTGTCGCCGAATAGATTTTCAGTTGATAATAGAGTTTTCTTAAAATAATAATGATCACTGGAGCAATTAGAACTATGTGTTACCCGACGATCTAGGAAAATAACAATAATTAAAAACAAATTCAAAATTTTTTAACTCCAAACGATTTACATATATGAAATTTCATACTTTTTAAGTTTGAAATTCTCCTTTAATTTTTAGCACTTGAAGTTGATATGATTTTTTTTGGAAAGTTTTCATTTGGAAAAATTTCAACTATTACGCCTTTACATTTAAAATGAAACAATTGCAGAATTGTACAATTGTTCAATTTTCGACACTATTCTATTTTTAATTTTAGGCCCCTCAAACTGTAAAGCTGAAATTTTGTTATTATTTTATTTTGACCCATACTATATATAATTTGTAATGTTTTCATGTTCAAACGGGTTGTATTTAAAGTTGTTAAATTACAAAAAGGTTTATTTATATGGTTATAAATTTTAAAACATTATGTACCTTTCAATAATTGCAGACCAGAACTAGATAAGCAACATTTTTACGAAACTGGGCTTACCCAGCGATCTAGGAAACTAACAATAAAATAACAATAACTATAACAAATTCAAAATCTTGTAACTCCAAACTATTTACATATATGAAATTCCATACTTTTTAAGTATGAAATTCTCCTTTAATTTTTAGCACTTGAAGTTGATATAATTTGATTTGGAAAGTTTTAATTTGGAAAAATTTCAACTGTGAAGCCTTTACATTTAAAATAAAACAATTGCAGAATTGTACAATTGTTCAATTTTCGACACTATTCTATTTTTTATTTTAGGCGCTTCAAACTGTAAAGCTGAAATTTTGTTGTTATTTTATTTTGACCCATACTATATTTAATTTGTAATGTTTTCATGTTCAAACGGGTTGTATTTAAAGTTGTTAAATTGCGAAAAGTTTTATTTATATGATTATAAATTTTAAAACATTATGTACCTTTCAATAATTGCAGACGAGAACTAGATAAGCAACATTTTTACGAAACTGGGCTTACCCGGCGATCTAGGAAACTAACAATAAAATAACAATAACTAATAACAAATTCCAAATCTTGTAACTCCAAACGATTTACATATATGAAATTCCATACTTTTTAAGTATCAAATTCTCCTTTAATTTTTAACACTTGAAGTTGATATAATTTGATTTGGAAAGTTTTCATTTGGAAAAATTTCAACTATTAAGCCTTTACATTTAAAATGAAACAATTGCAGAATTGTAAAACTTTTCAATGTTCGACACTATTCTATTTTTTATTTTAGGCGTTTCAAATTGTAAAGCTGAAATTTGGTTGTTATTTGATTTTGACCCATACTATATATAATTTGTAACGTTTTCATGTTGAAACGGGTTGTATTTAAAGTTGTTAAATTGTGAAAAGTTTTATTTATATGATTATAAATTTTGAAACATTATGTACCTTTCAATAATTGCAGTGCGGAAATAGATAAGCAACATTTTTCCGAAACTGGGCTTTTTGCATATAAAATTCTCAAACAACCTAATACATATTTTGTTAAAAGGATTTGATCGAAATCTCATTTTTAATATAGCAAAATAAGACTGTTGGTGATTCAAAAGCAAATAGTTGACTGTACTTGTATCCCATCTTCATATATTTTTTTTAATTCTCTTGCCTTTTTTAAAGACCTTTTTCTGACGATATTTGTTTTCCTAAATTTGGTTTAAAACAATACAATAGAAAAACGCTTTTTTTCTCAAAGAAAAATCTCTTGAATCAATCGAATTTCCACCAAAAGTCTTAAATCTCTATTTTCTACATAAGTCACTTTTATAAGCGATTTTTTTACTTGACTTTTTGCCGTGCCATCAGAAATGATATTTGTTAAAATTATTATTATTAATTTACGAATAAACACATACCTTTCTTCTCTTTATACGTCTTTCAGCTATAACTCAAATGTGCATGAGCACTTTTTTATTTCTATTCGGCTCCCCTATATCTCCGGTGCAAGTTTTTATTATTTTTTTTTTCAATTACAAAATTGATTGTAGTCTTTATCCAAAAACGATTTTTAAGCCCCATAGAATTTGAACCTCCAAATTCCTAAATGATTTACTCGTAATTGGTTAACTTTTTCTAATCAAAATCATCTTTTCTCAATTTAGCAAATCAACATTTCAGAAGCAAGATTTTACTTTTTATTTATACTGACAATTTTACTTTTTATCGTTTTTTGCAACCGAGCTTTTTCCAGTTTTAGGCTCCTGTCACTTTGAAATTGTAAACTTCTGCATTCTGTTTCTCAAACCTAGATGTTTTTTAATTATACATTTTCTTGTTTTAACTTAAAAACACTTCATCTCAGGACCAACGTTTTTTAACTTCAAATGGTGATTTATATTTTATGGAATGTTACTTCGTTCTCCAGAAAATTCAGCTTTTGTTGCTTATCTTGTTCTGTACTGCAGTCCTTCATTTATGAGTGACATTGAAAATGAAAAGATTACCATACAAATACAAAATAACTTTTTCATTTGGTTGAGAATAATTTCATTTTGAAGGCATAGCTCTACCATAGTCTATTGTTTGGTGCCAAACGCCAGTAGGGCCAGAATTGTTTAATTTCTCAGACTTCGAATTTGACGCAATAAAGAACTACGTACAGAAGTTATTTCAAGTTAAAAAATAAACTTCATTAAACAGCATTTTTTTCTTACTTAATTTTATTCATGAAAGGATTCTCTATGAATCTCTGTAGCAAGTTTTAGTTCTAAATGACTCTAAATAACTCAATAATTTTAAACTGACATACTTATTCGAAAGTTTGCCTAGCGCAATATTCTAAAGTTAGTTACAATTAACAATGGAAATATTTTCTTCAAGTTTTAAAATAATTTTTTGACTTGAGATAGCTACTAAATAGTGTACAACCTGAAATAGAAATTTAGTTTCAATCTAAACAATACGAACATGTATATAGTTCTGAGCCGGATAAATTACTTTGAGAAAGGCAACGAGAATGAAAATATTACCGAGAATATAACTGAGAATAAAATCTCTGAGAATTAATGAGAATTTCAGAATTTATTTTAATTCATAGAAAATTGCATTTTTCTTTAACTTTTCGGTAGAAAATTCAACTCTTTTTTTGAAAACTTGGCTGTTTTATTTTTAAGTTTACCTGCTTTAGCAGAAATTAAATCTTTCTTTCGATAAAAATGCAACTGTTTGGTTAGAAATGAAGCTATTATACTATTTTCTTGAAAACTTAATTCTTCCGTAGAAAATTGATTTTTTGTTTAAAATTTATATTTTGGTGTTGAAAAATGAACTGAAATCATTTCTGGATGAAGGTACCACCTATAAAATAAAATTTGTTTTTTATTACAAATTCATCTGTTTTAGTACAAAATTGATCTTTTTTGGATAAAAATGCAACTATTTGGTAGAGAACTTAACTATTTTATTAAAAATTCATCCTTGATGGTTGAAAAATGTCGTCTTTTTAAATTGTAAATTCAATTGTTTTTGGATTGAAAATTTAATTTCTTGGGTAGAAAATTATTTCATGGTAAAAAATTCATAGTTTTATCCTGAAAACTCGACTAAAATCTTTTTCAACCGAAAATTCAACTATTTTTTGGAAAACTTTTCTTTTTGATTTAAAACTTCATCTGTTATAAAAGAAATTTCATTTTTTGTATAAAAATGCAACTTTTTGGTTTAAAATCGTTCTTCTTTTCCTGATAATTCAACTAATTTGTTAAAAACATTGGATTGAATCGCTTTGTTAAGAAATCACTTCTTTTTTAAAGATTTATATTTTAAATTGAAAAGTTATCTCTTTGGTTAAAAGTTTAATTATCTTGTTATAAATTAATCTTTTTAAATTGAAAATCTAACTACTTAAGTCAAAGTTAAACTAAATCGTGAAATTTTGTTATAGAAGACATACAGGATGGACACGCTGGGGCTTACATACATGGCGAGGTGAATGCTACCCGAATTACACAACAGCAAGGGAGAATAATAATAAATTTATTCGGATTGGCCATTCGGCCAAGTCCGTGTATCTTCGGATCAAGTTTATGATAGTTTCCATGGTCGCGTTCGAAACTTCAAAGGGTTATGTTCAGATTCACCTGTTTGCCCTAATCGCTGTCAGTAAATGTAGGCAATGTCAATTTAAATTTTACGCATGTAATATTTGATTCACTTTATTTGAAACATATCCTGTATATTCATAACATACCTTTTTTATGCAGTAAAAATAAGCGTTACACACCATTAACTCTTCGCCCACTGGAAGCGCAGAATATTATTATTACTATTTTATAGTATTTGTCACTCAGAAGCCATTCTATAATGTTATTGACACAGAAAAAAT
>NC_046663.1:115198918-115202529 GCF_010883055.1 Belonocnema kinseyi
GGCGCATACTTTGAATAAAATATTTGTTATCATTCTCTTGAAATAAATGTGTTTTTTTCTTGAAAAAATACCGGTTTCATATGTATACACCTGGTAGGTTAAATATTGAACTATTATGTTAAAAATTCAATTATTTTATTGAAAATTCCAGTATTTTTTCAAAGAGTTATCTTTTAAAGAAGAAAAAACTTTTTTGTTTTGTTTGAAATAAATTAATACATTTGAAAATTTTAAATTTGTATATGAAACACTGTAATTCCTGAATATGTCTGAGCTAGAAAATAATTTATAATAAACCGCTGATATAACCTGAACAATACAAATATTGTTAAAAAATAATAAATTCCTTAATTCTTCTGAATTCTTGTAAACTCTTCTAAATTCTGTCATATTCTCGGTTATATAACTTGGACTTAAATTCTCGGGAATTTAAGAACTCTAAACATCTATCAGTAAATGCATGGTTTTTAATATTTTATGTATTAATTTTTTATCTAAAATACCACACTGCTCAGTTTTTTATAGATAATGTCAATTTCTCAACTTACCAGAAAAAGCAATAAAAAATAATACTCGAAAATGATTTCATGAAATATTCTTTCAATAAAGATTATAATTAAATATAATGTTTGTAACTTCAAGATGTTGAAAACCAAACCTTTAAAATTGCACAATTTTAAACACAACCGACTTGAAGTTGTCGTATTTTCTAAGTCATATCACTTTAATTTCAAATTTTTAAAAATTAGGCTGTATAATTTCAAAATTCAGAATGTATGTAAATCTAAGTTATTTTAAAAAGTTGTAAATGAAATCATCTCCAATTAAAGAAAAATCTGTATTCAAACAAAGAATTATTGCTTTGAACTAAAGAAATGTCTTTGAATAAAATAATACCGTGGCTACAGGTACTACACTTTCGGTAAAAATAGGTGAATTTTTTGGTGCAAATGGAGATGGAAAAGGGTCTACTTCTACCGAAATTTCGATTTAACCGATTTTTTCGGTACTTGAAGACACTTCCATCAAATAAACTTGTTTCCGAGTGAAAGCTAGTGAATATAATTCTTTAATTCACATAACTTTTCTATGCATTGAAGAATATTTTTTTCGAGTTTTTAGATGCATTGGGTTATATTGATTGATGTAGACAGAAAATGTCAAAAGCTTAAATATGAAAAAGTTTTGTTTTGAAAGATGAAAAAAAATACCGATTTCAAATATAAAATCCGAGCAGACTGGTCTTTGTGATGTAAAGGAATTGTTTGTGACTCAAATATATTTTTTGCAATGCAAAATATGAGACACGTATTGTTTGTTTTTCATAACCCACAAAATTCTTACCGAAGTTAATTCCTTACATTTGAAAAGTCTACGAATATAGTCAGAGTTTATAATCCATCTCTTTTGTTTGAAAATTCTACTGTTTGGTAAAAAATATAATTATTTTTATGAGAATTAAGGTAAGTGTGCCAGTTGTCGGAAGCTTAAGGCGAATTTCAGATTTCAAATGCTTAAAAAGCTATATTAAACATATTTAATGCTTAAGAGATGAGTTTCATCGAATAAAGCATATCTTTAGGAAGGTAGATTACTTATTACATGTAACATATCCTATTAAAATGAATATTATAAGAAGTTCGAAATTATAAATACGAGAATGCATGGGTTATCGGCAAGTCAGAACTCTGACTGCTTCAGTAATCGGCACTTCGATATGTGAGCGCTCGGCAATAGTGTATAGGAAAAAACATTTTTGCTGAGAACGAAGAACACAACAGCTTACTATATGTAAAATAATGCCCATCTGCCGACAACCCATGTATTGAAGAAGACTGGCACATTTACCTTATACTATATTATGACAAATCAACTGTTTGGTTAAAGACCCATCTTTTTTAGTCGAAAATTCAAATGGTTAGTTGAATAGAGAGTACGGTTTGAAATGTATCTGTTGCGGTAGAAAAATCATCTTTTTTGCTTGAAATATCAAGACCTTGGTAAAAGATGAAACTTTTTTCTTTAAAATTCGTATTTTTTTCTTGAAACTTTAACCATTTGGATTTACGTGCAGCTATTTTGTTCGAAATTAATTGCTTTGGTTTGCAAATCCAATATTTCGTGGAAAATTTATCTCTTTTGTTTGAAAATTCAACATTACGGTTGAAGAAACTCGAATGTTTTTTAAAACCTTTAATATTTAGCAACAAAACTCAACTCTTTCGTTGAAAACGCAATTTCATTTTGCTTGAAATCTGAGGAATGCGGTACTAACATTTAATGTTATTTAAAATAATATATTTTCAAATTTTTTTGCACTTTCATCAATTATTATTCCGAAAGTTTTAGAATCGTCCGAAATTTCAAACCTTAGTTTTTCAGCGGATCTCAACGTTTTAAGACCGACAGTTATGGCTTTATCCATCGAAAATTCAAATTTGAAGCCAAAAGACGACAGATGCGTACAAAAGTTGAAATGAACAATAATACTTTTTAAAAGACATATAATTTTATTATCAATTATTTACAAATAAGCCTTGATATTTTTGTTTAGTTTATCGAAAATACTATAAAAAATTCAAATTTTTTGCGATATGATGTAAAATACGAGAAGAAGTCTCAAAAAAAATTTCGGCTTTTGAACACTGCTACAAAATTTCTTTTAACAATTTATTTATATGACTTGTCATTATGGTCTTATTTATCTAAAATACTATGAAAAAAGTACCCAGTGGCCACAAGCGTTAAAGAACATCTTTAGAACGGCTTAAAAATGTCCTAAGTCAATCCATATAACGTTCCATAAACATACACTGTTCCAGAGAAGTTTCAAAGACGTAATTGGAACATAAAACGTTTTAAGAACATTATTTGGCCTGACTTAGGACAGTTTTTAAAATGTTCGAATGACGTCTTTTGACTTGTACGTCCAAAAAACGTTTTTAGGACGTTCCAATTACGTTCTAAAATGTTGTGCCCACTGGGTAACGAATTGCAATGTTTAGCCAAATGGCGTGAGATGCAAAAAACAGTTCCACGAGGGGGAATTGCAGCTTTTAAAAAGTAACTTAAAAAATTTTAGATCATTTCTAAGTAGGGCTTTTTATTTTGGTTTGATTAATCAGAAAAGGTGTGCAAAAAACGAAAATTCAAATTTCGAACCAAACGGCGAATGATACCGAACAAAGTTTTAGGGGAAAATTGCAGCTTTTAGAAAGTCCTACAGCATTTTTTTCAACTATTTTTTTGGATAGGACTTACCATTTTGGTTTTATTTATTGAATAACTGATATAAAATTTCTAAATTGTTTGAATTAAAAAACGAAAATTTCAATTCAAGACTTTCACGCCCCTATTTCCAATAATGGTTTTAAGGTTAAAGGGACTGCAGCCTCCAAGGCATTGTATAATAGCTACTTTTCTTTACCTGCTGTTCAGACAATTTATTATACATGAAATACCTCTTGTATTTCAAAATGTTATGACATAATATTTCCACCCACCCTTAATTTACCTTTAAATATTTTCTGACCTAAAGAAGTGAAGAAGGAGAAATAGATGCTTTCAATTCTCCTCAGCAAGGATATTTTACACACGTTCACGTTTACGTT
>NC_046663.1:115202629-115204211 GCF_010883055.1 Belonocnema kinseyi
GTATAGAGCTCCAAGGAGATTATGTTGAAAAATAAAAAAAAAATTACCAAAAAAAAATTGTTTTTATACTTCATTCTAAGGACTTATTGAACTACCCTCGTAACTTATCCCCCAGCCCCAGTCAGTGGTGGCAGAAAGCGGATAACTCTGGCATGCGCAGTAGTTATACCTGTATATTTTTACGTTATGTAAGATTGTAAGACCATTTGTCAATTTAAAAATACACAAGAATCACTACTGCGAATGATCGAGATATCCGCGTTTGCTCACAAGATAACTTTTTATCTTGAATAATTCGTACCTTAATAAGAATACATAGTGAAGTATAGGCATATTAAGATTACTAGAAAAGTAGAGCATATGGATGCTAAATTCCCCACGCATGAAGTTGTTCGATATTTAAGGTGAAATGGTCTTTCTATACGCGTAATAATAGCATCCTCAGATTTAACTAAATTTAGCAAAAACATTAGGAGAACGTACAAATTCAATTTGATTAAAATAAAAACTATTTGATCAAATTTTCTATTTATTACCAGACATCAATCTAGAAAGTTTGAAATATTTTTCAAATCATTAACTTATTATTAAAGTTAAATATTATCATACCATTTTAAACTTATCATTATTTATAATAATAAGTTTAACTTCATTAATTAAAAAAAAAAATACTTATTTAAATTAGAATCAAAGATACGAGAACTGAATCTACAATTATTCAGGAGCTATAAAACTATAAAATTTCAATAGTAATTTATTTTTTGTCAATATTTAAATTTTTATTCAATTCTCGTACTGTTTGTTGCGTAATTATTTACATGAAAGTAACAGAACCTCGATTTGAACTTCTCGCCAACAAAATACGCAAATTTATATTTATAACTCGCGCATTTAACCTTTTTTTGGCAATAAATAATTCCTTGGAAAATATAATAAACATTCTAAACATTCATGCGTTAGAAAGAGAGATTCGATAAACTAGATAAGTGGGCATCGGAATCCCACCCCTGGTAATTTCAATCATGCTCATACCTCAAAGCCTAGTTTCACAAAGTGGATACCGCATACCTTCAAGTTTTTTAAGACCATGGCATGCTTGACAACAGCTGCCAAAATTTCAAAACAGTAAAATCTGATCTTTCGTACCCCACCTTGTGGCTATTTCATATCCTATATACTCGTTATATCGTACCCGCAATTCGAGAGATATCTGATTCCCTACCGAGGTACAGTAAACGCCGTTATAATTTTACCTGCAACAAAATATACCCCCAAGTTTTTACTGTGTTCGAATGCTTTTAGAATATTTAGAAAGATTTAAAATTAATTTAAAATTTCACAAATAATTTATAAATTTACCAAAGAGTTCGAAAGTTTTATAAGGATTGCAAAGATTTCAAAAATTTGAAAGAGGCGAGTGTAACAGATCCTGAACAATTTCAAAAAACTGAGGCGTATTTTGGAGACTTTCCGATCGAGAACTTTTCGGACGGTATAAAAAAGTTAGAAAATCGTTGGACTCGCTGTATCGACCTAAAAGGAGAGTATGTTGAAAAATAAAACCGACTTTGGCCAAAAAAAC
>NC_046663.1:115204311-115207950 GCF_010883055.1 Belonocnema kinseyi
ATCGGAATCATCAGAACTATTTTCTGTTCGATCACTGGTTTCACTACCGTCTCCATGACGTTGACTTTCAACTTCCATTCTATCATCTTCTAAAGCGCTTAACTCAGTCTGGCGTGCATTTTTATTGATTTCAATTGCTCTTGTGACTGTGCACATATTAATATACGAAATGTTATTTTTATTTTTGGCGTTGAACCCTTTGACGGAATTCATGCAAAAGTAGCATTCCTTCGCTATAACGAGTTTTTTCCATATGGTTGGTGTAGAGTACTTGCGGTACTTTTCGTTGTTTGAATTTTTTAGACGATACAACATAAGTCTGCAGGAATTGCAAATGACGTGAGGAACCCATTTTGTTTCTTGGTGCACCAATTTACGGTCCAAACACTTTTCGTAAAGACTTTTCACTTTCTCGTCGATTGATTTTCGCAAACTGCTCACTTCATATTCACTGCAAATGTAACAGAATGAATCTGAGCTATTCTTGCAGGCATGCGATTGAGAAATGCTCGTGGTTTTTTTCCTTGTAGCATGAGACTCTACACCAACCAAGTGATCCATTGATGAAGAGCTACGGTTGCATGATGACGACGACGGAGAGCCCGCTTTCCCACCCTGACCAGACGCCGATACTGGGGTTTTCCCCTGAATCGTGATACACTTTTTACCTGCGTCTGCCATGACGGCATGAACGCCGTTTACCCAGGGACTCAGCCAATGTGGAAACGTTGCCCACCGTCACCACGTGGAGGTGCCTTGGTTACAGACACAGGCGATAATGCTAGCAACAAATGGTTACAAAACTCCAGACATTTACTGCTATTTATGTCAAAATATGAAAGTAGGCAAGAACAGGGTCGCCAGCGTAATCGGTTAGGTTAGGTCAGATTTTGTTAGGTTAGGATAGGTTAAACCTCTATGTAGGTTAAGACGAAGCTAAATGAAACGGTACCGCAAACACAACGGGACAACACAATCAGTTTAATTGTGTTTCGTGTAGTTCGATAAATTTCTGTTAATTCAGGTTAGGTGAGGTCAGGTTCTGTTGGGTAAAGTTATGTTAAATAAGTTAATATCAGGCAAGGGTTGATCCTTCACAGTTGTTGACATGTTTTTGAAGTATAAATTTGCATCACTGGCATTATTTTGAAATTTATTTGCCTCAGTGCATGATTTTTCGTCATTTTTTGAGGATATGGATCAACCATGACGTGATGGGTGATTTTTGATACCGAATTTGAATTCAGCGTCCCAAAATCCATAGGAATACGTGTGTCTTGTTACCAGATCCTCATACTTTTTTTTGTGTGGCTGTGTTATTTTTAACTGGACCACTTCTTACCCTTTGTTTTTTCTGTGATGGTGGATTAATTTATTATTAGGTTCATTACTCCTAATAAAAATTTTGTTCAAATTATTATAAACAGCTCGTTTCCATGCCACCCAGGAGGTATAGCTATGACTCGTTTTTTTCAGTGGTTCCCCGTGTATTCCGTGCACAGGCCTATCCACCGTGCCATTCAGAAAATAAAATGGCATATTAATTTCTTATTAAAGTGTATTAGACCTAATATGAATTTTTTATTCTCTTTATTCAAATTTATGTTTTTTTACACTCTCATCCTAATGAGAAGGTATTGGTTTTATGCAAAATTTCACTTTGTCGGTTTTCATACAATTTGCACGTTTTAAGACCCCTTGAGTCAGAAAAAACGATTTTTACGAATGTGTCTGTCTGTTAGTCTGTCGGCTATGTCGTGTAGGCACGATAACTTTTGAAAGATTAATCAGATTGGAATCTGCTTTGGCACACATTTTCAAGGCCTAAAAAGAAAGAACGAGTTCGTAAACCAGGCGTTTTGGATGAAAATTTAAAAAGTGAGCGCAAGTTCAAAATATTTCAGACTTTTTTTTCAAGATTTAAAAATTCGACGTAAGGCTATTTATAGTACTCGCAAATTCGAATCATTTATCCTTTTGACTTTTTCAATAAAAAGAAAATGAGCAGAGTTATAGAATTTTCTTAATAAAAAAAATGATCCAAAGGGAACATCTTTGGCCAAACAACGCATCGTATAAAAAAAATTCAAGAGAAGAAAAACGTTGATTTTTGAAAGCCTGACGATATTATTATGACAACCTTTTGAATTTTGTTGAAAAGTAAAAAATTTAAATTTTGATCATATAAAAAATAATGCAAAATCAAAAATTCCAATTTTTGGTCTACCTGTGCAAGATACAAAACATGAATTAACTAAAATTGCGTGCCCTGAAAAGATCTACAAATTTTTTATTAATCACTTTGCAACAGGATGCGTAGTTTTTGTTTTTATTCAAAAAGCAACGTTAAAAATAAAAAATTAAAGTTTAGAAGGTTTATAGAAAAAATACATATTCAGATAGAATTTTAAATTTCCTTTCTGCTCATCCCTTTCAAAACAAAATTGCAGTAATAAAAAACTTAGTTGACAGAGCTCTAGGTTTGTCCCATTTTTCATTTCACACAAGAAATTTAAATATTGTTAGGAATATCCTTTTTCTGAATCATCATCCACAAAATTTAATTGAGAAACACATTGCAGTTAGAGTTCAACAAATCAAAAACAAACAGAGGAATAATTTCCTTGCAGATAATCAGAAAAAGTTAAAGGAATATAGTTCATTTAATACCTTTGTTCTTCCATTTTTTGGTCAAATTTCTAAAACTATTGAACATATCTTAAGAAATTTTAAAATTCATACTATTTTCCGTATACCATTTTAAACGGATTCAGTGATAAATTTTTGCAAAGATCCTTTGGATAATTTTGAAAAGGGTGGTATTCTTTATAACATCACTTGCAGGATCTGTAAGATGAATTACGTGGGACAGACTGGCAGACTTTTTAACACTAGGATAGAGGAACATAAAAGTGATGTTCGTTTGGGACGCTGTTACAAGAGTGTTCTTGCCAGACATACAAAGGCATTTGTTGATGTTGACCATGAATTTGACTGGGATAATGTTCAAATTGTGCATAGTGAAAGTAATGAGAGAAAGAGGGAATTCATGGAAATGCTGTATATTAAAAAACAAAAAAGTGATCTATTAATTTAAAAACCGATTTGTATAAGTTGAACAAAAGCTATGCTAATATGATTAATTACATTTAACGAGGCTGTTTTATGAATTCTGTTTTTCTTTTTCTTTCTCTATTTCTGATGTAATTGTGACAGATATTTATATCGTGTTTACAACAGATTGGACTACTGACCCTCATTCAAATCTTGCCAGATGACGTCACAACTTGAAATACTTAATATTGGAAATCTTTGCAGATATATAACTGGAGGGAACCAGGCAATGGCAAGGTTATTGTCAAAATAAAAGAGACAGACTATGAGTTAGCGGGATAACTTATCTCTCTCGCGCAGCGATCTGATTGGCCGTTTACAGCTCCCTTCTAAATGAAGGTTAAATAATTTACATGTATGCGCAAGTAAAGAGCAATTTATGGAGCAAAATTGAAAAGACCAATCATGTTGCTGTGCCAGAGAGATACGAGGGTAGTTCAATAAGTCCTTAGAATGACCAACAGATGGCGCTCGAATCGCTCCAAATCATCTGTTTTCAGTCAGCACCACTCCCGACTAGATATA
>NC_046663.1:115208050-115209327 GCF_010883055.1 Belonocnema kinseyi
GTATGTTGAAAAATAAAACCGACTTTGGCCAAAAAAACGTCTCCGTGTTTCATTTTTCAGGGACTTATCAGACTGCCTAGTATAATTATAACTTACATACTGATATACAATTTTCTGGTTGAATTCAAAAATGTTGTCTTTTTTAGCGTATCTCATTCCATTTACGAGAAACGTTCTATTAATTCCAATTTTAAGCATTAAAAAAAGTTAGATATCTGAAGTCATCGAAACGCGTAGATTCCGAATTATTATGTTTTAGGCTGTTAACTATGACATTTAAAAAAATCTACTTCTAAATTTTAATCCTAAGGCTTAACAAAGGACCCTTGAGTGTCGGCTACTCTATTGAGATAGCCTCTCTGCTTGTTATTTATGATCGTATTCTTATTTCAATTTCGGAAAGGATATTTTAAAGCCTTCAGACCATTTAAACGAGCTTCATGGACCTTAAAAAATATCTACCTGAGTGCCTGCGGAGAATTTCTCTGAGCTTCCTTGACCTAAAAAATGTTTAGTATATACTCAAAGATTCTTTTCGGTAGGGTTTCATAACAATTTTAAAAAATTTCAAAATATTTGTCAAAAAATTCAGATTTCAAATATATTACGAAACTTCGAAAGGATTACAAAAGGTTTCACACAAATTTTAAGATTTCACCAACACTTTTAGTACTTCAAGAGATTTCAGCGAAATCATGAAGATTTCAAAGATTTCCAAAAAGTCTTATGTTCGCAACAAATTAAGAATTTTTGTATGTATGGTAATGCTTAAAAATTGCTTAAAATTGAAGATCTTACCTGCATTAGAGCACCATTCCTTATGTCGCGGATCGTTTTCGTTTGGAAAACAAAAAAGTATTACTCCGTCTCCTCTGAAACTTAGCACCCCTTGTATGCACAAAATTCCACTGATTTCATAGCACTGGGTATTGTTTTTACTTTTACTTTATTGCCCGCACTTCAATTCCCGAACCTCGTTTCACGAAATCGATTTCACGAAGCTATTTCGCGAACCTTACTTCGCGAACCTGATTTCGCGAATCCGGGAAGATTGATTATAAGTGTATAGGGCGTCGTAATCATCTATAATCGTTGAAAAAGCCCTCACCTCATCAGAACTTCATAATATGAAATCTTCGAGTACAAGTGGTAACTTTTTAAAACTATGAGCAAGAAAACGTAAACGTGAACGTGTGTAAAATATCCTTGCTGAGGAGAATTGAAAGCATCTATTTCTCCTTCTTCACTTCTTTAGGTCAGAAAATATTTAAAGGTAA
>NC_046663.1:115209427-115224949 GCF_010883055.1 Belonocnema kinseyi
TAAGTTACAGTTCTACATTTTAATTGATACAAACATTGTCAGGTTAATTGAAATGGGGTCAATTCTACTTGTAGTTCTAAGTTTCTTCAAATGAGTAATGTGAGTCTAAATTTTTAACCACCTGTAGTACAATGAAATGAATTTTATTGTGTTTGACCTCTTTGCAGGTTAAGTCCAAGCTGATTCAAACGGAACCGCAAACACCACGGGAGTTCAAAATCAGTTTAATTGTGTTTCGTGAGGTTAGGTTCGGTTAGGCAAGGTTAGATTTATTTCTAGGTTAGGCTTGAGTTGACCCATTCGATGTAGCACACATTTGCTACTGGGAAAATATGCTTCCAGAGCTTTACGTGTAGTTCAATAAATTTCTGTTAATTCAGGTTAGGTGAGGTCAGGTTCTGTTGGGTAAAGTTATGTTAAATAAGTTGATATCAGGCAAGGATTGACCCTTCACAGTTGTCGAAATGTTTTTGAAGTGAAAATTTGCATCACTGGCATTATTTTAAAATTTACTTGCCTCAGTGCATGATTTTTCGTCAGTTTTTGAGGTTATGGCTCAACCATGACGTGATGGGTGATTTTTGATACCGAACACTTTTTTTTTGTGTGGCTGAGTGATGGATGTAGTCTCTGAATGCAAACAAATGAAGATCGGTACGGGTTACATATAAGAAATGATTGATTTTTCATTAAATCCTTGCCAATCTCCATTTTCTTGCATGCCAAAAGAACCCCCAGCATTTTTACTTGAATTACTTTTTACCTTTTGTTTTTTTGCGATTGAATTTTTTTTATTGCCAGCGAGAAAAAGTAAACATTAAAAGTGTGTTTTTAAATAATAATTACTTTAACCTAACGTTTAATGCAGCTGCTTCTCCTTAAAAAATCCGCCCGCCTCGTTGTACAGTCTAATGGCGCGTAATTTTAATTAAAAGTTCTAATGCATTTTTAAAATTTTATATCTTAAAATTATTTCTATTAAAACGTTTTCTAGTTAAAATTCGGAATTCTTTTTTAAAACAGCATGTCCTAATTTTCATGGTTTTGATTTAAAATAACTTATCATTAAAGGCTTTTAATTCGAAATTATATAATCTTTATCGGTTAAATTCGATTTATTTTAACTTTGCAAGCGTTCCACATTTAGGAGATCAATTGAATAAATTCGGAAATTATTTGATATTTTATCCTTTCGAAATAATAGAATTTTAATTTAAAATACTGCAACCCTAAAAGTTATACATTTGTACAGAAAAAAAGTTTCGAATAATAGTGAAAGTTTAGTACAAGTTTATGGAGTTATTTTGTACATAGAATCGATTGGTCCAGTTAACTTCTAATCTAAAATCAATATTAATTAAAATGTATCAAAATATTTAATAAAAATTTGCCGCAAGGAATTGAAAATGTAATACATGTTTCTTTATCCATTTTAAATAAACATTTATATTATTTACACTTATTAGTCCGGATTTGTGTAATACCAATTAAAAAAAATTTACTTAATTGCAAAATTAGCACCAAAATTAATTTACGTGGCGAACCTATAAGATTGTCAATATGTTCACAAATAAAATAAGGATTAGAATTGCAAAAGTATTATAATATTATAGTAATTTGTTACTCTGCAAATCATGTCAGAATCCCTGCTTTTACTTTATCGGTGTTTGAAAAATCTTTGCTAAGACAGGGATTTGCTGCCAGGAGCAACGGATAATATAGATTTAACATCCTACCCTCAGAGCAACGATTTTACCTACAGAGAAAGAAGGAGCATAGGAAACATAGGCATAGGAAACACGGGACTAGGCATGCCATCCTAACTTGGGCTAGCGGGGTTGAATGCACGGGTGGGGGGAGAATTCCATGAGTGGGGAGAGCCGCTATCTTACGATGTGCCATTTGATTATCCGCACGAGCATTTTTGCCAACAAACTGTGCATGAAAATATGGTGAAAAAAGGTGGCGGACCTCCTCCCTCATTGCATCACCCTCTCAATGGCACGCCTAGTCCCTTGTTTCCTATGTCCATGGGTAGTACGAAGAGGGCAGTAGCTACGCACCCGACGAAAGTAGTAGCTATATATACCAGGTGTATACATATGAAACCGGTATTGCCATTTAGCGGCCAGTAGGCACACTTGTAAGCACTGTCGGAACTTACCATTTGTGCTAATTGGCGTATTGTCATCTGTCAACAATATCCAATACCAAACATTTCAAGTTTCATATGACATCGTGATTTTTTCGCTCTTGAAAATGTCGAAATACGTGCCTTCAAACAACGATTTGCGGGGAGCATTAATTTTCTGTTTCCATTTGGGTAAATCGGCGATAGAATCTCATCGAATGCTTGTCGAAGCTTACGGAGAGCATGCTCTTGGTCGAACGCAGTGTAATGAGTGGTTTAACAAGTTCAAAAGTGGCAATTTTGATGTCGTTTGAGGACGTCGAATTGCAGGCTTTGCTGGATGAAGACGATGGTCAGACGCAAAAACAGCTCACAGAACAACGCTACCAACAACAATTAGCCAATCTGAACCGTGCTCTGCGCCAAAAACGCCAAAAATATGAAACTAGGCATGAAAAAGTGATTTTTCTCGATGACAATGCACCATCACACCGGACAAAACTGACTCGGAATTGGTTGAGTCGTACAGCTGGCAACCGCTACCCCACCCCGCTTACTCACCAGACTTGGCTCCATCCGAATACCACTTATTTGCATCGATGGGGCACGCTCTCAGCGAACAGCGCTTCACTTCTTACGAAAATGTTGGAAAATGGCTCGATGACTGGTTTGCTTCAAAAAACGAAGACTTTTTTTAGAAAGGTATCCACAAAATTGCCTGAGAGGTAGACAAAATGTGTAGCCAGCGAGGGCGCATACTTTGAATAAAATATTTGTTATCATTCTCTTGAAATAAATGTGTTTTTTTCTTGAAAAAATACCGGTTTCATATGTATACACCTGGTATATTTTCTTCCCACTCCGTCGCCACTTGCCGCATCTATTTTATAATATCTTTGACCTAAAGCGGCTTCAAGTGAATCTTCTTTTAGTAGCAGTTGATAAGCGTTCCTTCGGTAACTTTAAGAATTTTGTCTGGATGCTAGCGCCACGCAGTGGAAACCTCAGACTACAACGCGGCGATGCAAGTGAGAGATAATTTTTTGCGACTAGACGGATTTTCAACGGCACATGACGTTTTGTGAAACAGACGGAAAGGATGCGTAGAAAAGGTGAAACTTTCCTGAAACCTTTTTACTCGCCGTTCAAGGCTTTCTTAGGCTGTCAAAAGAGCACCTAATGCTTGGGTCCAATATTTGATGTTAAGTCACTGATCATGCACTGAACATTTTATGGATGTTGGCTCGCCGTTTTCATTTTAAACTGAAGCTATTCAATACGCTCGCGAGTCTTACTCAGGCGTACTGAAATATCGGTACTTTCGTTGTCACTAAGACTTCTCGTAAGAAAGAGAAAGACTTTTCGGTGTATTTCTGACCTCCGATCCAGGAAAAAAGAAACGATTGAACTGGAGCGCTTTGAAATGTGTGTCTTAAAATTCCAGATTGACAAAGTTGCATTTCAATTGTTTTGGGACTTTGAACTAGTCAGCTATTTGCACTAAATTAAATCTATCAAGCCACATTCGGAGATGTGCTCGTTCTATAGTTTTAAGACATTCTGAATAGGAGAACATAACCAACATAACGATCCGCATGATTCGACACGCTACATTGTATCTGGCTACGCTTTCGTGTGCACTTTAACATTTCTATTAACACTGCAAATATTAACGGATTTCCATGAATCTTTTTTTTAACTTTTTTCAAATTATATGAATAAACTATTTCTGCTAATTAAAATTGAATCGATCGATGCTTTCATAATTTCAGTTTTTGTAACTGACCTCCATCTCATTACAATGAAACGGTCATTCGTTACGTGCAATTTGATGCACCCCAGGGCCCTCAGGGTGCGTCTCTTCTGAGTTTCACGAGATTCGATGAGAGTGCTGCGAGAATCCACACACAGCTAACACTGAGTGTCACTGCAATTGTTCTATATTTGTTTCTTGTTATATTATTAAGCAAAATATAAACATTTTTTTTAAACACCGGCACTAGTCAGCAAAATAGAATATTATTTATATGCCGTACGCAAAAAATCAGAAAAAATATTCAAAATTGGGGCTGTAAAATGGAATCCAGTTTTCAAACTCTCATAAATACCCATAATGAGTTGTTGCATCCGTCACCTCATTTAATCTGCAGAGTGACGACATTACACCTACATGAAAAGAGTAGTTGTTAAATAATGTCTGAAAGTAAATATGATTCATGAAAAGTTATTCATTCATACAAATGATTCTAGTTATACGTCCCGGATATGTCTCCGATAGACCCGATACAATTAACTTTATCGAAATTAGTCTTGTTATCGATGTAAATACTTCCAGATTAGTCCTGGATAGACCCGGACAGGCGCCCTTTTTATGTCACAGTAAATCAATTTCTGTTTCCATGTCCCAGATATGTCCCGGGTAGACCCGGTTAAACTGACACTGTGGGGCTTGGTCTCTTTATCGATGCAAATCCTTCTAGGTGGATTCCAGATAGCAGCGGACAGACGCCAGTTTTTATTTCACAGGAAATCAACTTCTGGTTCCATGTCCCGGGCAGGACCCGGGTAGAGGTAGATAGATTGACACTTATTAATCTTTTGTACCAGATTGGTCCCTGATAGAGCCGGGTAAACGCTAGTTTGGACTTAGAGGAAATCAATTTTTGTATCCATACTCTGAATACGATCTGAATTAACCCGGATAGAGAGACAATGTAGAATTTATTGAAATACATTATTGGTTACGTTTTCCCGATGCAACTTGGATAGTTTCGAATGATGCCCGGATAGAATATAAGTAACCGGATACAGCCCGGATCTACCCGCATTAAAGTTCTATCCGGTTTCCATCAGAGCCTTATCCGGGTTTTATCAGATTTTTTTCCGTATTGTAAGCAGGGAGAGAAAATCAATTTTTGTTTTTGCGTCTTGAATAGGCCACGGATAGGCCCGAATAAGCATACACTGTGAAACTGGGTTCTTATTTTCTGAACGGTAAACTCCCAGATAGGTCACGGATTGACCCAGCTAGACGCTTCTTTTGAAATTAGAGGAAATCAATTTTTGTTATTGTGTCCTAAATAGGCCCCTGATATAGCCGGATAAACAAACACTGTAGGACTTATTTCATTTTTCAAGGGCAAACTCTATTATAGGTCCCGGATAGACGCTTCTTTTGAATGCAGAAAAAATTAATGTTTCTTTTTGTGGTCCGAATAGGTCCTGTATTGATCCGGATAAACAGGCACTGTATGATTTGTTTTTTTTCAACGGTCAACTCTTAGATAGGTCCCGGATAGATACAGAATAGGTCCACATAGATGGTCACTTTCGTCTTTACTAAAATACAGGATTGGTCAGTTCTCAAGGTTGGGACCCAAATGTATCCGTAAAGTTTCCGGATTTAAAATAATTTCACATGTTGAGTCTGGATAACTCATATACAAGATGTATATTAGTCCTCTAAAAATTCTATTTTCTGCTGGTCCTTACAGGCTTAGTTTCCACTACAAAATGTGTATCATTAGCTTCTATTTCAAAACTAGCAGTATTGGCTTCCGTTTCAAAATTCGTACGATTAGTGTCTATTACGAAATTCGCACTGTCGGTGCCTCGTTGAAACATAGGTATGGCATTTTGGGTGCTAACGTGATGCGTAGTGGCTCTATTACCAAAACTACAATTATTATAGAAATTTCTGAAACAATGTTTCAATACATCGATAGTTCCGTGTATACATTTCATTCTATGTAATAAATATAGTAATACAACTACCATAGATCCTTAACCTATGTACTGAAGGGAAGTCATAGAATTTTCGGTCCAAGTTTTAATTCTTTGTCGACTTTGTATATCATCCAGGAGGCTATTGCTTTTATCGAGGCTGATTCTAGCGCTTCGTAATTAATTTATGGCAAGAATACTGGAAAGTTTAACTAACTTATGGTTTAACAAGTGAATTTCTTTATCCCTAAAATCATTAACGTAGTTTATTTTTATGTCTAACTCCTGGTGATATTCTTTCTTGAATTAAAAGGAAGTCTGATATTTTTTGTCATAAATTTATATTTATCTCCTGTTATGAGAAAAGTGCCAATTAGTTTCTTAACACTTCTTGCGTAACTTCCTTCAGTATGGTTAGACATTTTTTCTCATCATATGGTGGAAATTGAACAGTATTGATGTCTTTTGTGAGTCTATTTTAAATTTTCTTCCACAGCTTTTCTCCCGCATTAGGTTTCCGAGTAGCTCTTAGTGTAGTTTTCTTTGTTTTCCATTTAAGGTATTCCTCCACTAATTCTTTATCCCATTCGGGGACTGGGCCTTGCTTGACATTTTCTAACTTAGCGATGCAGAATTCAACTGAGGTGGTTGTTCCTAAATTAGAACGCAGTGCATTGTACAAATCCTCTTAATTATTTATATGGATGTGTCAAATCGATCTTTTTGCGTTGCCAGTAATTTTTCCTGTCAATATATAGTGAAGTAGTAAGTGGGAATTACTGCAGCGTATTCTTGCTCGTTCTACACTCTTTATAAAATCGTTAATCCCCAAATCGTCGCTACCATAGAGACTTTCGACGGCACGTATTATATCCTTCGCTGGAGAGAGAGATTCTTGGCCGGTTATATTGTTATTTGATATCCTGACACTAGCACGAGGTACAGGTATCCGCTCTTCTGTTGGATGCTGTCTCAGCAGTTCCTCTGCGTTGAACGAGTCATCGCCTTGTACATTATCATGGTGTCGCGTAGAGCTCGCTGCATCATCATCCGTGGCTAACGCCCTTGTCGCTCGTGCTAACGCTCTTATCTCATTTCTTCGCATACTGTTTTCTTGATTAAGAATTCGTAGATTATTCTTTATCATACCTTGTCCTATTTCCAACTAATTTAATTTTAGCAGGAATTGTTGCAATGGATCTATTTCCTTATGTTGAGGTTTTCCATGGAATTTTGTGAGGATGGATTTCAGGAATTGATCGGTGAAGCCATAGAAGTTAGGAAAGGATTATTGATGAAAAAGGCAAGATCGTCAGAGTCAGTTTGGTCAATTGTTGATCCGATTTCCTACTGTTTTTCCCCATACTTGAGAAACGCCAGTTTAACAAATATCTTTATCGTAGATTTAGATCTTCACTGGCGATATCGGGCTAATATAACTATCTCAACAATGCTCAACCAAAATTGTCATAACAATTAGTCCCCAAAAACGAGGGTCAATGAAACTTCTTCTGTGCGAGTAGTTTTTACAGGAATAATATCTTACATCTAAGTGGCTTACTTCTATTGTCACTGCTACTCGGCAGGATGATGCCCTTAGTTTTAGCTCTGCAAGATGATACCCGTAGATACAGCTCCGCGTGGTGCGATGATCACTGATTGGCAGAAGTAGCTTCCTTTTCTGAAGTTTACCGCCGCATTGCGTACTCTAGACTTTTACCGTCTCCATTGGCGTTCCCAAATTATTAATTGCAGGTTTTCTTGTTACTTCTGGTTTAAGTAGAATACAGTTGACTTAGTGTTAGTTCAACTAGTAATTTTTCCAAAAGAACTTACTAACCATTTATCGAATTGATATCCGTAGATACCATCCGGAGTTCGTATTTTCACTATTTTCGGATTCCCGATTCGTTCAAGATAGATCAGTTTGACTTTTTTTCTTTTTTAAACTTCCGCAGAAACTTGATCGTTTGCCGCTACCCTGGCAGAATCGCCAGAAAATGTAACGGGTCCGAATAAAAAGTTCAATTTTGTATACACAATTTCAATTCGCCGTACAAATTTGAGGTGCTTTATTAATTATATATGGTATGGTAATATACACATGTCAAGGGAATGAAAGCAACTGTCCTGCAGTGCCTATGCACTGCCTTCAATGACCCTGCTAATTAACCTGAATAGTGGAGGGGATAATGCCTTTGTTACAGCCTCTGTTACAGTTTGAATCATTTAACATTTTTTAAACTAATAAACTGTTTTTATCGATAAAAATATTGACTAACAAATAAGTCTTTATAGAATTTGTGTAAACAAATACTTATTTTTCATTATTTAAACATTTGAAATGTGGTGCTTCAACAATTTTCAAACTAACACAATGTCTTTATTGATAAAAATTCTCAATCAAAATTACATTTCTGTTTTGTAGAGAAGAGTTTATGAATGCTTCTTTGAACTCGTGAGATCTATGCATCTAAAACAAATCGATCCTCTTGTTGAAAATGTATAGAAGTTCAGAAAAGCACCCTGCTTAAAATGTCAGATAAAAACCATTTAGTAATCAGATAGGGACCGGGTAAAAACCCATTTGGTTTATAAACGTCTCTCACCGGATCTTAACTGGTCTCAATTTCAATATATGGAATATAGCTGAGTCATAACCGGTCCTTATATGGGAAATGGCAATTAGGTTCTTACTGAGCTATAACCAATTCCTAAAAGGTACTTGGCACTGGTGTATGCTCTAATCGGTCCTAACCAAGTTCTACCCTGAATTTGGAAACGGAAATTAAATATGGTCAAAGGCTGAAGTTAGTTTCTAACTGATCTCTAACCGGTTCCGCAAAAGGCACTTGACACTGGGGTGTGTTCTAATCGGTCCTAGCCGGGTTTTATCCTGCGATCGAAAACAGAAATGAAATATTATCAGACCGATTCCTGAAAGGCACTTGAAAATGGTTTGCGTTCCAACCGGTCCTAACCGGGTTTTATCTGGCGATCGAAAACAGAAATTAAATATTGTCAAAGACAGAAACTAGTTTCTAATTGGTCTCTAACCGTTTCCTAAAAGGTAGTTAGCACTGGTGTGTGTTCTCACCAGTCCTGACTGGGTTCTACCCGGAATTTATGAACAGAAATTAAATATTGTCAGACTGAAGTTATTTTCTAACTGGTCTCTAACCGGTTACTAAAAGACACTTTATACTGGTGTGTACTTTAACCTGCCCTAACCGGGTTCTTTGGGCAATCGAAAAGAGAAATTAATTATTGCCAAAGACCAAAGTTAGGTTCTTACTGGTCTTTAACCGGTTCCTAAAAGGCACTTAACACTGGTGTGTGTTATAACCAGTTCTAACCGGATTCTACGCACAATTTTGGAACAGAAATTAAATTCTGTCAGATTTAAGTAATTTTCTAACTGGTCTCTAACCAGTTACTAAAAGACACTTGATACTGGTGTGTACTTCAACCGGTCCTAACTGGGTATTATCCAGCATTCGAAAAGAGGAATTAAATATTGTCAAAGACCAAAGTTAGGTTCTTACTCAGTGGGGTCTTTAAGGGTAAGTTGTAGAGATTCCTTTCGGTTCCTTTAGTCTCGCCAGGGTAGTGATTTCGGGATCTTGCATACCTCTTTCCAAAAAGTGTCTACGAATTCACTGGGCCTGGATTGACTTTTGATAGAAATCGGCAGATCGCTGAAAAGGCGTGATCGGTTAGCAAGAAACTGTTCATTGTCCCTGACCCATCTCGCCATTTTGTGTATTCTCCTCCTTGCGTCAGAAAACACCTGTATTTTGTCCAAGATATGGTGCTTGATTGTAGGCAGCTTTGATTTGTTTATTATGTGATTGTAGAACCTCAGTTCTTTGGCGAACTTTCGAAACCTTTACATGAACGGTCTGTCAGCTGTTATGTAGTAAATAACACACTGAACAAGGGACGCATTATGTATTGTGCATGCAATTTTTCTGAAATCGCAGTCATCTCTTAGAAGGTGCCTGCTTTCCGCGTTGGTCTTATTATCGCTTCCTAATCTTCGTCTGAAGCTTGTTCAAGAAGCGGTTGGGGAAGCACTCCGCTTACGCATCTGTTTTTCCAGATGCAGGCAGACTGATTTCACAATGACTGATTCGAAACGTGTTGAAGTTCTAGGTATTTCTGATACGACAGAGTGTGCATACGCGCGATAAAGCCTCTGTGAAGAAGGATAACGCTGAGATCGCAGCAGTCTAGCAAATCATCCTTGGGTTGATACGTCCATTCAATGTGGGCGTTACGTCGGTTCATCGTCGTGTTTCCATTTAAATTATTTGCAGTCCCCCGAACTCTAGGATGATCGGCACTGTGCGGCAACCCATTGTCTGGTGCTCTGCGCATTCAATTGTTTTGAACCGCATCTGCAACTTTTTAGTGGTTTGATGGTGTTATTTTTGTTCCCACAAGCAGCTAGAAAAAGGCTACGTGCGTCCTCCTAGAACGTCGCATGCAAGGATAAGGCTGCGTACTCTAAGAGGTCGCCTGATATCCCAGAATCACCGTTTAAGGCACTTTATCCAGGTGCCATTCAGCTTTCGGCACGGTCGGTACATTACCGCTTGGGGGTTATTCCTTCAGGAACTACCATGCACAATCGTCCGCTACTGCTCTTATGGCATTAGCCCGAAAAACACTCTACCAAACGTTCCTAGAGAACTAGAATCAATTTTCGAAAAAGAGAAGTGCTGAATATACTGGATCTTCATTTTATAGATAATCATTTCTTTTACGCACGTGAAGCCTGGCATAGTTCTGTTTGACTTTGAAAAACGAAGCATGTTCGTTATCGAATTCTTGTCAACAACTGGAGAAAACATCACAGCCCAGGGAATGAAAAGAAAGAGATATAAAGACTTTATAAAGGAGTTGCGATGGTTTTACCGACGGCTATAAGCTTTCACTGGTGAATAGCCTGAAAAGCATTCCTGCGTGTTACTGAAATACTAACACACTTGCGGGGAAAATACAGTAGGCGGTCATCCTATGGTCGCTTCGTGTTCTCAGGGAGTATGATACTTTTATCGGATCGTCGCTTCAAGTCCATCGCAGTCTGTACCCACCTATCTCACGGCCATCAGACGTGGTTACAGCTGAAACATTATCGCGATTTCACGGGGGGCTGATGCAATTTTGTTGAACGGCACTCGCTCCCGGTAAAATCTCACAGTTATCTTTGTGAAAAAGTTTCAACTACATATGTGAGGCATTATTTCTCTGGTTTACCCATCATGAAAAAATTATTTTCTCTGATCGAACTCAAACGTGGACAAAGTGTAGTCCTACTAGGTAGAACTTTACAGCAAACAAATTATTTCGGTTGGATCCAATTTTTCGAGGTGAGGGAGGGTGAACTTTTGAATTTGTTATCCAATATATTTTGGATAGATTTTTTATGATCTATCCAAAGGTTAAAACTATTTTTTTAAATTGAAAATTTAATCCTTTTTTCCAAATTAAAAATATATTTTTGCAATTTTGACCAATTTTTTTCGTTTCAAAATGCGGATCAAGATGTTTTCACTCGAAACCTTGTAGCACAAAATGTTTTTGTTCGTTTTGTTTTCGAGAAATTAAATAAAGTGTAATGCAATGCATCGATGGCGCTCGTTACTGCTGGGACGCTCGCTCAGCGGAATTTTTTCGTACTAATTTATCGTGTCAATTATGAATATTTGCTGTTGAAGTGCTTTCTGTATTTTACATGGTTAAGACTGTCATTATAGTATTTTAATCCCTGCATTACCGTGTCTATATGGATAAGGTAAATGCACCAGTAATCGTCATTTTAAGCCAAAATGGAAATTAAAAATGCTTATATTTGTATCTAAAATTCAATTTTTTATTTTCACAATGGACTCAACTGATTAAAGTAGATATAGAAAAACTCAATTTTGATCACTTAACATGATATTTGATTGGAATCAATTCTTATTCACGATTAAATTTAAAAAGTTATGCAAATGCATTAGTTATCGTCAGGCACACAACAAGCACATTACAGTTGAAAAGTTTTTTTTACTGAGATTGCTGATCTTGGCAAGGAATAAATGCATGATAGTGCAAGGTTCCTGGTATCATTGATGCACTGTCAAATCTTGGCTTTAGCATTTTAATTTTTTTATTATCATTTTTAGTTCGAGCAGCCTGACAGCTGGCTTTTTCAGTAGCAAAGAAACTCATGCTGCAACTTCTGAAATGCTAAAACCAAGATATGACAGTGTGCAGCAATGATACCAGGCACCTTACAGTATCATGCGTTTAGTCCTTGCCAAGATCGGCAAATGCAGTTCAAGAAATTTGCATCTGCAACAAAGTGCGATTTTTATGACACAAAAAAAGAAGGAATCTTCGGAATAATCGGAGGCAACGAAAAAAGCAAACACAACGAACATACAAAAAGACCTAGGTTTAGACCTATGCTTAAACCCAGGCTAAAACGTAGGATCATGTCCGCCGCGATGTTTTTGCTTTTAAAAAAGCAAATTAGTGCCATACATTTTTGACAGAGAATTTCATATTTTTATTAAAAATAGCTTTAATTAATATAATCAAACCAGAAATGGATTTAATATTAAAATTTTTATTTAGTATTAGATGTTTCGCTGGTCCTTTAAAAAATTTCTTTTTTAAATTCATATTTTAACATAATAATAAGTTTTGTGAATTGGACATTAGTTCGCTGTTTTTATGAATGTTTTAATCTGTGTTATAATTTTCTATTTTATTTTCATTCTTCGTTACATTTATATTTCTTGGACTTGTCCTTATATTTGATTTCCGCATTGAGTTATGTCTAAAGGAGGAGGGTCAATAAGGCCGGTTTTTGGGCCATCTACAGATTGGCCTCAAACATATTTTATTTCATTCATCTAACTAGGTCTCATAACTCCTTAAAAGGATTTTTCCTGAGAGTGATCTGATTTCAAGATGTAGTCATTTTTAAGTTCGTATTTTACATGGGTTTTCGCACTTTCATTCAAATCATGCTAAGTTTCACATTGTTAGTATTGCTCACGCAAGATCATACTTGGCGAAAAACTGCGCACGTATATGCGTTACAACATATGTTAAAGCCATCATTTTTCTCGAGGTCTTAGCCTTCAAAATAGGGCTCATTTTTATACTTTATTAGGTTTGTGATCATGAATTTTGGTTATATATAGAGTAACCAGGATACCACAGAACACTGGCAATGTGAGTGCAACATCCTACCACTCTTGCACCACTTTTGCACTGACAGTACCAACCACTTATCGGATTTGGGCCAGGATTAGTTTCTATCCATAAGTTATACACTTTAGAAGATGTATGCCGAGACTGGAGTTTTACTCTTAGAATGCCTTCCTCCTGTTTGTGGACAAGAAGGGAGTACATTCCATCATCAGATAAATGTTCCTCGGTATACGATTGGGCTTGCTTCAGCTGATATACTCCGAGTGTGATGTATCGCAATTCATCAAGAGTTAACCTAGGAAAATCAGGTAGTGTCTCTTGCGTTATAGGAAGCCACGATGCCCTCCTTTTTTCCCACTTTTCCTTTTCTGCTCGCTCTTGCAGGCGTTTAGGCTGCGAAGCCAATCGCAACATTCGTTCAGCGATGAGATGATCATCGGAATTATCATGAATTATAGGAGGTCGGAAAGCATTACAAAGGGCACAGACTATTCTGACGTAATCGTCGATGTACGGGATTTGACTATTTGGAAAAACATCACTTAAGGCTCTCCAAGTTTTTATCAACCCATTAACTGCTTCAACCACCCATCGGACTTTAGTAACGAGCCTTGATTCGTTTGCTTCAATCGTAGTGTACTGTGATCCTTTTTGAAGAAAATGAGGCATTTTGGAAACGAATCCAAAATCTTCTAAAAACTTCAGGCAGTCCCGAAAACCGCGATCGACAACGATAACAGAGTTTGAGGGCATCCATGTACGTAGTTTTATTGAATCTTGTTTTAAAAGGCTTTCAAAGATACTAGCGTCGTTGTTCTTGCCATCAGCAAAATATGGACCGAAAACATCCACTATATATCCTGTCGTCGTTACTAACATCCTGGGCTTGACCAGATTTCTTCCTTTATGCATAGAATAAGTCCGCCTTTGAAAAGAGTAATTGCTACTCTTTTGGATAAACATGTATGTACGATCAGCTACAAGGATACATATATCTTCTCCATTTGCGAATAGCGTTTTTGCCGTTGATGTAGTATGGTCCTTAATGACTGACTTAGGTGATATGTGACCTATACCAAGATGATGAGGTACAAAGGAGGACATCAGAGCTTTCCTTGCTGCCGTAATTCCTCTGCCAACTCTTCGTTTTTCTATGCCAAAAATAGTTGATAAAATCGCATTGGAAAAACCTGTGCGCAAATTGATCAACAATAATGCAAGGCACAAACGCACAGAACGACCTTTTGTCGAACGCACTTCAATTGACAAGTACTGTGCAACGTCACTTAATTGATTTTTCGTCAAACCGGTGAGCCTATAATAATCTTTATCCTCAAGCGCAGATGGATCATCAAAATTCAACCCTGTTTTTCTTTCCTCCTCACGCAAATCATTCAGAAGCTTAGAAATTTACTCAGCGTTCATGTGAGCAAAATCAGAGGTGGCTTGTATAGACGCAACAGCCTCTTTCTTAAGAAAACCATTATCAACCAAATGAGAAGCACAGCATCTCGCTTGTGCAGGAATCAAAATACCAGTATCGACGTAAACCCTCAATGCAGCAAAAGGTTTGATTCTGATACGATTATTCTTATGATGACAGACAATGCATCTGGATTGAGAAATCATACATCTTCTTATTGGAAGTTTGATATTCCTACAGTCAGAATCTGAAGTTCCATCTTCACTGGAAGATTCTAAATTTTTATAAATCTGACTCTTACCTGGTTCTATAACATTTGATAAATCATTTTCAGAAGAACTCATCTCTTTTGCATCTGTAATCCGACGCTTTTTAATCGAAAAGCATCTACAACTATCGCAAACCTTTGACTGAATGGTTAAGGAGCTATTAAAAGCAGTTTTAAGAACATTTAATGCCCGTTCATCCTGAACTACTGATAGATGACTCTTTGGTTTTAAGAATTTGCCGCAACAAGAACACTGTTTTTTCGGCATAATAAGTGGTAATTAAAACTTAATTCGCAAGTAATTATTTCACCTGAAAGAATAAAGAGAATCTGAGACTGATGTACAGAACTATTAAATAATAAGGATTTAAAAAAAAGTGTAGCCTCTCATGTCTATGAAGTACCTGTGCAAAAAACTTACAATCGCTATGAAACTAGTCGATACTGATAAAATAAAACTACAATAAAATAATCTGGAACAGATTTATGTACGCAGTAATATCACATATAGTGGATACGAACTCTTTAACAGGTCGAAACGTGGAAGAAGAATGAAGGAGAATATAACTAAAAGCATCGGTAACAAACGCGAATACCATGTGGAGGGGGAAAACAGTTGAACGTAGCGAAGCGGTAGTCGCACATGAACAATAGCGTTTTGTGTCCTATTCCACTGACTTTGGTTGATTTTAATCTCACTCCTCTTTGCCCAAGGGCGTCAAAGTGGCTAAGACCGGCAGTAAATGTTTCTTAAGAAAAATAACT
>NC_046663.1:115225049-115242537 GCF_010883055.1 Belonocnema kinseyi
TTGCGTGAGCAATACTAACAATGTGAAACTTAGCATGATTTGAATAAAAGTGCGAAAACCCATGTAAAATACGAACTTAAAAATGACTATATCTTGAAATCATATCACTCTCAGGAAAAATTCTTTTAAGGGGTTATGAGACCTAGTTAGGTGAATAAAATAAAACATGTTTGAGGCCAATCTGTAGATGGCCCAAAAACCGGCCTTATTGACCCTCCTCCTTTATTTCTAAGCCGGTCTTATCGTTTTCGTGCTCTCCTTTTCTTACACATAGTCTCGTGGCTCGGTTTCCTAATTTTCTTTTCTCGCCTCTTCAGTACGCGTTCGCCAAGAAACAAGTTCTGTTGATTTTATACAGTTTTAATCTATTTATAATAAAGACCGCGCTTTTACGGCGTTATCTTATTAATTAAAGTGCTGTTGTTCTAATTGACTTGACCTAAACACGCATGTCTTTCTACCAGAATTGATCAGTCGTGACAATGTTCCGTCGTTTTTTATTGTTCAAAACATTGGTCCTGTCGAGCCCGATTTTCTGATTCATTGATTCAGTATAACGATTGGCAGGCAACAGCCGTCTCGCAAAATAATTTGCCGTTTCTAGATCCCAATGGACCGACTCGACAGATGTGCAGTGGTGCCAGATCGTGGATGAAATTTACCCCCACCATACCTACCACTTGGGAGCCGCAAAACAGAAGATGCATGATTCCCACTGTAAATTCATGTGTAAGCCGAAAATGAACGACTCGAACTTCGGGTTTCTCAGGTTTCTTGCTGGACGATGATTGCCAAACTGAAAGCTATGGAAAACTTCGGTGCTCTTCTATTTATATCTCGATCCCCATTTGAAAGAAATTCAAGAAGTTGGCGATTTTGATGTTTCGCGTGATTCTTAATTTCATGCATGCGTCAATTTTGAGGTTCTGTTTTTCAGGTGTATACAATATGGATATTATTACTTTTATATATGTTATTAACGTTAATATTATAATTATAAGATATTATGTTATTATTAATAAGTAGTTGACTAATTTTTAATAGAAATAGTTAAACTCTCAACTAAAATAATTAGTTTTCTGCAAAAAAAAAAAAAATTTCGAGTAAAATACATAAATGAACAAAAAAATGTTTGAAAATTGTTTTCAACATAATAGTAAAATTTTTAAACAAAAAGTTAAATTTTCATCCGAAAAACTTTGCACAAAAGAAATTTATTTTCCATCAAGACTAACTTTTTATACAAAAAGTTAATGTTTAATGATTGTTAAATTTTCGACAAAAAAAGATTAATTTTCTACCAAGAAAGATCAGTATTCAATAAAATGCAAATATTTCCAATTAAAAAAGATCACTTTTTAAAGAAACAAAATAGTGAAATTTTCAGAAATAAAATTTTTCCAACTGAATTGATGAATCCTCAACCAAAAAGAAAACTAAATTTTTAACAAAGTAGTTCCACTGTCAATCAGAAAATATGAAAAAATCGTTGAAATTCTTTGAAGTCGCTTTAGATTATTGAAATTAATTGAAAATTCCTTGAAATGTTTTAAAGCTCTTGAAAATATCTTGAAATTTGAAAAAAAACCTGAAATATTTCAAATCCTTTAAAATCTCATATTAAACTTTTGTAATCAATTGAAAATGCCTTGGAATCTTTTAAAATGTTCTCCAATTTTTCAAATCCTTCTATATCTTTTGAAATACCTAAAACTTTTTTCCCCATTATATAATTGGTGGGTGGTGGCTATGCACGGTAGCAACAATAACATTTGCGTATATTCATCCGAACTTGATTTCGACCATCCACTGGCCAATAATTTCTTCGTAGTGCATAGAGAGTCGTCTGCACTCCAGCGTGGAGGTGTGACAAATGTTCATGTTGTATGATCCAGTCAGTTACATGGTTGTTTTTTGGTAAACTGGCAACGTACTTTAAACAAATGTGAAGGATGAATTCTGCAGTCGTCCACCAACTCTCAATAAACCTTTGTTGTCGATAAGTGGATTGAGGGTGATATGGCCCATCGTATGACTTTGCTTCTGAGGATCCTAATAGGCTCTTTCTATGTTTCAGAGCATCTATGAACCTGAAACATAATGTAAATACTCGAGCATGTCTGATGAGTGAATTAAACTTTTTTAAAGGATACATCT
This sequence comes from Belonocnema kinseyi, assembly GCF_010883055.1. Classification (NCBI taxonomy): domain Eukaryota; kingdom Metazoa; phylum Arthropoda; class Insecta; order Hymenoptera; family Cynipidae; genus Belonocnema; species Belonocnema kinseyi. The sequence goes on from NC_046663.1 coordinate 115,227,207, forward strand.
CAATAGACATCGTAAGACACGTGGCTTTCTTAATTTCAAGATCTTCAGTGCATGCTGGAATGGGATTCATTGGCTATCTGTGTTCAGGACCTTTCAGCCAGTCTGGACCATGTTGCCACATCACGTTGCGAATAAATTCACCAGGTTGTTGGCCTCTCGAGAGCGAATCCGCTGGATTGTCGGTAGAGTGAACATGTCGCCAATGACAATCTTGTGTACCTCTTTGAATACCTGCAACTTGATTAGAAAAAAATGTTTTAAGAGTATGGGGTCCTGTGTTCACCCATTGCAGTGTGACCGTGGAGTCAGTCCCGAGGATCTTCTGTGACACTGAGATATTAATGGCTTGTTTTACTGTATTGCATAGGCTCATAAGAGTGTATGCTCCACATGACTCTAATCTAATTAGGCTTATCGTTTTCAATGGGGCAACTCTAGATCGAGAGCTAAGAAGATTTATTTGACTTTGGCCAAAGGCATCAACTGATTTTATGTATATACAGGCTCCGTAGCCAGTATCGCTGTCTGTGATTATTTGCCTTTTGAATATTAGTAGATTGATTTGCGGTAATTGAATACAGAATTCAATCCAGGATGTATGAATACAGCTTGGAATGGATTCTTCCCAATCAACTTTGGCTACCCAGAGTTTTTCGATGATTAATTTTGGCTTAAGAATCACTGATCCCAATAGACCCAGTGGATCAAAGATAGTAGCTACTTCAGATAATATGGTGTCTTTTGTTACACAATGTTTCAGGGTGATTGTTTTTGCTGTATATGCTATAGTGTCTGACTTTGAGTTCCAAACTATTCCCAAGGTCTTTAAAGTTTTTTCATCAGTAAGTTGCAGTCTTTGATTAATGTTTTCTAGGACAATGTCTTCTTAAAGTTGTGGTTCATTTGACGCCCACTGACGAAAATTTAAACCTCCTTCTTTCAACAGATCATTAATTTCTTCTTGTGCCTCTTTTGCTTTTCTTTATAGTTTTGAAACCAGTTATGAGATCGTCAACATGAATGTCATTTAGTAATATTTGTAATGGCTTTGGATATTGTTTGGCATAATCACGTGTCAGCTGTTGCAACCATCGGGCAGCTAAAAATGAAGCTGCTAAGAGTCCAAAAGTGATTGTGTTAAGTTCGTATGTTGTGATTTCTCCATTTTCATTTCTCCAAATAATTCGTTGATATCGTCGGTCCTCTTCACACACCATTAAAGTTTCATTTAGGGAGATCCCTGTGAGTGTCTTAGCTGAGACATCGGATACTATTCGTTCTATAATTGCGAGACTGTCTTCTTTGTCTACGGCGGGATGTGTTAAATAAAATCCTTGGTCGGTTATATCTCCTGCTTCGGAGATGTGACCCAAGGTTAAATATTCACGGATTATATAAACTTTTTAATGCTTGCTCCCTTGATTCTCCTGATTCTTCTGGATTTCATTTAAAAGGTAGAGCTACGGCATATCTACCAGAATAGTCTCGTGCGTGATTTTGTGTAAAGTGGTCTTTAGCAGCTTGATCTTCAAGTAAGAGGTAAATCTGCCTTGGACGTTTGATTTAAAGCACTATTGGAATAACACATTTAAAAACTTGGAAGCCCAAGCCTCTTCGCTAGGCTCTCTATCATACAATTTGATGCCGAGCATGTGTCGAGGAGTGTCCGACATCGAATGGGTGCGTAATACTTGTCGATGACATTGATTACTGCACTAGTGATGATTTGATATTCATGTTCGTAGCTAATAAATGATTTGTATTTTACTCACCTTTTCTTGGATTGTCAATCTTGCACCTGTTCTGAGTTAGTCGTTGAAGTTCTGTCTTGATGTGTTGTTATTTGCTTGCGTAGATTTTTTCTTACATGCAAGCCACATGAATTAGCGGTTTGTTTCTTGCTTCACTTGACCGACAGTTTAAAGCTGCATAGCAGTCTATTGCTCGATGGTTGTCTCTAAGACAATTGAAACAAAAGCAACCACTCCTAACTAATTTGATGCGTTCCTCAGGAGTAAGATTTTTGAATGAGTCACATTTAAAAAGAGGATGCTTGTTTCCTTGACATGCACGGCTTGACCTAAGGTCTCTTTTTACCTCTATTTGCGTAGGTCTGGTGACCTTGAGTCGTCTGTATTGGATCGCTGCCTCGATGAATCAAACGTGGAGCTCTTCGTGAGAGAAATTCTATCAGGGCGTCAAGTTTGCGGAAGATTCATAGTTCTATTGTCTTTTCCCAATCGTATGCAGTGGTTCGAAATAGCTTTCCCTCCAAAAGACTTACTAAAAGATTTTCATTTATTTCTACACCCATGGATTTGAGCATCTCTTTGTGTTGTCTTGTGTCGTCTACTAGTTTTGATAATCCACTAGCTGTTTTAGGTTCTTGTTTAAGAAGATCCAAGAGGAGATTAATGTGCCTCGAGATTATGAGTCGTTGATCTGAATATGTCTTATCGAATAGTGCCCAAGCACGACTATAATTGTCTGCAGTGATGGCTAGAACCTTTATTTTATCAAGTGCTCGACCAGTAGTGGCGCGAAGAGGGTAAGTAAACTTGTGTTCATCACTGATATCAATTTGCTTGTGTATTATTGCTTCGAATTCTGCCTTAAATTAGATCCAATTTTCATATTCTTCGTTAAAGGGGGGCAATGTCAATTCGGGTAACTTTAATCTTCGTCAATGAATAATGGTGAAGTCTGTGACGGCTTCTGATATCTAATGTTTCTAGTTCTTCCAGATGTTCTTTGAAGTCTTTGAATAACTCAAGATATTTCTACAGGCGATCATCTGCCTTATTAATTTCTTGAAGACGGTGTGGATATGTAGCTAGCAACTCTTTTCAAGGATATTTTCAGCTTTACATAACCCTACTCTTTTAAAGATTATCCTAATTCTAGATTGAATTCCTTCTGCACTCTTTTCACCGTACATGGCTTATTCTTGATTTTCGTGGTAATATCACTGATATCCTCCACACACTTGCACTTTATGTCCACTGCACTTGCACTTATGCTTTCAAGTCACTATTGTATAATATTCAGCACGAAAGACCGTAAAATGTTTTGTATGAAATGAAACCTCCGAGTTAGCAACTAGGTTCACTCGGTGTGTTGTATTTTTTGTATATGAGGAAAAATGTTATTTTTGAAATGATTAAGACTACATTTCGAAATTACTTTTTATGGTATATTCTTTAATGCCTTTATACTTAATACACATTTTTTGGAGATACTTCTCTCTGTTCGCTTTCGAGTTAATGCTTAAATCTTTTTCTGCTGAGCAGAGAATCTCAGGAATACCCTTCCCTCTTGTTATAATTAAATTTTAATGATGTAAGTCCGAGGGAAAGGATAATTCTAACTTTCTAAATAGGAGAGGGACCTTCGAATTATCAAGGTATGCTATGGGCATTTAATCCCTTCTCAATTTACATTAAATACTTTCAATCGAATCAATGAACCTCAAATAATTTTCAGTAATAAAAGGCTCGAGCATGGGATACAAAAGTAATTGGGAAAATTTGAGAATCGTCCTGAGAGCCTGCAAACGAAGGTCGCATATAATTTCCAATCTAAACAATAACTTAAAAGTCAAACTAGAAGTGAACAAAATAAAACGGATATAATGAACACAACATTTTTTTCAGCATGAAACAATCTCTAATTGACAAGAGAATGGAACAAGAGTGAGAAAATAATTCCACACTTGAGAAATATTACTATTCAGGCCTTTTCAACTTACCGTTGCGTTTAGAAATTTTCCCTGAAAAAGTCACGTGCAGTTGCAGTGCAGAGCCATGTTGGTACAAAGATTCATGTAATCTTCCTGGCTGCTGACATTTCCACCTATCGTAGCATGATACATTTGAAAATGCTGACCTTTACAACTTACTTGTAATTTTAGATTATTTTATCCAAAAAAGTCGTCTGCACCTAGCCACCTAGCCAGAAGACTGCTGCCAATTACCTGCTCGTCACGCCTGAATAAACCGAGTCCGTGGGCCACATACTTTTGACCCACGAACAACCCTTGAAGTTCATTTTAATTTATTTTGCACCAGGTAGGGTCCACCCTACCGGAACCTCAACTACGCTGTCCTGGCGTTACCTAGCAGGAATGCTAGCTTCAAATCGACACGAGACACTATGATGAAGGGAGGGTTAATTCTCGCGGGCGAGAGAGAAAATTACGTAAAACACTCAGGTTTCATAAAACACAACTGAAACCTATTTATTATTATAATAATAAAGAAGAGCACAGTTTGATTACAGTCAAAAACACTGGTGGTTGAGAGACTCTCCTGACCCGCTCCTGAGCGTCTACAAGCTATCTTGGCTAACTGTGGTCAGGCTGGGTACCCCCTGTTATCCCCTTGACAATCTGCAGACTATTTTGACTGGTGGTTGTCAGGCTGGGAATGCCCAGTCAACCCTCTGACAATATGTAGGCTATTCTTGCTACTCGTTGTCCGGCTGGGAATTCCCAGTCAACCCCCTGACAATCTACTGGCTATTTTCACTAATTGTTGTCAGGCTGGAGATGCCCAGTCAACTCTCTGACAGTCTACAGACTATTTTACTACTTGTTGACAGGTTGGGAACCCCTAGTCAACCCCCAGGCAATCTGCTTACTATTTTAAGTAACGGTTAACAGGCTGGGAATACCCAGTCAACCCCCTGACAACCTATAGACACCCATATCTCACGCCCCTTTTCACAAGCACTCACGACAAAATTACGGATAATCTTGGACCGGAGTCGAGGCGGGAACGGCACTTAAAAATGATAAAAGGACGTCCACTTACTTGACAGCCATTCGGCTGCGGCTTCCCAATTTTTAGCGTCCATTATTCGAATTTCTGGCTCTGACCCGTTTTTGGTTTCCCTCAGAGAATTTTCTGGTTCTTGCCGTACCCCGGCTCTCAAGCTGACTCTGGCGTTTCTTCCCTCGCTTTCCTCGTCGTGCGGCTGTTTTCCGTCGGAGCTTGACAACTTCTTGCGTGGCCTCCGTTGATTGGTTGGTGCCAACGGACGGCCTCTAATGAGGTCCTCCGCCAATGCGCGCCTTACGCGGTAGAATCCGCCTCGCCGATTGGCTTTGGCCTACGGACTGCTGGGGTTTCTATTATTTATGTAGTGTTGCAGGGTTGGTTGTGTCGGCTACGATGGTCCATGCGGTGCTGCCGCTCGCCGGCGGTCTCTGAACTAATGCCTCGTGTTACCTGTGCCTGGAGGCGCGGCGCGAACTTGGTGCGCAGTCCCCTTATATCCAACCCTTCTCCCTATGGATACTGGTGGAAGATTACGGTGCTGTATGCTCCGTGTTTACAACTGTCAGGCAGCCCCTATGCTTCGTGGTTAGGTTGGACTGGGCGATGTATTGATTCCAGCATCTCAGTAGATCCTCGCCGTGGAGGTCAAAGATATTATAAGCCTAGATGCGGCACGTGTATAGTTCGAGAAACTAATTGTAGACGGCGCTCCTGGCGAAAATTGCCCGATCCCCCCATGCCTCTCAACCCGAAGATCACGCCAACCAACTACTTTGCCCCTGCAATCTTCACCCGTCGAACAAGTCCATCCAGTAGCCGATAATAAATCGGTAAATACTTAAAAATATAAATTTTATATTGAGAATTTCGAGTTATTATTTTCAATTAATGAATCAATTATTTGAATAAATTTTGCATCATGAAAATATTTTATGCTACATCTTTCATGAAAAAAATGAGACATTTTACAATTAAAATTTACTGTCTATGAATAATATTATTTTGTTGTTTTGAAAAAAGGCAGTGGAAATTCGACTACATGAAACTATACATTTGGAGTAAACAATAATTAGTAAATTTGTATGTTCGTGTTATTAATTATGAATTGAATAAATTATAATTAAACGATAAAATTGTATGATAAAATCGTGTTTGTTGATTCCCGCGATTCGCGCTCAGATCATTATTCATTGAATTTAGAATCCTTGAATGAAACTTTATCAAAAAGATCTCTTTAGATCGCAGTATTTATATGCGTGTTCATATTCTGAATTTTCGACTCAACTAAGTATATAGTTAAAGATTAAGTTTCTCAAAGATCTGTAGGCTTTGAAGTACACAATATTATCGTGACACTCGCGCTGCGCACTTATTTTTTGACAGACAATCAACTTAAAATAAATTTAAAAAATACAATTCTTTTTTAAACATTTTTCTCTATATCGCGTTGTTATGATAATAATAGGATTTTGGTTTTCATATTATTTTCTATAGATAAAGCAAAATATCCTACAAGTCTTCTATTAGATTTTTTATGTATCTCGTGTCTTTTCGCGTAATTTCGGGAAATTCTAATACTTTCTCCATCATAAATAATAAGAATGTAAGAAATGAACACAAATTTGTAGCTATTTTGCGGGAACAATTTTTGTTTAATCATTTTTCTTCGTAACTTGTATCATTTCTTCACAACGTTTTTTTTTTTTGGATTTTCAATGTTATTTTTCGTAAATAAAACAAAAGTTACGCGTCGTATCAAGAAGTGATTGTTAACAAATTTCTAGATCTTTTTTGAGATCCTAATTTTTGCTGATTCATCTTCTTTCGTGTCCTCCATAGTTTGACCACAAAATGGGATTATTATATCACGTGATTTTTTGTGCAATAAAAATTAGAATTTTCGATTTTACAAGAAAATCCAAAAAGTTTCTATGATAATCTTGTAAGGCTTTTAACAAAAATGTTTTCCTTTACTTTACTTCTTTGATATCGTACCTTGTTTGGCTTTAAATTTGCATTTTAGATTGATATTAAAAATTTTGAAAATGGTATAACTCTGAGAATTTTTTTGGTATAAAAAAAGTCATGAGGATAAATTGTTTGGCTTTCTGAATACTATTAATAGCCGTAAATAAAAATTTTAAGTATAAAAAAATGGTCCCACAATTTTTTTAAATGCTCTAACTTTATGAACTTTTATCCAAAATGGCTGTTTAACAAACTAGTTCTTTCTTCTCGGACTTTTCGGACCTTTCTTTTCTTATACTCTCTCAATCATAAATAATGAGAATGAGGAAATGAGAGGCCCTTTCATTTTTTTCATTAATTCCAGTTTTTAAATCATTTGAATTATTTGATGTAAAACGCTGTTACTTTTCTCTGTAATATTGATATTTTATCCAATATAAATACCCAGTGGGCACAAATTTTTAGAACGTAATTGGAACGTCCTAAACACGTTTTTTGGACCTACAAGTCAAAAGACGTTATTTGAACATTCTAAAAACTGTCCTAAGTCAGGCCAAATAATGTTCTAAAATGTTTTATGTTCGAATTACTTCTTTAAAACGTCTCTGAAACATTGTATGTTAATGGAACGTTATATGGACTGACTTAGGACATTTTTAAACCGTTCTAAAGATGTTCTTCAACGCTTGTGCCCACTGGGTAAAATTACAAATAAAGTTTCTTAAGTATAGTGTCAATATACTTGTTCTCTGTCATTTTTTTAATTGTTGTAATTTCGTTTTCTGAGTCTCGTCGATTTTTCGTTGTGTATTTTTATGCATAATATGTAGTTTGTTTCCTTATTGTTAACTTTTAAAGAATTGTTCTTTTTTTCTCTGTTTTTAAGAAATCTCTTTTCCTCGTTTTTTTCGCTTAAATGCTTTTGGTAGAAAGTCTACTATTACATTTGTGGTTCGGAAGGCAACTCATTTTTTTTGTTAAAAATTCTAGCATTTAGTTGAAAATTTTATTATTCTGTAAAAAATGCAACTATTTTGTTAAAAAGTCATCTTGTTTTGTTAGTAATTCAGAAGCTTGGTTGAAATTTGAACTACTTTGTATAAAAATTATTCTTTTGGTTTTGGATTCACCTCTTTGGTCGAAAATTTAACTATTCTATTTTTAGAAAATTAATCTTCTACGGATAAAAAGTCATTTTTAGGCTGAACTCTTTTGTTGAAAATATAACTATGTTGTTGAAAATTCGTTTTTTTTAAATAAGAATTAATGTTTTTTTTAGCTGACAAGGTAAATATTTCATTTTTGATTTAAATTGATATTTTTAATAAAAATCAATATTTTCTGGTTTAAAATTTCTCCTATCTTGTTAAAAATTCATGTATTTTGCTACAAATTTGGTTGAAAATTAAGTTTTTTTATTTAAAATTAAACAATTTTTATAACCAATAAACTGGTTTAATGAAAATTTAACTTTTTGGTAGGAAATTAACTTTTTTCTGAAAAAATCATATTTTTAATTGAAAATTGAACCTTTTTATAGGTAAATCATCCTCTCGGCTTTAAAATTCAAAAATTTTATTAAAAATCAATATATTTTGTTGAAAACGCGTCTTATTTTAGTAGATCATTAATATAATGCTGGAAAATTCATTTCTTTGGTTGAAAATTTAACTATTTTGTTCGCAATTTATCTTCTTTAATTGAAAAATAAACGACTTGGTTAAAAGTTCAACTTTGTCATCAAAGATTCATATTTTTAGGATTCCCCTTGATATTTGGGGTTCACTCCTTTGTTGAAAATTTAATTCCTCGATTTGGTAGAAAATTCATCTTTTTGGTCGAAATTTTTTTTTTATATTGTCTCTTTATTTAAAATGCAATTGTTATTGTCTAAATTAGTCTATTTTATGTAATGATTTAACAATATGGTAGAAAATTAAAGTTGGATTCGTTTGTAAATGAACTTTTCTGTGTTTTTTTTCGTGTTTGTTAAATCTAGTTTTTCTAAAAATCATATTTCTGCAAGATTTACCTCTTTGGCTTAAAATTTAACTTTTTTTGTTGACAATTTGGTATTTTTTATGTTAAAAATTACTTTTTTCTCAAAATTGCAACTTGTCTATTCTTGATTAGAAATGGATCCTTTAGAAGTTGAAAATCCAACTATTTGGTAAAAAATTCATGGAATTTGTTAAAAATTCGTCTTTTTGATAAGAAAATTAATCTTCCTTGTTGCAAATTCATTATATATTTTGACTTTAAATCTTAGGAATTCAAAGTGTTTCATATTTAATTCTAATCAATTGAAAGTGAGTTTTAATTAATAACTGATCCGAGGGGTTTTATTTAGCTGTAAGGCATAGCGTAAGTTACAAGTTTGAAATAATAAAAGGCCCTATAATCCTCTTCGTGACTTTCTTACCTAAAAACCAGCTGATGTGTACAATGTGAAAATTATTTCGAAACTATTTATGAAAAAAATAAATCACCAAGAACTTCAGGTGGCCGTTTTAATCAAGGAAATAAATTTCCAGTCATTCCCCGGTTCGCAAAAAATTATTGAATTATTTTAATTCTTTGCAATTCTTTCCTTTTCCATTTTTTTGTGATAGCCTTCGTTGCTGAGATGCACCGCTATTCGCATTATATTTCTTTTGAATTTTGTTAAATTATTCGATTCTTTCAATTATTTTTATAAACTACACATTAAAATTAAATTTTAATGTGTAAGGCACAATCTAGTTACTGGTTTCTGTAATTAATCAAAGTAGGCGAAAAAAGATTATACGTTTCAAATAAAAAAAAAAAATAATTTTAATATAATTTTCATCAATAATTAAATGAGAATTGCAAATCTTAAATTTTTCTTCGGAATTAAATGTAAATTATCAATTTGACGCTACAGAGAAGTGTAAATATTACTTCAGTTATACCTTAATTATGCGAAAAAAAATATATTTTAGGATTTAAAAATACACGTAGAAGAAATATATACAATGAAGTATTCGAACCTTTTAATTTAATTAAAAATTTTTTTTTTTAATTTATCTTAATTTCATTTAAATCTTAAATTTGGGTTTGAAAAATAATTTTTGAAATTTCACTGAAAATCTAAAGTACGAAAAGAATTTAAAAAAAATTTATTTAGTGTCTCGAAAATGTCCCTTATTAAAAAGAAACCGTAAAAGAAATTAATTAATTTTAACATCATAATAAATATAATAATTTTAGACAGCCCCGCGTCAGCTATAGATATGGCTGGTGAAGGCAAGTGCGAGAATCGAGAAATAGAAAATCACCGGCACGTTCGGTTTGGCTTTCAATGTGCGCCTTGGCACCACCCCTCCCGTAGACGTAGGCAAAGGACACGGTTGCCATAGAAACGTCGAAAAGTTGAAGAGGGCAGCACCTCGAGGCATGCAAAAATGTAGTTAGATATATATATCGTTCTCCCACTCCAACCTACCGTGCCGCATCTATGCTTATAATATCTTTGGTGGAGGTGTCGTCCGGGTCTTCTTCTGGTGTTTCTCCCGTCGACACCGATCCCTCACATACAAGGTTTGCTAATGTTCTATGTTCTTGTTTATTTAATTTTTTGCCGGGTTCCCATTTCTACCTTGGTTACGCTATTCTCGTGTTGTTTTTACAATGTATAACCTTCCTACTACGTAATGTTCGGGCGCGATTACATTCAAAACAACGTCGACGATAAATTGATAGTAATGTTAATAATCATAAAATAGTACCATTGATAATAATAGTCAAATTAGTTGGAGTCGGCTGGAGAGAATTGAGTTTGACACGCGCGCGTGATTTTCGCCGTACTTGGTTCTAGCCATAACTAGTTAACTCAAGTTACTCAAGTTCCTGACTGAAAGGAAGAATTTCTAATGTATATATTCCTTTCAATTTGGGAGGCAACTCAGAATCAAATTTTTGTAAACAAGTACAGTGTGTAGTAAAAGGAAAGAAATCGGCACACTAAGTCTAGAAGATTACCGCAAGATTACATAAAAAAAATTCCGTTAATCTTATCATGCGAGAATGACGAAACAGAAGTCTGCGGTCTGTTCATATCTACCGTACGCTGGGTATACAAAGGTTTAGAGTAAGCCGGGCTAACACCCGTGATGCTATGCACGGCGGTATTGTAGGCGAACCAAAAATCTTTGAGATACACTTCCCATTGCCGATGGTCATGGGCTACGTACGCTGAGATCATCGTTTTGAGGGCTCGATTGACTCGCTCCACAGGATCAGCCTGGGGATGATACACCGGATTAAATGAGTTTTGGATTCCGTATGTCTCGGTCAACCCCTGAAATGCTTGGTTAACATATTCTGTTCTGTTATCCGACACAAGAACTTTCGGTGCGCCCCATCGGTTGAAAATGTTATCCTCAAAAGCCTTGATAATGGTCTCGGCATCAGCCCGTCTCATCGGTGCTAATTCAACCCATTTGGTATAAAGGTCTTCAAATACTACTAGATATATGAAGCCTAAGCTGTCTTTGGCCACGGGTCCATCACGTCGGTGGCCACTAGCGCCCAAGGATGTTGGACTACCCTACGGCCCATTAGACCCGCTGCGGGCCGCTGATCAGCTTTGATTCGCTGACATGCGTCGTACGCTCGTACCCATAAAGAAATGTCCTGATACATGCTTTGCCAGTAATATTGTATCGAGGCTCTTCGGTACGTTTTGTCTATTCTATCGAGTGGGATACCACTCGTCCTCCACTGGCTCCATGGCAGCTATGGGGATTGCTACTTTCTCCTCTTACATCCGAGAAAGGGAATCAGGCACGTGATGCAAGGCTCCTTTCCGGTGTACGACTTAAAAATCGTATTCGAGGAGGTCAAGTGCCTATCGCGCCAATCGACCTGTTGGATTGTGAAGGTTGTGTAAACATCGCAACGAACTGTGGTCGGTGACCACTGTGAAGTGGAAACCCTCGATATAGTGCCGGAAACTTCCTCAGCGATCAGATCACGGCTAAGCACTCCTTTTCCGTGACGAAGTATTTTCTTTCTGCGTCCGACATCGTCCTACTGGCGAAGGCCATGTATATATATATACTCATACATATATATTCACGCTCGCGTCGGTCTGGAATGCAAATGGCACTTCGAAATCTGGGTATGTTAAGATCGGTGCCGTCGCTATTTGTTCTTTTAGTTTAGCGAACACGCTTTCTTGTTCGGTGCCACATTCCAATGGGACATTTGTTCTAAGTAGTTTGTTAAGCAGTTCCGCTCCAGTCGTAAAGTCGGGTATAAAACGACGGAACCACGATGCCATGCCCAAGAACCATCTCAGTTGCTTAATTGTTCTTGGGGCTGGGTATGAGAAAAGGGGCTCGACTTTGTCCGGATCTACTTGCAAACCCTTCTTATTAACGAGGAACCCGAGGTAACGCACGGGCAGTCTGCCGAATTCACACTTCTTTGGGTTAATCGTCAGTCTGGCGCTTTGTAAGCGGTCTATGACCCGAGCTACCCATTCCTGATGGTCCTTAAACGTCTCATTAACGATGACTATGGTCATTGAGATACGCCTAGACTTTCGGTTCCAAGTCTGGCCCTATGAGGGAGTCTACCAGTCGCTGGAATGTTGCAGCAGCCCCTGACAGTCCAAAGGGCATCCTTGTGAACTGAAAGAGCCCCGTTCCAGGGTTTGTAAATGCTGTGTGCTCCCTACTATATTCGGGTATCGGAATTTGGTGGTACCCCCACTTTAAGTCTAGGGTCGTTATGTGCTTCGCAGCGCGAAGTTGCTCAAGGATCATATCCATTTTGGGAAAGGACCATCCGCTTTTAGATGGCTCAACAATGCCTGCGGCTAACATTCGGTTCACCTCATCTTGCATATTTTTCAATACCTTCGGGGATACTCGATAATATCTCTGTTTTATCGGTGGATGCCCCTCGATGTTTATGCTGTGAGTGATTCGGTCGGTGGCCTGAAGTGGTGGCAACTAACGTGTCCAGTTCTTGTCGCTCCTCAGCTGTAATTCCTCTGAGGCCGCAACACTGGTCTAATGTTGCCGGATTTTCATCCCTCCTCTCCACTTCTAACTCGGCACCTTCCTCGGTATAGTGATGGACTAATCCCGGGTAGTCCGACAATACTAAGTTCGTTTGCTCTCATCACGTGCAATTCCAAATGTGTGGATGAAGTCCATAACCAAGAATACTTGTTTGCCCATCCTTGGGACAATATGGATCTTCATCTTTGGCGAAAAACGATCAATCTCATTAGGAAGATAACACGTAGCTTGAACTTAGCTAACCGTACCGTCTGCAGTCATAACTGCCTGATTTGGTGCCGTATGCAGGGTCGCTTAATACCTTTCTGCGATGACAAAGCTAATATCTCCCATGACTGTTCGAGAGGCACCGCCGGGCAGTCGTTAAGACTCGCAAGGTAAGCACTCTGTCCTCCCTAGGAGGCTCCTTAATTACTAATCGTAGCTGTAACGAAGGACCTTCATCTGGTGATGCGGTCGAGGGTTCATTCGATTTGAGCAGGGCCAGCATCACCTGATTCTCTTGCTAGAGTTTCGATTTTTCCCTAATTCTCATTCTCGTATTAAGAACGATGGTATCCTCGATTTCTACCGTACGCGTTACCGGGGCCTGGTTCGCCGAAGTCGAAGGAGGTTTTAAGGGAGTGAGGTTCGTATTCGGGGCTATCACCACTTCTGCCGGCTCCGCTTACTCCAGCCTGTTCTCTTCCGGTAGGCACCGGTCGTCCTGAGGAGTCAATTTGGGACTGGAGGAAGAAGAGTTGACTCTTATGCCTTCTACCTTTTTCGGTTTCCCGAACAGTTGCCGGAAAGGTCACATTCTTTCGTGGTCACTTCCTCTTTGCCACAACAGCGATAATAATTGCGCCTCCGACTTTCAGGACAACCCATTTGGAAGTGATCCTTTTGTCGGCAGTTCCAACACTCGACCTCAGAATCATCCCACTGTTTTTTCGGTGTGAATGACTCTGAGCTCCATTTCGTAGGTTGGGCCGACTTCCCCTCGGACGACTTTGCTGAATTTCTTCGGTTGCGAGGACCCCCATCGTTTCGTCTATTGGACTCGTCCGACCTAGGCTTGCTCATGAGCTCTTCTCTACTCGAGTTCGCACCTGATCCACAATTTTCGCTACTTATGGCTGCGATTAGCGTTTTAATCAGGTTCGCTAACTCCGGCGAGTTTTGTGCGACTTCCCTATCAACTGAAATCGGGGCGATAGCGGCCACAAAACTGCTCTTGTTCGCCGGTGGACCCTTCCCTTTGTACGCGTATTCAGGAATAAGGGACTTTTCTGGGGACGGTGGAGCCAGGTTTTCCCCTAACGTGGATTCTACGCGTTCATATTCCACCGCTAAGGCCGCCAGGCCGTTACAGTCGGTAAATTCGTAACGCCTGATGGCCCTCCTAATATCGGACCTAAGATTCACATATACCCTATTCATTTGGATCTCGAGATCCATTTGCCTAGTTGAGAGCTGATATATTTCATACATGCAGGTTAGGTAGTCCGCTACCCGTTCGTCTTGGCCTTGTCTGCGTCAGAGGATCTGTTCTTTCAGCCTTTCTTGGTAGAAAGTATCCCTAAAGCGGGCTTGAAAATGCCGCTTGCACTAGTCCCACGTGTTCCATCTTAATCTGTTCTGACAGAACCAGTGCCACGCAATGTCCTTTAAAAGGAAGGGCATAGCCACTAACAAGTCCTCGTCTGTGAGGAAAGAGGTGGCTCTGCCCTCTTCGATCCACCACAAGAAGTTGTCCACGCTCGAGCCCTTTTGCCCGTTAGAACTAACCTTCCACCTTTATACGATTCTTGTCACGTCCCTTGGTTTGCCTAGGGGTCGTATGGGACCTCGCTCCCATCCCTGAGCATACCCGCGACTCGTAAAGCCTTCCGGTTCAAATTCGTACGGACCTCTACGCCCAAACGCGTCTTTCTGCGCATAGCCCCTATATACCGGTCTTTCATCCCAATCGTGGGAGAACCTGTTCTGCATCTCGAGATTCTGCTCCCTATTCCGTTGCCATGGCTCGCGATATAGCCTATGTTGGCCCTGTCCGTCCGTACGAACATACTAGGCAGTCTGATAAGTACCTGAAAATTCTAAGAGATGGCATTAGTATTCACTAATGTGAAACATTTTCGTCGAGCTTGATCCTTCAAATGACGCCTGTCAAAAGTTCAGCCATTCATGTTTACGCATTTACAAGTTACAGCACTGAGAAGCGACTAACCTCCGAGTTTTTTTTAATATGGAAAAATATGAGTTTCGAGTTTTGATCAAACACTACTATCTTCGCAAGAAAACGATATCCGAGACCAAGGCCAAGCTGGATAAGTATTACCCGGATTCTACACCGTCGATTGGAACGAATTAGAAGTTGTTTACCGAGTTTCGTTATGGCCGTACGAGCACAGTTGATGCTGAACGATTTGGGCACCCAAAAGAGGGCACTACACCAGAAAATGTCGAAAAAATCCATGATATGATGTTGAATGATCCCAAAGTGAAATTGAGAGAGGTAGCTAATGCTGTAAGCATATCATTGGAACG
>NC_046663.1:115242637-115278624 GCF_010883055.1 Belonocnema kinseyi
TGGCATTATTTTCGCGTAAGCCGACCGAGTTTTTGCGCCGATTCATAACCATGGATGAAACCTGGATCCACTACTACACTCCTAAGTCAACGCAACAGGCAACACAGTGGGTTCCACCGGGCCAAAGTGCTTCGAAGCATCCAAAAACGCAACAATGGGTCGGAAAGGTTATGGTCTCCGTATTTTGGGATGCACATGGCATAATATTCGTGGACTATCTAGAAAAAGGTGAAACCATAACCGGAGCATACTATTCATCATTATTGGACCGATTGAAAATCGAAATCGCCGAAAAACGACCGCTTTTGAAGAAGAAAAAACCGCTTTATCATCACGACAATGCGTCTGTTCATTCATGCTTAGTTGAACAAGCAAAATTGCATGAAATCGGCTCCCAATTAGTTCCTCAGCCACCGTATTCACCAGACCTGGCTCCCAGAGACTATTACTTGTTCACTAACCTGAAGAGATGGCTCACCGGTAAGCGTTTCTACTCAAATGAGGAGCTCATAGCTGAAACTGAGGCGTATTTTGGAGACCTTCCGATCGAGTACTTTTCGGACGGGATAAAAAAGTTATAAAATCGATGGACTCGCTGTATCGACCTAAAAGGAGAGTATGTTGAAAAATAAAACCGACTTTGGCCAAAAAAACGTCTCCGTGTTTCATTTTTCAGGGACTTATCAGACTGCCTAGTACCTTGTATCTTTTGTCGTACTAAATTTCGCGCTTTGGTACGGTCTTGGGGACTTACGCCTCCATACCCTGTGTGGCACGGCCTACTCTTTGCTTCCTTTGGCTCTGAGAAATTTGGTGGCCCATACCTATCATAATTATCAGGTCCGCCCCTAATTGTCCCTAGTCTATCATGCACAAGCTCTTCTCCCCTTGCTAAAGTCGGGTTCATCTGTGAGAAGAGGCTCGACGCTGGGTAGTGCTCGGCGGTCAGGACAGTTTGGTGCCTTTCACTTTCTCATGGCCTTTACTCGCGGTGCTCACTTGGAACAAATTCTCATGTATCAGGCACCTGATAATCCCCTGGGTAACGGTAACCCTCTTTTCCTATGGTTCGGGCCCAGTTTTCGGTTTCGCGGTACTGAGTCGTAATATGAAGTGGAACCTGCTGGCTCCGGCTGTACCGGTCGTTCTGCAAACGCGTGTCCCTAATACCCGTGGTGATAAAAATTGGCTGCGAGGTCGTTACTAAAGGAGCACACGTTAGGGCGCTCACGCTTAGTGGGTTGTATGTCGCCTGACCCATAGGGCCGCTTACCCATGGGCTCATAATGCCATGGCTCAGCGGTACCGACGCTTGGTTTTTCCGATTTCGGTTCGGTATGCCCTGAGCCCTACTGTGGCCCTCAGACCTCCTAATCGTTCCTTGCTCTTTCCGCGGTACCGTGCCGTCTCCGTAAACCGTGTAGCCTGGCTGTGGGGGTGTGTCTTGGCGTTCGTCCGTCCAACTGGCCCTAGTCTTAATTCCGTGAGGGCTAGTGCCTCGTGACGTCTCTTTGACCTTTCGTTCAATGCTACTCGCCCATCCGGGACCTCATCCTCTGGGTATCAGGGTACCGCCTGGTTACCCCCCTGACGCGCGAAATACCTACCTATACGCTTGCGCAAGACCTCGTCTGCTCCATTCGTGTTTAGATTAAGCCCTCTTAAAATTACCCGTGGGACCTCCCCCGTTAGGTCGTTTGCCCAACTCGGCAACTGCGCCATCACTGCACAAAGGTTGGCCCTAGATTGCCTCTCTTGTATCTCGACCGACCTTTCCGATGTAGCCCCTACCGCGTCCGGTGTTTCACTAAATTCCGGGTTCTCCAGTAAATCGGGGTCTTCCCGATTTGCTTCTCCTCCTGCTTCCCCCTCCCCTGAGTCGTAGCAATCCATTCTTTTATGGTAGGTTGTGCCGCGAATAACAAAAAAGGTAAAGATTACCCAAAAGGAAGAAAATTTTTCCCAACGGGACCGGCTTTTCCTTGACCTTCGAAAATGTTCGAAAACTTAGTAAATTCTCTTATTCCTTTTCTCTTCCATTGTCGGAACTCTCAAAAATAATTTTTGAATTCTCAATATTGCCGGTATTTTCCAAAATAATTTTTAAATTCTTAGTATTGACGGAATTTCTAATTAAATTCTTAATATTGCCTGAAAGTTGCTCAAGAAACTACTTAAATTATTTTTATTTTATTTTCAGAAATTTTCCGGGAATACTACTCATGATATAATCCACACAAAAAAACGTCTAAAGCGGGAGTCAAGCGAGCCCAAAGCACTTATTAAAAAAAAACACAATACAAAACAGTTGGGGTTCACCTCTCTCCGCTGTCTTTCGCGTGAATTTGATTTTTAAATCCCCCACACTTTCTCGCTAACACGGCATGACCAAAGGGGGGGGGGGTCAGGTAGAGTCACCTAGCCACAAGACGGCTGCCACTTACCTGCTCGTCACGCCTGAATAAACCGAGTTTGTGGGCCACACACTTCTGACCCACGAAACACCCTTGAAGTTCCTTTTAATTTATTTTGCACCAGGTAGGGTCCACCCTACCGGAACCTCAACTACGCTGTTCTGGCGTTACGTAGCAGGAATGCTAGCTCCAAATCGACATGAGACACTATGATGAAGGGAGGGGTAATTTTCGCGGGCGAGAGAGAGAAAATTACGTAAAACACTCAGGTTTCATAAAACACAACTGAAACCTACTTATTATTAAAATAATAAAGAAGAGCACAGTTTGATTACAGTCAAAAACACTGGTGGTTGAGAGACTCTCCTGACCCGCTCCTGAGCATCTACACGCTATCTTGGCTAACTGTGGTCAGGCTGGGTATCCCCTGTTATCCCCTTGACAATCTACAGACTATTTTGACTGGTGGTTGTTGTTATATTAATTTTTAGTTGTCAAATTGTACTATTTCAAGGAAATGAAAAATCAGTCATGCTTATCAATCGCATGCTAACGGACCGCGACTGCTTCAACTGCGCATGTGCTGAAAAGCATTATTATTGATAGTATATCTTTATTGATTCAAAATAGACTCGCGCTTTTTCGCGCATGCGCAGTTGGAAAATATGCTTACAGTAGGCGTATCGATACAAGGCCGAGGCAGCCAATGAACGTTGATGGACTCAAATATTCTGACGATTCGGGGTTGTGGTGGGGGCCCCTCCAGAGGGGGACATTCGTTAGCGTATACGTTTTACGACGGAGGGCATAGGTGGAAGTTTACTGTAATTCAATTGCATCTAATCAGGCAAAATATCTTAGGTTTTGAGTTTAATTTCAATTTTGTGCATGTTTTAAACATTTCATTTCTAAACTAATAACTTCAATCGAAGATATGCAAACAGAAAATTCAAGGACCGAATCGATTTCAAATTAGACAGCGTTCTACACTTCAAATCGCAGAATCTCTCGGAGATGAAATATCTTATTTTTTAGAGAAAATTGAGCGATTCCTGTTTTTCGGATTTGCAAAAAAATGTCTAATAAGATCTGTGTATTTAAATGCGGGGTTTTCTTTTTTAAAAAATCTGATTTCTTTTTCGTTAAATCTCTATGACTTTAAACAAATTAAGCATACTTTCTTCTTGATTCTAATAGGATTTATCTTCTTCTTTCGTAATCAGCCAGAAAATTAAAAGAAAAAAATGTTAAAATTAATGTAATAGCGGCGGTTTCTCTGACAAAATTAAAATTAGATTCTCTCAAAAACTCATTCTTAAATTTTTTTCTATTTTTTTTTTATTTTGTACTTTGATAAGGTACTTTGAAAAGAAACACATCTTCTGAGTACGGTGCTGACTGAATAAATTTTGTAATCAGTAGATTATTTTTTCTTACAATCGATTTTTCTACTTTTTCTCGAAAACAGTGACAGGTACGAAAAAATGTTAAGATTTAAGTTTACATGCCTAAAAAGGTTTGATGAAAAATGTCTCTGCTTCATTTGAGATAACTTCCATCGCTTACGAGATAAATTCAAAAATTACATGTTTAGGAACAAAAATTCTCCTGTCCTCAAAAATAGTGTAGCTAGCTTGAAGCAGAACTTGTAAAAAAATATGCGAAAAAATAAAACAGTTGGGGTTTTCCAGAAAACCTTTTTTATTCCTTTATTAACAATTAGGAAACAAAACAGAAATTTTTTTTTGTAAAATCTTATCTTTTTTATTCTTCCGAATATTTTTGAAAAGTTTCTGCTAGTATAACAAAGGCATTTTATCAGCGTCATGGTAGCTAAACTATTTTTGAGGCCAGACATTTTTACAGTCTCATAAAGAGAAGGTATTGGACTTATGTAAAATTCGACCCCTCCCCCGTTTTTGTCAAATGTCCACGTTTGAGACCTCGTGAACTCGAAAAACTGGTTTTAATGAATTCGTCCGCCTTTCTGGCTCTGTGTGTGGGTTAAGTTCGTTAGCCAGCCATTTTGGATAAAAATTAAAAAATGAGCGTATTTTGAAAATTTTTAAGAACACTTTTGTTCAAAATTACAAAAATTTCTGTACGGACATTCATAGTATTTACACAGGCGAACTATTTATCCTAATGACATTTTTCTATAAAACCAAAATCTACCAGAGTTACAGCATTTACAAAATTCCAAAAACACACGAAAATCAACATTTTAAGCCAAATAACGCACCATATGGAAAAAAGTCAAGAGAAGAAAAATGTTTATTTTTTAATGCCCTACAAGATTATTCTAAAAAAAAGAGTTTTTGGTTTCGTACCTTAAGGAGTGCCGCATATTCAATTCTTTATAATTAATTTTGTAAACAAACAAATATGACAAAGAAATGGCCTTTTTTTATTTGACGATCCCGGTGCTTGTCAATAACAGAATAATGGTTGAAATCGTTTAAGTTACACGAAATAACATTAGTTAAAGATATTCCAATATTAGATAATATACAAAAAAATTTGTTATCAAAAAACTATTTGTTGACAAAATTTTTTCTACGATTTTCGATAAATACACGTTTTTTCAAGTTATGTTGCAAGAAATTGTAATCGAAACAATATTATGTAAACAAATTTCTCTTCTGATTATAATAGTTTATATTATACACAAATTTAATGTACAAATGCAGTAATCAGGCATTTTTCGACAGAAATATTCGTTTTTTTCTATGCCAATTTTTTTAAATTTGGTAATTTATGATAATTTGAGCAAATTCATAATTTGTTAAATAATCTTATGATTTTTTAAACAAATTTAACCAAAAATGCATTATTTGGGCGTTTGTCGACAGAAAAATTCGGTTTTTTCAATGACAGTCTTTTCAGTTGGGAACTTCATGACAATTTCAGCAAAATTCATAATTTTTTTATCAATTTTATGATTTTTCAAAAAAAAATGCATTATTGGGGCATCTGTCGACGGAACAATTCTTTTTCATTTCGATATCAGACTTTTAAGGTTGTACTGCAGCGAGAATTAGTGTTTTCATTGTGGTACAACTGTGCCCTATCCTTTAGCATTGCATTTCAATTTCGCTGCCAACTGCACGCGATCAAAATTAAACGGCTTTCAATTCTTATTTTAAACGAGTATTTTATTATTTTATAAATATATTGTGTTCTAAATTCAAGAAGCCTATTCGCGGACCATATAAATGAATAAAATTGTTTAATATCGTTCTTAAAAATATGGACAATTATACGCACAATTCTTGGCAACTTCGCTTCTGCTGTCTCTTTTGCTCGTATGCTTACTGCTTCATTCTCATTCAGATTCTTTGTTTGTATCGGTACAGCGGCGAGCGAGCGAGCCATGAGTGTTGCCATGATTTTCGAATACAAGTGCCCAATCTCGTGAATTCGCCAATTTAATCCTGTATAACTTTTCTCCTGCCGACATAATTATTTTGGAACTTCGCCTACTATATCTCAAAGCCATACTTTACAATATACTTTATTTTTACGTCAATCCTATTACTACGAATAATTTTTTCGGAGGGAAAGGAGTAAAAATCCACGTGCTGCCATAAGAGCCCATGTATTTCTATTCAACTTTGAAAACTTATTACGCGACACCCAGCGACATGACTTTTTTTAGAATTTGATAAGGTGGCGTAAGGCACCATAAACTGCATGTATATTAAATTTTATCAAATTCTGATCACTTGGCTCTCGCTGCAGTACAACCTTAATTGGGATCTTCACAATAAATTCGGCAACATTTATGATGAGTTGACACACTTTATGATTTTAAAAACAAATTTAACAAACAAGTGCATTTTTCGGGCATCTTTGGACGGAAAAATTCGTTTCTTTTCTCGATTTCAATCGTTTTAATTAGGAAGTTCATGATGATTTCAGCGACATTCATAATTGGTTGATAAATTTTATCTTTACACAAAAAATCGCCGATCCTCCATTTTACACCGAAATCAGTATTCAAGTGAGTTGCAACAAATTTGAGCTACACAGGTTCATTCGGAGAATCTAGGGGAAGGGCATCATTTGGACACTGTTTTTTCTCATTCAGTACAACGTGAAGTGTCGTCTACAGACTGCCAGTCACCTGTCAAGATGATTTTGTCAGGCGTTATTTGGGTGAAATAGATGTTGATAAGCAGGTAAGTTATAATAATAATTACCTAACTTTTAAAACTTGGCGTGATATAATATCCAAATCTTAAGTTAGTCAAAACTTACATGACATTCAAACCACCACAGCCGGGATGTAAAAACTAAGTCGTGACCGTCTACACCTTAATTGATGCCTGTTCATTTAAAGAAATTTCCTCTAGATTTTCTGTATTCAAAAAAGTGAAGTTACCTTTAAATTGTGTGTAAAATTATTACTGAATCTGATTAGTCTTTATAAACTTATCTGAAGACTAGTTGAATTTTACCGCTACTAAGGCCACTTCAGTCGCGCTGGCCCATTGCGAGTATTACTTTCACATTTGGTCGGTGTGCAGCGCTAGTGCTACCCTTTCTCTCAACTAAAATTGATCGCCAGGGACATATAAATGCTTCAACTTCAAACGACGAATTAATTTACGAAGCGGCCGCTGCCTGCCAATCTCTATACCTTTTTCAATGTCCGAGATGTTAATTTACGTTTGCGGACTTAACAAAATAAATAAATTTCTGCTCTCTAGGAATTATCGGGAAAATTTAAATATTCCTCATTATTATTTTTAAATCTTAGGGCCGGTTGATCCACCTCTGGATAAAAGCTGCAGATAAATTTATCTGACAGATAGAGGATACTTTCATGTTGATCCACCGTTGGATAGCGCTATCTGACAGATAAAGCTGGAGTTACCAGTCAGTTAACTATCGGCCGGCCAAAGTGGCCAATAGCGGATTTATCTAGCAGATAAGCACGAAATACTGAAAAAGTGAGGTTAGCCAATGCTGTCAAATTGGAATTCGGAAATGTTTACGATGTTGATTTTGGTGATAATTTCGACGAAGATATTGAAGAAATAGCTGAAATTGCTAATCGCGTTATAAATACCAAACCGTATACGCTTTATGCACGCGAAGCTCTTGTTTCATAGTTGTCGAATTTCAGACGGTTTGTTATGAAATTACAGAACAAAGGATGAAATAAAAATAAAACCACCAGAAAAAGTTCGTAGGATCCATTGACAGGTTATGTTTATATTCCTCTATAGTAATATAAAAAAAGTCTAATTTTATAATAGAGTATCGTTGGTGTTCTTTCCGGAGGAAATTGTTTATAAACCCACAAATTAAAAAAATCATATTATGATAACGGTAAATAATAACTCTTGCTTCATCGTTGAAAAATTTTAGACTTTTTGTCATAATATTACTGAATAAACAATAAAACGTCAAGAATAAAACCACGAGAAAATGTTATGAGATAAAAAACTCCAATTCTAAAATAATATTTCGTTAGTGTTGTTTTCGGAGGAAATTTTTCATAAACCTATAAATTAAAAAAAAATTGATGTATATAATAACTATATATAATAACTCTTGTATCAAAGTTATCACATTTTAGATTTTTAGTTATGACGTGACAGAATAAAAAATAAAATATGAAATAAAAATAAGACCGTGAGAAAATGTTGTGAGGCTCGATTGAGAGGTTATGTTTATATTCCACTAGAGTGAAATAAAAAACTCCAATTTTCAAATACAATTTTGTTCGTGTTCTTTTCAGAGGAAATTTTTCATAAACCCACGAATTAAACTAAAATAAGGTGTAATAAATGTGAATAATAACTCTCGTTTCATGAGCTGAAAACTTCACATATCTTTATTCTTCACAGAAAGACTAAGTAGTGTGCTTCTTCTATTTATTAATAATTAATAATATGATAGATTCACAGCAGCAGCAGTGTTATATAATTGTGACGCTATTTCTGCGGAGCGTCAACGCCATAGAAGTGTCAGTGACTTGAAAACGCGAAAAGTACTAGTATTCCCTATATCTCCCTATGTAACACTTTATATAGATGTGGATCAGCCGGCCCTTAATTTAAAAAAGAAATTTTTAAAAGGACCAGCAAAATCTTTACCGCTTAATAAAAATTTCAATATTAAATCCACTTCTAACTTGATCATATTAATTTCAGCTATTTTAAACTAGGTTTAAACATAGTTCGAAACCTAGGGCAGACTTGATTTTTTGTGCCGGCCACTTGGACCAAGAAATGCAAAGAAATAAGCTTTAAAACAGCTTTTAAACACATTTAAGGCAATAGATAAATACGCACACAATATCAATTTTCCAGCTTACAATAGATTATGTTTGAAAAATACACTTAGATTTACTTCCTTAGTATTACATCTCTACAGTGACTGTAATTCTGGCATCAACAAACTATAATGACAGTCTCAACCCTGCAAAATGCAGAGAGTAGCTCTATAAATAACAAATATTCATAATTAACACGATAAACTTGTCCGAAGAAGTTCCGCCGAGCGAGCGTCTCATTGCATTACTCTTTAACTGGGTACCCCGGTCGGATGTGGCTTCCTCCCCAAGACCGTGGGACCCAAAACCGAAAATCCTCTTTTCTCTTTTTTAAATTTCAATCTGAAGCTTTACAAAACTTCAAGAGGTTGCAAAAGATTTTTAAAGATTTTAAATATTTGAGGATTTTTTAAAAGATGTCAACGAATTTTCAATTTATTTTTATAATTTACATAAATTTCAAAGAATTAAAAAAATTTTAGAAGGCTTTTTTTAAATTCCAAAGTAATTAAGAAATCCTAAAAAAAGTCCTAAGCATTTCAAAAGATTTTGAAGGATTTGAAAAGTTTGTGAGAATTTTAAAGATTCCAAGAAATTTTCATTGATTACAGTAATTTAGTATGATATTTTGAAGGATTTGAAATATTTCAGGGAATTTTCAAATTATCAAGGAATTTTCATGAGCTTTAAAAAATTTCAAGAAATTTCAAAAGATTTTTAAGGATTTTAAATATTTGTGAATGTTTTAAAAGATGTCAAGTAATTTTCATTTTTTTTTTTTATAATTTCAAGGAAATTCTAAGAATTTTATCAGAGTTATAAAAAAATTCCAAAGTACTTTAGAAATCTTTAAAAGGTTTCTAGGTGTTTGAAAATATTTTGAAGGCTTCGAAATACTTGAGAGTATTTAAAAAGGTTCCAAAGAATTTTCAATTGATTACAGCAATTTAATATAAGATTTTAAAGGATATGAAATATTCCAGGGTATTTTAAAAATTTCAAGAGATTTCTACATATTTTTAAGCATTTTAAATATTTAAGGATGTTTTAAAAGATGTCAAGGAATTTTCATCCTATTTTTCTAATTTTAAGGAATTTCAAAGAATTTTAAAGAAGTAGTTTAAAAATCTTTAAAAAAAAGGTCAAGGTATCTCAAAATATTTTAAAGGTATTGCAATATTTGAAAGTATTTAAAAATGTTCCAAGGAATTTTCAATTGATTACGGTGATTTAATATGAGATTTTGAAAGATTCAATATATTTTATGATATCTTAATAGATTGCAAGGAATGTTTAATTGATTTCAATAATGTAGTATGATATTGTAAAAGACTTGAAATATTTTAGGGTATTTTTTAATTTTCAAGGAATTTTCAACAGATTTCAAAATATTTTAAATGATTTTAAATATTTTAGGATATTTAAAAAGATTTCACTGAATTTTTAATTCATTTTTAGAAATTCAAGGAAGTTCAAAGAATTTTAGTAATTATAGCAAGGTTGTTTAAAAAAAATTCCAAAGTATATTAAAAATCTTTAAAAGATGTGAAGATTTTTCAAAAGTCTTGAAGGTTTCGAAATATTTCAGAGTATTTGAAAAGGTTCCAAGGAATTTTTAATTGATTACAGTAATTTAATATAAGATTTTAAAGGATTTGATACATCATAGGATATTTTACTAGATTCCAAGAAGTTTTCAATTATTTTCAATAATTTAAAGCAATTTCAAAGAGTTTTAACTTTTTTTTTCAATTTTTCTGGTTGAAAGTGGAACTGCTTTGTTAAAAATTTAGTTTTCTTTTGGTTGACGATTTATCAATTTAGGTGACAAAATTTGTTTTCTGAAAATTTAATTATTTTGTAGAATATTTTTTTTTGTTTTGTTTAAGAATTAATTTCTTTAAACTACAAGAAAATTATACTTCGTGGAAAATTAATTTCTAGTGTGCAAAGTTTATGTATTTGATTAAAAGTGCCTTTTTTTCTTATACAATTCAGCCTTTTGATTAAAAATTTAACTTTTTGTTTAAAAATTTAAATATATTGTTAAAAACAAATTTAGAAAATTTTTTTTTGTACAATAGTGCAATAGTAATAATACTCATACTATATATACCTGAAAAACATAACCTCAAAATTCACTCATGCATGCAATGAAGAATCACGCGAAAGATTAAATTCGCCAATTTCTTCGATTTCTTTCAAATGAGCATCGAGATATAAATAGAAGACCACCGAAGTCTTCCGAAGCTATCAGATCGGCAATCATCGTGCAGCAGAAAACCGAAGTTGAATCGTGCATTTTGGGCTTACACACGAACTCACAGTGGTAATCATGCACTTTCTGTTTTGTGGCTCCCAAACGGTAGGTATGGTGGGGGTGAATTTCATCCACGATCTGGCAGCTCTGCATCCTTGTCTGATTCTCTTAGGTCGTATTAAGTACAATTTTAATCCTCTTTGAGTCTCTTAAAAATTTTGCACTATTTTTCAAGTTCTCATTTACACCTCTTATAATCTCTACAGAATTTCAAGTCCAATTTTAATACTCTGTAAGTTATGCATAATTTTAAATACTACTTAGAGGTTTTAAATGTAAAATAATTGTAATTGTCTGCATATTATGATATGAGAATATATTTATTCAGGTTCTTTTTGACTGGTAGACAATTCAACAAACAAAAAAATGAAAAAGCTTTTGTGATTTGTGACACAATATCACAAATAAAAATTTCAAAATGAAACATTCAAAATTATTAATTCAATACTGCTACATATTCAAAATGTAACTATTTTTACTACATAATAAAGACAATTTTAAATCCTGCAAAATTTAAAAATTCCAAAAAAGCATCGTACACTGAATATTTTTAAAGTATATCCTCCCAATTTTTCAAACCTCTTTCCACATTAATCTATGAAGAAAATAAAACAATTTGCTTAAAACCACATGCGAGAACTAGGTATTCAAAATTAAATTATTTTAAATTTTCTATCTGATAACCTTTTCTAAGTGAATAACCTATGCAAATTAAAATTAGAATTATAGTAAAATTTTTAAAAATATTTTAGATCAGGCTTTCAATTTTTAATAAATAAATATGGTTAACAAAATGGTCTTTTTCTATCTTGAAATTCCCTAAATTTCATAGAGTAACATTAGTTAAAGATGCTTCAATATTATATAATAAGCAAGAAAATTTATTATAAACACATTACTTGTTTAAAGACTGCTTTCTACGGTTTTCCATAAGTTTAAGTTTTTTTAAGTTATATTTTTAAAAATTGGGATAAAAACAATATAATGATGAATAAGTTACTCCGTGAAATTATTATTGTTAATGTTATAAATAAATTTATGAAACAAATGAATTAATGAGGAATTTTTCGATTTTTCCAACATTTCCAACAACTTTTTCGTTGTCAAATACCCAAATAATACATATGTTTATTAAATTAGTTTAAGCGATCATAGAATGTATCAACTAAGTATGAATTTTGCTGAAATTATAATGAAGTTCCTAATTAAAAAAGTTGACATTGCAAAAACAAATTTTTACGCCGACAAATGCCTGATTAACGCATTTTTTCATTAGATTTGTTTTAAAAAATAAATTAATTTATTAAATAATTATAAATGTTGATTAAGTGTTCATAAGGTTCCCAGTTCAAAGGACTGGCATTGAAAGAAACAATAATTTTACTGTCCATAAATGCCTATAAATGAAAAAATTGATATAGAAAAAAAACTAATTTTTCTCTGGAAAAATTCCTGAAATATGCATTTGTTTATTAAATTTGTTTGGAATTTCAACAATAATAATCATAAGAAAAATTTCTTAATCATAATGTTTGTATTAAAATTTCTCGCAAGATCACTTAAAAAACGTAAAATTATGAAAAATCGTAGAAAACATTCTTTCAACAAATAATTTGTTTATACATTTACGGAAATTTATTATATAATATTGGAACATTATTAAATAATGTTAATCTATTAAACTTAGGCGATTTCAACCATTTTTCTCTTATTGAGGAGTACCGGGAGCGTCAAATTATTCAGCAGAGTTTTTGTAACCAAACTTCAAGTACTTCGATAGCGATGTGGTTAGAGTGAGCGGTAAAATACACTAGTTTAGGCAGTTTATGTAGGGTACGAATCCTCGTCGAGTGCGATTTTTTAAAGCTTTAAAGCGTGCAATTATATGTGTAAGTAACCATGTGTGCAAATTATGTATTTAATAATAATAATAATAAATGAAGATCATATAGTAATAATTACAAAAATAACTTTTTTTAAAATGATTGTTGTTAAAAATTAAATTAATTAATGTAATTAAATTGTTTTGATTTTTAAATTGTATCAATTTTGTTCAAAACTTAATTTTCGTCGAAGGTTCGGCCCGCATTATCTTAATAGATGGCCCATATATAGGACCAAATGTCGGGCCGACGTGGAGAAGCCAAAGGCGGTTGACCGTAGGGTTGTAAAGTTTCATGAAACTTTGACCAAATAAAAAGTTTCATGAAACTCTGGAAACGTTTCAAAGTTTCCAAAGTTTCATGCATTAGAGCGGGAAAATTCAAAATCAGAAAAAATACTATCAAGTATTAAATATAAACATTCAACTGTATCCTTTGTGTTTCAAACCCAATTGTTTCAACTAATTAAAAACAGTAAGTCACGTGTCAATTGTTAGAAACACGTAATTAAAAAATATTTTATTTAAAAACTTCGCAAATTGATTTCGATGAAATGAAAATAAATTTCTTATTTAATACATATTTAATTTTAAAATGTTCAATTTTCAAAACGATTTCAATAAAACTGTAGAAACCTCGAATGGAAAAGAATAAAATGACACCATTAAATGACCTAACCTCAACCTGACATGAGTGCGCAAGCGCATACGTGTGTTTGTGAAACTTTCAAACGTTTCAGAAACTTTGATCCTGTGAAACGTTTCATTGTTTCATGAAATTTTCAATGTTTCAATGAATCGTTTCATGGACTCACAGCCCTAGTCGGCCGTTATCATTTAGCTGATTGGCCCGACCAGTGGCGCACAAAGTTGGACCGACCACCCGTCGGTTGGCCCGCCCGTGTGTCAACGGTCAATTTGCACCTGGGACCAGGCATGTACATTGTAATAAGAAGCACTGAATAGAGGGTCTACGAGAATTTATAAGTATTACATTAAAACCATTTTAAGAAAATCTTTGAATATCTCAGTGCATAGAAAAGTACATTTAGTGGCAGCTGTATTATCATAAATGAATGTATTTTTGGATCAATTTTCGCATTTACTTAAATATCTTACATGAATACTGCACAGAAAGACAATTTATATAGTGCGGAAAAATACAATGTATTCGTAATATGTTTAAATATATTATTCTGTGCTTGTCGATAAACAATAGGTTTTCGTCTAGATTATTTAAATTTCCTTATTGAAAAATATATTAATTCTTTCTTTCATCATATCTTTTTTAGTAAATTGCCTTTATGCAAAACATTAAGGTGGTATAATTCTGTCTTACCGTTATAAATGATAAAATTATTGATTTAGTTGTTAATTTGAAGAATTTAATTGTAATAGTGTTTTATAGATAAGGTCGATGTAATACTCTGCGATGGCACAGTTCTTGAACAAAGTCAGAATAATTGTTATAGAACGCATATGCTTGGTTAGTTCTAGAACATTTCCGTAACAAGAGTTCTGTGAGAGGTCCTAATGTTTATTCTTAATTTTTTCTAGATCACATTTGTAACTGTTTTCTAGAACATCGACATAACGTATTTACGGCACAGTTCTACATCAAAGTTGGAACAAATGTTATAGAACTCTGTGATTGGTTAATTCTGGAACAATTATGAATGAAGTATTCTGTAACAGTTACTAATTTTTGTTCCTGTATTGTTCTAGAAAACATTTGTAACAGCGTTCTAACCCGTCGACATAGCACCGTTATGGCACAGCTCTAGTTCACACGCTTGAAATTCATATATTACAGAAGTCTGTAATAAGTTTTTTCTACAACATTTCCATATCAACTGTTACAGAACAGTGTTATCACATAGATCTAGAAAAGCTCTGTCAAAATATTTTCACAATGTTCTAGAATACCGTCATCTTTTTGTTCTAGAACAATTCTGTCACCAAATTGTACCAAATATTACAGAACACTGTTCCTTTTATGACCTAGAACTGTTATAGAACAAGTCTGGTCCGATATATGCTACTTTAAACTTACTATTATTTTCATCTTAGATTATGATAGGGACCTAAAATTTTGACGATTTTATTAAAGGCGTATTGGGTGTATGTAGGTATTAAAAATAAATTTTAGGATCATTTCTGGAATTAAATTTATTTCTAGAACTAGTGGACGTGATCTTTTAAGGGTCAATATTAACATAAGATAGTAAAAATTATGCTGCTTGTAGTAGTCTCGAGTCTGAGAACTGAGAATCGTATCATAGTTTACGATGCAGCTACGATTCCGCAAATAGAATGATTAAATGTTTATAGAGTTGAAAAGTTTTCCCGTAGTTTTGCAAATATCACTCTTTTTATCTTCTCTTTAAATACTGTTAAAAATTTGAGGAAAACGACTACAATTGACTAGCGTATACTTCTAGAAGTATTTTAATCATGATTTTTAAAACAAACCAAAACAGCTATCAGGGTGATTACTTCTACATTACAATATAATGAGGCAATTGTGGGGACGTGGAACTAATTAACAGCTACATTCTTTAAGGTCATTCATGGCTAGAGAAACTTTACTGAAATCTTTCATCGTCTTTTTCACTACAAGATAATATTACCTTGCTCTAATTTCCTGAACTGTTTTTCTTCTACTATGTTTCACTCAAGGAAAATTAAAGAGTATCTTAGTCTTTTATAACATTTTGAAAAAAAGTTGAGAATTACTTAAATTGAACTAAGATGATCAAGTAATATAATTTACTTAATTTTCAATGTTTTAATGATTATTTACAGTGTTTGATTTCTCTTTTCATAACACAATATGCTTTACGTATGAACATGTACTTTACAATAAAATGTAATATTCATATTCAGGATGATAATTGAATTGAGCTTTTCTAGTTTTGCGATATGATGTGTTCTGCCAATAAGAATTCTTATTACCTATCTATTCAACATTAAAGTAACACAATAATTCATATAATCGTAATCATTATTAAACTGCATTAATTATTCGATACAATAATTTATAGAAGAATGAGGTTTGCTAATTTGTAGAAAAGAAAACTGGTGGAAATGCGATTAAAGTTTTTATACATAGAGACCTAATTTAAAAAAAATATTATGAAGTTGATATTTGTGGGAATTTTAGGATTATCAATATAAGAAATACCCGCGTACTATATTGCTACAGAGTGAAGCTTACTATAGCCATTTCGTGAAGCCTTGTCTGATTCTGGACCCACACTCATGCAATTATTTTATTAACTGGTTCTCTAAAGTCTAAACGGAGCGTATCCTACAGAAGAATCTTAAACTCTTAACTTACAGGTTTTTCTTATGGAGTTCAAAAATATAAATTTTGAAGCCCTTTTTCATATTTTAAAATAAAATTTCAAGTCAAAGATGTGAAAATGTTTTGAAACTTTAAAGGCTCTGAAAATTAGGAAATAGTGACGGGAATGTCAAAATCTGTTTATCACTCGATCGGGAAACAGGAAATTGTCAATTTTTTTCTTCTAATTTGCAATAGTAGAAAACTTTTTCCAATCACTTTAAATTGTATCATATCACATGAATTGACCGGCGATTTCTTATGACCATTGAAACACGGGAGATTATAATGAATGTTCTTTTTGGTCAAAAATTAATTCAATTTTTAGTTGTACAAGCATTTGCCAGGCAATATCACATAAAAACAGATGAGTTAATCATAAATATTTTTTTGGGGCCTAGGAAAAAAATCTATGTCTCGAAAATGTGTGCTTCTTTTCCCTCTAAAATTAAATTTAATTTTATAATCTTATTTTATCATTTTAAATTATAAAAATGTAAAATTCATGCAAATTCAATACATCCCAATTGAGGCTTTGCTATTTTAAACAAACTCAAATAATATGAAATTGACAATTAAACGAAATCCAAGGTGAACGCTTAAAATTGTACAATTTCTGATTAAAGATTTAAAAAGTGAATAATCTATGTAATCAGTACAAACATTTTTTATTGTGAATGACTTTAAGAACAATTCTAAATGAAGTTCTCATAATTAAAACATTTGAAAGTCAATGGTTCTAAATGGTATTATTTAAAATAAAAATCTTGAATAATGAAACTCGTTTAAAATTGGGAACATGAATACATAGATTCATAGTTTGTTTAATTTTTAATAAATCAATCTATTTTTCGTATTAAAAGAGGTCCTCCTTTTTTCAAACAAGACCGATTTTCTTTTAAAAAGGCCTTTAAAAAGTGTTAACATTTCGTACTAATATAAGTTTTCAATTTTGAACGCTATCGTTTCAATTCGCCCACTTTCTAAGTTCGAATTCAAGCTGAAAGGTTTTCAATATAAAAAAGGTTTGAGTTTCACGATTACAATTGCAGATTTACCAACCTATCTATCCAACCACATTAAATTTCAACAAATGTCATTTAATACATTCTAACTAAAACTTTTTGAACCCTTGAGTATTTAAATTTTCAGATTAAAAAATGTTGTGTTTTGAATGCTTAGTAATGAAATGTTTTAAATACGAATGGTCAAAAATGGAATTTAAATTTGTTCTTAATCTCAGTGGCTTTCAGGTTGAAACAACATAAAAGTTTGAAGTTCTTTTCATTTCAGCTTTGAAATTTTGAATTTTCAAATGTTGATGACTGGGACAAAATTGTGGAATATCAGTAAATTTTGAAGAATTTATTTTTTTGAATTTATCTAGCGATTCTATTTTTACAATTTAAACAACTTACTATTTCAATAGTAAAAAAATATTTAAGATTATAATATTTCCAAAGTTATTGCAAAAATCAGATATTTTACTTGATTTTTTTAAGTCAAGCCAACCCTTACATAAAAGATGAACTTAATCTCTATCTATGTGATATCGAACTTTGCAGTTACCCGTCTCATCATAGGGATTCAGTAGGTAAACTTTCATTCGAATCAATGTAACTAATAGAAATGTTTTAGAGTGACAGCCCAAAAAAAGCCACAATAGATCAAAATCGCAAATACTGTAATGTTGATATCACAGTATTTCGATAATATAACAAGTCGATTTAATTTTGAAAACTAAAGAGTAAAAGCCATTAAAATATGATTATAAATGCTAATTCGTCTTCGAGAGGAATAAATTTATAAAAATAAAAAATAGATATCTTTCACGTTCATAGATATAATGTGTGAATTATTGATTACAAATAAATTCTTCGGTCCAATCTCCAAAAAAATACTTCTTATGTGAGAGAATGCGATTTTTATTCTCGAGGAATTTAAAATACATCAGAGATGTTTTTGCTACTGTTGCACGAGGAAACGTAGTGGTTACCTTACACACTGTCCGCAATAATTTTTAATGGTGATAATGATGATTTTACGTGCACGCACATATGATTAATAATGCTTTCTTACCTATCATAACAGCCACAATTAAACTCACTGCACTGAAAAGTCCCAATTCTCTTTTTAGGCCCACCGTCTCCTTTTCCTTATTTTTAACGGTGATCATTTTTCACACATAAAAATTTAAAAAATCTAAATCATGCAATTCATGAAGAGTTAGTTTTGTTTTGTTAAGAAAGAAACTTTTTTATCGCATTCTAATAGAAAATAATACTGAATTTTTTAATAGCATGAATTAAAATTAAACAAAGACTGATTTTAAAATCATTATACTTAAATTGTTGACTTTTTAACATTTAATTCCAGTGACTGGTATGTCCTGGTTTCACAAATAACACGAACGATGTTGTCTGTACAGGGCTCGAAAAGGAACTGAACTGAATATGGCTCGTTGACTAAGTATGATTACCCACTTGTTCATGTCTTCTAATATTCGCTGGTGCTAAGTGATAATTTAGTGAAGATCGTGTTTGTTCCCTAGTCAATATTTAATTTTGACTTTTATTACTTTACAGGATTCTGTGTAAAATTAAAAAATGTCGATAGATTCTCATTTATGATTGACGGTAATAATAGAACTGTTGTGGAAATGTTGATTAATTCATTTTATCTGAATTAAAATCATTAGGCAATGCCTGAGGGTCAGATAAGATTATACTTACAGACCACACAGAAATCTTCAAAAACTTAGTATTTTTTATGCATTGTTAAGTTGATTATTTAGGTTTCTTTAGGCTTAAATTGTTAAAAAGAATTAAACTTGGTTTATGTGTTCTTTGTGACTTAAACAAAGTTTCAGAATATAGTGCCAAGCATGCCCATTTTTTTAAAGGAGCACATTGTTTGAAAAATTCGGAATTTGAAAATAAAGAAGATAATTTATTTTGTATTCTAATCGAGGGTTGCTTATTGTTTCAAATTCCACAAAGAAAAGTATTAAGGCGTTGAAAGATAATAAAATGACGGCAGCCCTGGCGGAACGGAGAAACCGTATGGAGCCTCTACAAAGTACCCGTAAAGACCCGATTAGGTCCCCATTCGGTTTCTTTTTAAAAAAAAACTCGAAAAACAGCAAAATCAAGTTTTAAATGGTTGAAATTCGGATTCTACGTTAAAATTCCCTATAGACGGTCATGGAATAATCGTAATAGTTTTTTTTGCAACGGTAAAAAGTTATAAAAAATATATGACGTTAACGCCTGTTGACTGCTACTTACAGGCGATGCGTTTGAAGTGTAGCAGTCAACAGGCGTTATACGTTTTATATTTTTAAATCTTTTTACCATTACCAAAAAAAAAACTATTGCGATTATTCCGTGACCTTCTATAGGGAATTTTAACGTAGAATCCGAATTTCAACAATTTAAAATTTGATTTTGCTGTTTTTTCGAGTTCTTTAAAAAGGAACCGAATGGGGACCCAATGGGGTCTTTACGGGTACTTTGTAGAGGCTCCATTCGGTTCCTTCGGTCCGCCAGGGAGTTTACCTTAAGGGCATGTGATACTTAGGAAATTGTCGATTTTACCAGTTTTAGGTTCCCCCGGTTTTTTTTCTAGAATAATGAATATTTTGTATTAAAAATTTGGGAAATGATAGCGAACATGCTGACGGAAGTCCTCACACACTTTTTTTGTAGGTTAATTCAAAAAAGTTTTAATTTAGCAAAATTTGATTAATTTGCATAGCGCTCAGGAAGTGGTATCGATTTTTTCAGTGTTAGATTCCCCCGGCTTTTTTCCTAGGATAAGAAATATTTTGCCTTCAAAATTTGGGAAATGATAGCGAACATGCTAACAGACTTGCGTGTATATTTCGAGGTTATGTGTGTTACAATTCACCTGAGCGTTGCTTCCAAACTATACAATATTTTTGGCCGAAAATTTTGGACGTACAAATAAACATAGGGACTAATCTCCTGGAACTAACCTTTTTTGCAGGCAATCGAAAAAGTTTATTTCATAAATAATTTCCAGATTATCGGAAAGGCAGAGATGAAAAACGGCGTAACCTCAAAATAATGCATATGCATAAAATTTTTATTTAGCACAATAAATTTTTTTGTTACTATCCCTCAAAAAAGAGTCCGTGGACGTCCGTTCTGATATTTTATAGTATCTCCAAATTTAGTTTTTAAAATTTTTCATTTTTGTGGAAAAAAGCCGGGGAAACTGTAAGTATCACATGCCCCTAATATGTACACAAAAAGTTAAACATGCGAGATACAAAAAAAGGTGCAAAAGCAAAACTATCCCCGTAGTACTTTTCTTTTGAGTATTTAAAAACATACACATTTAATCAAAATAATTTGATGCAAAATTTGAAAAATGGTAGAGGAACTTTTTGTAGAATTTTTCGAAAAGAGCATTCTGCTTATTAACTCTTTTCCATATTTGGTTTACTATTTTCAATAAATTAAAATGTTTTATTTTGAGAAACATTACTTTCAAAATATATTTGTAGATTTTGAAAATATGTTAACCCGCCTATCAAAATAATAGGAAAAAAATCTGTCCGCTGCGCCAGCACCTTGTCATCGCACGCGGCTTGCTTCACTAACAATTTGAGCGCGCCTATAGTGTGCGTTTCTGTTGGATCTCGCGCTTTGCGTTCGGTAATGGGTTGCCTGGCGCTTTGCGCTTGAACATATTTAGACCTAACGCTTCGCGCTCGAATATCTATATCTTGCATTTGTAATGCCTGAATTAAACTTTATCAAAAATATATTGCAATTTTTCTACGTAATTCAGTATAGTTAAAAATTAAGTTGCTAAAAACTTTGCAGGCTCAGAGGTACACATTCTCATTGTGACACTCGCGCTACGCGTTCGATTTTTGACAGAAAGTTGTAAATGTATATTTATTTTCAGATATTCCTTAAAATAAAATATTACTTACTTTTCTTCAAAATTATTTCTCGCGGTGTTATGCTAAAAATAGGATTTTGTTTTCATATTATTTCTGATGGATTTCCTACAAGTCTTCTTTAACTTTTTACGTACCGCGCGTCTTTTGGCGTAATATTGGAATTTTCGTTTTTTTTCTTAGAAATTTAAATAAATAATTTAAAAACGAGGAGTTCTGCCAAAAAATTGTAGAAAGAAATCTTATATAAAATTTTAAACGCTGAAATTCCTCCAAAAACTTTTCCCCATATTTTGCGCCGTATATTGGTTCAAAATTTTAATTTTCGATTTCTGAATATAGTATTCCAATGGGAACAACATTTTAGAACGTAATTGGAACGCCCTAAAAATGTTTTTTGGACGTACAAGTCAAAAGACGTCATTCGAACGTTTTAAAAACTGTCCTAAGTCAGGTCAAATAATGTTCTTAATACGTTTCATATTCCAATTACGTCTTTGAATAAAACGAATAAAACGAAAATGACAAATCCTATTAAAAAATGGTTCAAATAAATTTTTTAGGATAAATTTTATATTAATTTTAATTTAAATTTATTTTAAATGATCTTGTAGATGTGTTTTACGTGCATAATTTTTGTCCAATTTTTTTCGAGGCTTGTTGTGTTTTTCCACATTTTTTTTCGATTTCATTTTTCACGAATGAAACAACAACTACGCGTCCAGTCAAGAGATGATTATCGAAAAATTTGTAGATTTTTTTTAGGAGTACAATTTTTGCTTGCTAATATTTTTTTCTATCTTGCATAGTTAGACATGCTCTAATTTCCTGGATTTCTATCCAAAACGGCTCGATAATGAACACGTTCTTTCTTCTAGGATATACAAAAAGTGTTCTGAAGCTTAATTTATTCTATTCATTTTTTCGATAGTTATCGTGTTTCCACTCGGTGTCATTTCCCCAAATACAAATTGGTACACAAAAACTGATTAATAAATGGAAATAAGAATTTGGTGAATTATTTATGCTTATATATTAATCATTTTTATTAAGTTGAAGAATCTAAAAATTTTGAGTAGAAATAAATATTTAGTTTTTAAAGGTGCCTAATTAAATGCTTAAGGGGTCTTCTAGTGTGACGGCCGTTGTCTGATGATAATTTGGGGATTTTTTTTTTTTAAACCGTTGAAACAGAATAATTATTATATTTCATATCTTTTTTAAATACATTTAAACAAACTATGGAATTTTTTTGATGTCATTACATAGAATATTTTCGGAGGCACACCGCTCAACAGGAACAGATATAAAAAAAGAGGTGCTCCACTGCTGTAATCATTCCGGCTATTCTAATTATCTGAAATCAAAAAACCATACGCCATTTTATTCGCGAGACTTGAGACTCTGCACAGAACTAAAATAAAGAAAGAATTTTTAAAAAATAATTTTTTTTGTAAGCTTCAGAAAAAAATTAAATTTTACTCCTTTTTTTTGGGTTCTATGTAAGTGCTAAAAAAAAACTAACGTAGCAATCTTAATTCTTTCAGTTCAACTTGAAGTTGTATATGCGCCAAAGATGCTGTATAAGTTTGAGCAGAAGCAATTAAATAATTTTCGAGATATCATGGCAGCAGTTTAAAAAAATCGTGTTTTGAGAAAAACACGTTTAAAAGTTTTTGTATATAATTCATAATAAAAATTGTCTCACCATCAATCTGCTATTCCTGGACCATATAGAGTACATACATTCAGTGATCCCAGATCTGAAACGAGATGTGGTCCAATGCTATGAAAGTACTATGTCCGTGTGAATGTAGTAGCAGACGATGACTGGGTTGCGCGCGCAACCCAATTCTCCTCTTCTGAATTTGAAAACTCGAAGGCGCACGATTCCCATTTGGAAAACTTCGGCGGTTCTACTTATATCTCTATTCTCTATCCGCTTTGAAACGAAATCAAGAGATTGGGATTTTAATATTTTCAGGTTTCGATACTGGCGATTTTCATGATTTGAATACTTCGCACGCCTCTTCATATGCGCATATTTTGAGGTTACATTATTTCATGTATAAAATATAAATGATTTAAATAGTAATACTATTATATATATATATATTATTAATTATATTATTATAATTCTTTTATATTATGATAGTCTTATTCATATCTTGATCCGCATTTGAAAAAAATTAAAGAAATTGGCGATTTGAATGATATTTGAACATTTCGCCCAATTTAAAAATAAAAATATATAAGCAAAATCAGAATATTAATACCGTGATTATTATTTTCTTTATATTATATTGTGTTCATTATATTGTATACATTATATTTTGTGTATATTATTTTACATAATGAAAATAAATTATATAATTAAGTATGTGATATTATAATTATATACAGAATAGAATAGAATTCATTGTCTTCATTGTATACTTTTACAGGTTTATACAATATTCTTTTGCTCTCTTAAATTTTCAAATAAAACGAAGCTACATATATTCTCTCGTAGAATTTTTACCTGAACAGATAACAATTAAACCATTAATTCACTACATATTTCTATGTCTATATTACAGTTCCTCTTGTCATTAGGCTATATTACTCCTCTATATCACTATTTTCTTCAATATTATAATTATATTAATACTAATATTAATTAGCTGTAAATGGTTGTGCTGGCGTTTTTAAGCGTTTGATTTGTCTATTAAACCAAAAAAGTTTAAATAGCCTCCAGAATTTCGAAAGCCAGTTAATATATAATACATTGCGAAGTCTAAAATTGAATCACTTTAATTTACATTTTCAGAAGGTTGGTCGGTAATTTTTTAAAACAGTTTTTTTTAACAAATACAGTATCTATAAAGAATTTTTTTGTAAAATATGTTTTAGAAAGTTTGATCAAAGAAAAATCGATGTTTCCCAAACACTTTTTTTGTACGATTAACCGTTCTCAAATCATTATATTGTTATAAACAATTAAATTTGCACAAAAATTTACAGATTTGCAGAGAGATATCTCAGCACTTGTCTGACTAAACATTTTTGAAAAAAGACAAATTCATATTCAAGGCACGTACTAGAGACAAGAAAAATAAATTTTTAGATCGAAATAAAACTTTTTTTTTATAAACAAATTTAAAAAATAGCCTTTTTTCATCAATGTATGGAATATTACACAAATAGTTTTTCAAAAAAGAGTTTTTTAAAATTTGCGTATAAACAACTTTTACTTCGATCAAAATTTGTTTTTCTGCCTGTGCCGTTTAAACAATGAACGATGAACAAGCATAACATATCAATTAAAAAGCCTTCGAGATTTCGTTTATCTTAATCGTAGTCAGACATTTAGTTTTCCGTAAAATATACTTATCTGCATTAAGGAGTTAAGTTTTTGAGTCTATTTAATTATTAAAATAATTGTAACGTCGTTTTCATCTCTTTTTACAATGGACGAATACATTTTTTATAATTTATCTCCAGCACATTAACAAATTTCCATTTTTCATGCCAACGGGCAATAAGCTTAAAATATAAATTTATAATTGCATATAGCAATGAATATCGAAAACAGAATATATTAATCGTAGTCAGACTTTAATTATTTCATTTACCAACGAACAATAAACTTAAAATAGACATTTATAATTATATATTGCAACAAGCAACGAACACAGAATATCTTAATCGTAGTCAGACTATAATAGAACTATGTTATTAAAATTAATATAATACCTGA
Organism: Belonocnema kinseyi; assembly: GCF_010883055.1. Classification (NCBI taxonomy): domain Eukaryota; kingdom Metazoa; phylum Arthropoda; class Insecta; order Hymenoptera; family Cynipidae; genus Belonocnema; species Belonocnema kinseyi. Next base: position 115,267,558 of record NC_046663.1, read on the forward strand.
AAATAAAACAATGAACATTTTTAGAAAAAAATCATTCAATTTAAATTCTCCTTTGATTAGTGAAAATGGAAAAATCTATTTTGGAAAATGTAATAATCTGGATGGATTAGTTCAAAATCAACCGCAAATCAATATTAAACAAAAAAGTGCAATTTTAACCAATCAGTTAATTTTGCAATACAAATAAGTCATTTTCATTTTAAAAAATTTAATTTTTAACCAGAAAAAGAAATAAATTTCTAACTAAAATTATGAATTTTTAAGCAAAAAAATTAAATTTTAAGAAAGCAGTTGAACTTTTAACTTAAAATGATTAATTTTCCACGAAAAATGCATTAGTTGATATTTAAAGAAAAAAAGAATTTACCAAATAGTTCAACTTTCTACCGAACTGTTGAATTTTCGAGTCTAAAATATGAATTATTTACAAAAACGTTCAGTTTTCAACAAAAATTTAATTTTCAACTGAAAAATATTAAGGTTTAACCAGATAGTTGTATTTTTAACCAAAAAAAGATAAAATTTCTTCAGAAAGAGATGAGTTTTTAAACCAAAAATATGAATATTTAACAAAATTGTCAAATTTTCAACTAAAAAAATTTTTTTACTCAAGCAAGGAAAAAAATTATATTGTATAATTTTGAATCAAGAAGTATAACTTTTTCAAAACATTCTTCAATTTTCAACAAAATAATTCACTTTTGAAGCAATTAAAAAAAATTTTAACTAAAAAAGATGAATTCTTAAGCAAAACTTAAATAGTAGACGTCTCAGCTTAAATTAAAAAACTTTTAACCAGAAATTATTAGTTATATTTTCTTACTGGGTTCTATGAATTCAGTTTGCCTAAGTGGAAAAACGAAAAAAGAGGAATAGGGGAGTAAGGAAAAGACGTATTGTGAAGCTTAATTACCATAAATAAATAGGAATCTTCATAATTTGTAAAAAAAAAAAGAATAATATTTTAAATAAATCAAGTTCATTTTTAAAAAATTTTAAATATTAGGTTAGTACACTGCCAAAATGCTTAAAAAGTAAAGTTCAATGTAGGTCCTGAGTACGAGAATGAGGTTAGGAATTGAGGTTAGTAATCACAAAAAGCGCACAAAGAAAAAAGGATGTTTAGAAGTATTTAGTTAAAAATTTAGGTACTTACCATGCACAAGTTACACTGATGACGAAAACAGACCAAATAGCACCAGCACGTATTCAATGATTATTTATAAACCCGAAAGAAAACTCGAGGGCTGTTGCCGGGTCGAAATATGTCAAAACTCTAAATTTTAAACCTATGCAACAGTGTCTCCAGCACGTGGGATTTTTCGGCACTCACCACTCTCCCATCTGGGAGCGATACATTCAAACGTAGCGTGTCGGCGAGTCGGCTCTGCTAAATATTGCGTAGGCCAGCCTCCTGTAGAGCCGAAAACGCACGAGCCCCCCCCCCCCCTGATTTCACGATTCGTTTTCGGTAGCTAACTGGCGATTTGGAGGAGTTTCTAAGTAAATTGAATTTCGCAGGGTGTCAAGAGTATGAAAGTTCAGGCAATTTTGTTATGTTCTATAATTTTAGAAACAAATAAGGAATTTAATTCTTATCAAGCCTTCTTGCGCAATTTTGTTGAACATTTTTTTTTAAATTTATTTTGGTTTAAAAAATGTGATTCCAAATTTGCGTAAGTTTCAGAGATATTCGGGAATTTTGAAACGATTAGAAAATAATTAAAATTTGTAAAGATTTTTTAAAGAATTTGTTGAGGTTTCACGAAAATGAAAAAAATTCTTTTTGTTTTCTACGAATAATTAATATAATTTTTTATTTAAAAAAATTGATTTAAAAAATTCCAATACATTTTAAATTATGTTTAAATGGTCAATAAATATTCTGAATATTTAGGCAATCTTTTTCATTTAGCCAAATTTCAGAGAACATCAGAAAAAATTTAAATAGTTTTTAATGATTAGAAGTCCGACAAGATTTTTTCGAGATTGGTAGGAAAATTTTTATTGATTTTTTATTTAAAAAACCGTACTTCATGAGAATATAAAAAAAGGTTTTTAAACATGTGAAAGGATTTCCTCAAATTTAAAAGAAGACTTAGAAGATTTTTTCAAGAATTTTGTAAGTTTTTACGAAAATGAAAAAAATGAGTTAAGGTTCCTAGAAATAATTAAAATAATTTTTTATTTCAAAAAATTATATTTAGGAGATTATTTTTAAGCATTTCAAAACATTAAAAAAAACTTCAAAAATTGTCAAAGTATCTGAAAAATTTTAAAGGCAATTTTGTTTAATTTTTCAAAATGAACAAAAATCAGGAAAAATTTGAATGATGTTTAAAAATTAGAAGACCTGACAAGATTAGAAAAAAATTATTATTTTCCTAATTATTTTGTGAAAATTTTTAATGATTTTTTATTTTGAAAAATGTGCTTTAAAAGAAAATTAAAGAAGATTTTTAAACACATGAAACAATTTCCTAAAATTTCGAAAAAGAGTGTAAAGGGTTTCAAATTCAATATTTTTTAATTCGATAACATTAGAAATTTAAAAAAAATTTAAATAATCGAATAAATTCAATAAATATTGAGTAGAATTGATGAGATTAAAAGAGAATTTAAACTTCAGATGAGTTTTAGAAACGTAGGATAAACTGATTTAAAAAACTGAAAAAAACCTAACAATTCTTGTAGAAGAATAAGAAAGATGTGCCTGGAAATTGTGCACAACTATCAGTCTTTAAAATTAAAATTTGAATGATTTTTTTTAAAATTAATTTCAGCACATTTCTTTTCAAGCAGAATCCTCGTTTTTAATCGCAAGAGGTTCAATTATTTCCAATCAGAATAAGTAATTACATAAATTTTGGAAATTCAAAAAAGATAAATTAGAATAAGTTAAATGCGATTTAAAAAAAGTTTATTTTAATTACACATGAAATTTGTTGAATTATTCCTAAAAATTTGGAACCATTAAAAATTGTAGTATTTAAATACACTTAACATTTAAGACTTTTATATTAAATTTTGATAAGATATAATAGATATGTATGTAAAATGAAAAAATAATAATAAAAGTCGATAAACGAAGTACTTTCAGATAATTAAAAATAATGAAAAAATGTAAATAATTGTTTTGGAATGAATTCTAACAGAAAATTGAAAAAAGATTACCAAACATTTTTTATTATTTCCTAAAATGTCTGAAAAGTATATAAATATTTTGAAGCAAAATTTTGCAATTTTTCCATATTACTTAACTTTAGAAAAATTAAGGAACACAATTCTTTAAAATTTGAGTAAGTTTAAGATGTATTCAAAAAATTGAAACGATTCGAAAATAATTAAAACTTGTAAAGATTTTGAAAGGAATAATTAACATAATTTTTTATTTCCAATAATTTATTTGAATAGATTATTTTAAAACATTTCAAAACATTGCACAAGATTTAAAATATTCTCAAAGCATCTGAAAAATTTTAAAGTAATTTTTTTTTTTAATTTTGCAGAATTAAAAAAATCAGGAAAAGTTTGAATAATTTTTCAAGATTAGAGATTGGAAGGTCTGACAAGATTTGAATAACAGAATTATTTTTCTTATAATCGTGTGAAAGTTTTAAATAATTGTTTATTTAAAAAAATGTACTTTAACAAAAATTCAAGCAGATTTTTAAACACATCAAACGATTTCCTAAAATTTAAAAGAAGAGTGTAGAAGATTTTAAAGCAAAATGCTTCAATTTGAATCTCGAAATGTTCCAGGAGAATAAACATAGTTTCTTAAAATGCTTGGGAAAATTTAGAAGATTATAAGGAAATTTTTTTCTATATTTTGCATGATTTTTTAAATTTTTTATTAAAACTCGAGAGAGTTACCAATATCTTGAAGAATTCAAAACGTTTTAAATAGATGAGAAATTTTCCCAATATTTTTAAAAATCCTATAAAATAAAAATAAAATGTCTTTAAAATCTCCTAGGATCTTTTCTGGCACATCTGATATATTCGAAAATCTTTTTCTTAATTTTCTTAAAAATCTTATAATAATTATTTACATCTAAATTTATAAACAAACTGATGATACTTATCTTATTGTATATGAAATCTTTCCAAAATCTTCAATGCCTTAAAATACTTATCTCAAAATTACAAAATTTAGCTTTTACAATTTTATTTTAATTTGAAAAAAATTGTAATTGGAAATTGATTTTAAATAATTGTAAAATAAATTTTTTAAAAATTATTTTATGAAGAAATATCTCATGATTATAAAAAGAGAAAAAAATGTAAAGGTAAGTCTTTCTAGCATTTTAATAACTAATCAACATATTTTTAGATTATTTTTCCTTGATTTTTACCGAGGGTCAAACATGGTACAAAAAACCGTCTTGAAATTTCAAATAAAAACTGTACTCTTTATATATTAATTTTTTTAATTAAAAATAATAATACTTTTATAAATATTTCCAAAATTTATTTTAATATGATACACATTGATTTTTATTTTAAAAATTCCTGTAAATAGTTGGTATTTTTTAAATTTTACGATATTTGTGTACCATGTTTGACCTTAGGGAATAGATTTCAGGAATAAAATTATAAAAATATATCCATTAGTTAGTAAAATACTATGAAGAATCGCCTTTCAAATCATAGTTGAAGTTGAAGAAATAGATATTTCTCTTATCGTTTTTCAGCATATGATTTTTCACTAAATGTAAAGCAGATTAAAATATACATACATAAAGTAGCATGAAAAGATATGTATCAAAGAAGAACCTAGAGGACTTAAAATTTTTTTTATTCTATTGGATTTAAAAAAATATTAGAGAAATTTGAGTCTTTTTTAAAGATGCTTAGGGCATTTAGAAGTCTGGAAGATATCATCGAATAATTGATAAATTTTGAGAAATTGTTTGAAGTTTTTAAATATTTCTAATACGTTTAAAACAAAATAAATTCCAAAACAATATTTTCAACTTACTACATTTTTCTTAAAATTTAAAAAAAACATTTAAGTTGTAAAAAAATTGTCTTATATAATCTTCTAAATTTTTCACAGAAATTTTAAGAAAAATAATTTGATCTCCTTGAAATCGTTCGGAATTCCCGTAAAGCTTCTAAAGTTTATTTTTTTGAAATCTTTGAAAATCTACATTTCTAACAAACTTAAGTTTTAGATTTGAATCTCTACCATTCTTCTAAATATTTCTTGTATTTATTGGATTATTTACGTTTTTTTTAAATTGTTTAATCTTATTAAATTGAAATATTTTGCTTTAAAATCTTCTACACTCTTCTTTTAAATTTTAGGAAATCGTTTGATGTGTTTCAAAATCTTTTGGAATTTTTTTTTGAAGTACGTTTCAAAATTTCTGAATATCGCGTAAACTTACTAAAATTTGAAAGCAAATTTTACAAACCAACATAAGCATAACAAAAAATGGTGCAACAAAATTACGCAAGAAGGCTCAGTAAGAATTAAATTCCTGATTTTTTCTCAAATTATATAATACGGCAAAATTACGAAATACTTTAAAAAAATTGTGATCCTTTTTTTTTAATTTTCTCTCAGAATTTATTCCATTCCATTTTTGGTTGATAAATAATTTTTTAAATGTAAATCTGACTACACTGTAAAAAGTTTCATGTAATTTTACCACAAAGATCATAGGACATAAAAATACCAGTGATTACTGTGGGAAATTTACCAAAATTAGGTAGAAATAACACGATAGTGTAAAATCGCACACAGATGGTAAAAAGCAGTTCTGGAAGAATGGAATTTTGCATGCGCCTCGTGAAATTACAGTGACGCTGTAAAACGTCACATGTAAAAGTTTGCGCATACGCATTGATATAGGAGTCATGTTTTTATTAGACAGAAAAAATCAAAGTTTTTGTTTTGGTTTGCTGTTACAAAACAAATACTCATCAAACAAGGTTATGATCAGTGGGCGAGATAGGCGCATCCTAATTTATAGTATATCAGCTGCTGTTGAAACAGCCGCAACCTTCCAATTTTTTTCGCAAGTATGCTAAACATGCGAACAAATTTATTTAAGTAAAACACATTGCGCTTTGCCTTCGTGATGCGCTCAACCCAGCACAATTCACGATTTCAATTCTAAAATATATCCGAATTCTGCTAAAATTTTGCACAATCTTGCTCTGAATTTACTCGCAGGCTTCGCAGGTTACCAAGCCATCAAGCGTTCAACAGCGGAATTACAAGGATTATGGAATTTTACATCGCTGCTGTAAAATGTATTACACTCTGCGTGAGAAATTACACTAATCGTTGGAAGCTTACATAAACGTTGTGAAAGTACATTTTTATTTCAGTTACACTTTAGAGTAAAATTCCCACAAAAATCACTGGTATTTTTATGTCCTATGATTGTTGTGGGAAAATTGCACGTTCATTTTAAATTGCATTCATTTATGGTCAAATTTCTTTAACAATCACTGTCAATTTACAAGAAACGTGTAATTTTCCCACAACAATCATAGGAAAAAGTTACAGAATGAAATGTAATCTTCAGCAATATTTTTTACAGTGTATATCTTTAAAAATTGAACTATTCTGCTGTAAATTCGATTGTTTTTTTAAAAACATTTTTCAGTTTAAAATTAATTTCTTCCATCGAAATTAAACTATTTTTAATTAAAAATTTTTTAAATAACTATTTTGGTTGATAATTTTACTGTTTTATTGAAAATTCGATTTTTTTGACGTTGAAGAAAAATTTTCTTATACTAAAAATTTCACTGTATCATTAATGGTTGAATTTTTTTGGTAGGAAATTGACCTTTCTCAGTCAAAAATTCTTCTTTTTCGGTAGAAAATTATTCTTCTTGTTTAAAAATTCATCTATTTTAATCAAGAATTCATTTATTTGGATGAAAATGCATTTTTTGGTGATACTTGGAAATTAAACTATTTTGCTGAAAGATTGTTGGTTGTAAATTAATTTTTTAAACTGATAATGTAACCGTTTTTTGTTGAAAATTTATCTATTTTGTTAACACAATTTTTGTTTGTTTTAAACTTGATTTTGAAACTTTTGAATTTCTGTTTTTGGTAGAAAGTTATTGGTTTGAAAATTAAATTATTTGTTTGCAAATTTAATTTTTTGCTTGGAAATTTAAATATTTTGTTGAAACTTTGATTTTTTGGGGTTGATAATTATTTTTCATCTGAAAATACATACATGAAAATTTATCTATTCAATTTTTCGTTGAAACATTATAATTTTTCTTGAAAATTAATTTCTTTTATTGAAAATTCCATTCTGTGTCTGAAAATTTAACTAGTCCATTTTTTATCGCGTACTTATTTTTTTTAGTTTAAAATTCGTTTCTATAGATGAAAATTGAACAATCTTGTTGACACTTTTGCTTCTTGAAAAATTTTCTTTTTAGTTATAAATTTATCTTCTTTTTTGGCGAATAATTCTTCTTTAAAAATTTATTTGTTTTAGATTAAAATTAATTTCTTTTGTTGAAAATTCGCCTTTATTTGGGTTTAAAAATTCATTTTTTCAACTGCAAACTTCAGTATAAACTACAATGTTTAAATTAGAAAATGTATTTTTAAATGTCATTTCTTAGGTTGAAACATTAAACTATTTTGTCGTAAATTTGTTTTTTATTTGTTAAAAACCCATTGTTTACTGAAAATATGACTAAGGCATGCAGCACTAAATTTGAAACATTTTAGACCCAGAAGTCTTGTCTCTTATATCTATTTACATCAAGTCAATTATATTTGCCTCTTCGCAATAAGCCTAATGGTTCTAAGGTAACTCGGGATTTCAAAACCTGAATAAATTTGAGGAACAGCTAGATCGTCATTCGTGAGGTCGGGAGAGCTCGGGTTCCAGCTCGTGCATTTTCAGCTTTACAAAGGCTGGGCTTCGCAGCATTTAACAGAGCCGACTCACCGACACGCTACGTTTGAATGTGTCGCTCCCAGATGGAAGAGTCATGGAGAATAGATATAAGGAGACCAATCTGTAATGCATGGACTTCAACGACTTGACTAAAATTTAAACTAATTTGTAAAAATTTCAGTTTTTGGTTTAAGATTATTAATTGCAGTTAAAAAATTCATCTTTCTGGTAGAAAATGTAACTATTTTGTTAAAAAATTGTTTTTCTCTTTTTTTTTTTAGTTAAAAATTCAATTATTTTAATAGTAAGTTTATTTTTAACATTTTCAATGGGTAAAATAAAATTTTTATCTATAAATAACAATGCAAAAATATTAATCTGGAACAACTTAAAATAAAAATAACACAGGCCGACAAAATTTGACAAAGGTCCGGAACCAGAGACCAGGCCTAGTATACCCGAAGGTTTTTGCTGCGCTGAATCCGAATCCGACCTCAGAAAAATTCCATCACCCTCAGTTTTCGAGATATTGTAACCTAAATGTGCAAAAAACACCGTTTTTTGCTATATTTGAGGTTACATAGCATCTTGAATAAATTTTTTTTTTCAAAAACGGGCGAAAGCATCACAAAAGAGCAGCCAAGATTAATTTACTATTAATATTACTAGATTTAAATAATTTGTGTTTCAATTGTATGAAGAGCATCTGTCACAGATTTAAGGGATCAATTTGATTCTTTTTTACTGTAGAATTGGAGCATATTAATATATAAAATTCCACACGCCCGACACACAGGCAACATTAACTATTTTCACGTAGTCTTTGAGAGACAAAAAAGAATTACAAAATAAATATTAAATGATTGCGAGCATTTTGACTTTAAATATTAATAGTTCTGTTTAGTGTAAATACATATATTACATTTTTAAACATTATATTACAAATAAAATTTCTAACGCTACGGGGTATCGAACCTACATATGTGTATATCTAAATCTAACGCCTAGCAGTCGGCATCCTCATAAGCTACAGTTCAGAAAAGTTAAAGTACCAACTTTTAAGTACTCTTTTTCTAATTATTTATTATTACGCGGCGTTATGTAAATATAAAATACACAAACTTTTAACAGGAATATCAGTAAAATACTTTTTAAATAAATAATTTGAATCGATTACAATTTATCTTCGCGTGATATTTTGTTTTTTCCTGTTTTAGACTATTTTACAACTTTTTACAATGACAGGAAATGTAATTTTTTATGAACATTAAAAATTTTCAACGACGGGACTCAGAAATTCAATCGTGAACGTTGAAAATTTCTTAATGATAAAAGTTTTTTTACTTTCGTGTAAGGTTTGCTTTTTAGGTGTTTTATACTATTTTAGAACGTTTAAGATTGATATAAAATGTAATTTGTTTCTGAAAATTTGCAGTTTTCCATAAAGACGGAACTTAAAATTTTTTTCTTAAAAAAAAAACAGTTTGAATTTCAATCCATTTTTTAATGAAATCAGAGAAAGTAATTAAGATATAAACAAAGTTCAACAATTTTATTATTGCTAATCAGCGCCCGGCCAGCTACCGTCTGAATATACGCTGATAAGATTTGTCCAATCAGAGCCCAGTCAGCCCCCGACTGGGGTTTTGACATAAATTTTGTCCGGCGAGTCCCCGACCAGCGCATGGCTAGGCTCTTAAAAAACAAACATAGTCTGGCCAGTCCCCGACCAGAAACCTTGTTGTACCAGGGCTAACCCGAGTTATTTCCACACGGGGTTTGAATAAAATATTTCTGAATTAAAAATTTGTCAAGCTTCAGTTTTTAAAGATTAAAATTCAAAAGATTTCCACCTCAAATAAATCATTTTCAGATTTAAAAGTTTGAATTTTCTAATTTCACCCTGAATTTTGAATTGGAACAGGAAATTCTTCAAAGTAGTTGTATGTATTTCTGAAATGAATCAGAGATTTAGAAAAAAAATTATTATTCAGATATAGTACAAGGAATTCTACAAATTATAAGAATATTAGCACAACAGATATTAATATTAACATTAATATTAATTAGCTGTAAATGAGTGTACTAGAGTTTTAAGCGTTTGAAGTTGAATTTATCTATCAAACCGAAAAATTTAAATAGCCTTTCAAATTTAGAAAATTTATTTATGAGAATCATTAACCCCTTCGTTGGCATTGACAGAAAATGCGTCAAAATTTTCCGTGCCCAGTGTGGCATTGACGCAAAATGCGCCAATCTTCTTTTTTCCTATTTGACTTACTCCGGTTTTGCATTCAAGTCTTACTCGGGGGCTTTTGGGGTCGCTGAATCCGAATCTGAAGCCAAAATTCAAAATGGCGAATCCAATATGGTAGACGAAAATACGACAAAAAACGGCTCTATTTGGATCAATCTCGGTACTTACGGGTTTTTGGGGTCGCTGAATCATAATTTAAAGTCAAAATTCAAAAATTTTAAATGGTGGATATTTTTATCCGCAATTTAAAAATGTGGAATTTTGACTTTACTTACGGGTTCAGCGACCTCAAAAATCCGTAAGTACCAAAATTAATCTAAATCGAGCCGTTTTTGTATTTTCGCCGGAACGAAGTCAACGAAGAGGTTAAAATAAAACAATTACAAATTATAAGTACTAACAAGTACAAAATTTTGAATTAACACTTTTTAAAATTTCTAGCAATTTTAAATCTTAAAAATCGAAGTCCCACGTAGTCCTGAAAAAGTATAATATAACCAAATTCTAGGAAGTTATAGTTTGTAATTGTTTAATTCCAAATAATTCTCATAAACAAATTTTATAATTTCGAAAGTCCGGAGGCTATTTAAACTTTTTTGGTTTAATAGATAAATCAAACGCTTAATAACCCCAGCACAATCATTTATAGCTAATTAATATTAATATTAATATGATTATAATATCGAAGAAAATAGTGATATAGAGGAATAATATAGGCTAAGGACAAGAGGAACTGTAATATAGACACAGAAATATGTAATGATTTAATGGTTTAATTAAAGTTCAGAGCGGTAATCAAACATTTTCATTTAAAGGGTGTTGAAGGATAGAAGATTAAAAGTGCGTGAGTTAGCTGAGGCCACAAGGATATCTATAGGTGCAGTTGTTTCAATTCTACATGAAAAATTAGGCATG
>NC_046663.1:115278724-115283471 GCF_010883055.1 Belonocnema kinseyi
TAGAGCTCCAAGGAGATTATGTTGAAAAATAAAAAAAAAATTACCCAAAAAAAATTGTTTTTATACTTCATTCTAAGGACTTATTGAACTACCCTCGTATCTACGATGCGGAGACAGAAGGATTTTTTTATGAAACTTTAGGGAAGTGTTTTTGACTTCCTAAATAAAGTTCTCATTGCTATATTGGAACTTCGTGCGAACAACTTTCTTCGATATGCCCTAATGTGCTATGATTTTCATGAAATTCGCAAAATTCGCTGAAACTTTTTTAATGATTCGGAATAAAATTAGAAGATATTTTAAAATATCTATTTATACTTACGAAAAAAAAAAATTCAGTATCCTTGAAGTTTTTTATATTCACTCTTAATATCGAAAGGCCAAAGTTTTTACATAATGTCGATCAGAGAAAGGACTATTTATTGCAAGCTATCAACAATCATCTATTATTTAAATTTTGCTTTTAAATGCCATAACGATAGAAAATTTTAGAATATTCTTAAGCGAAATAGCCTTGTATGGAATATATATCAATGAAATCGCATTAAACAATTGGCTTTTTCTGAAAAGGCTTGAATTTAGAATCTATTTACACTTTAGAACAATAAAAATATTAAAAAGGAATTATTTATGTTTGTTAAGTCTATTTACGTTAAATAGGATACATATTGAGTTTTTTTATTTAAATTTTTGAGAAAAAAACTTGCGTTGAATAAATATATTGAAACAAAAATGGATAAATGTACTCAATAAGTTATCTTAAAAATTTAATGTTGATCATTTCTAAAAAAAAACTTTCAAATCTGTTCACAATTGCGATCTATAGAGTATTTTGAATTGTAAATTCACGAGCCAACCCACTGCGCTGCAGGAAAAGTAAACCCAAAAGGTTTTATTTTTACTCCGGACTGTGTCTGACCTGTCAAACACTTCGCGATCTGACTAGGCAGAGTCCGAAATGAAAGTGCTACTTCGGACTTTGCCTGACACCGCTCAGTCAATTCGCGGAGGGACTAGGCAGAGTGCGGTGTGACGGCACATCGGACTTTGCCTGTAAAATATATATAGGACATCACATTTTCTGCCCTATCGAGGTGCTGCCCTCACCTTACTACGAAATCAAATTCTGGTTTTCTCATTCTTCGTCAAATATGACGGTAAGGCAGTAGAAAGATGTTTTGAGGTTAGAAAGGTTGACATGTATCGCTACATATAAACACGGAACTAGCGAATAAATAATAAATTAAATATGAATAGCACAATGACTAGATGCACAAAAAATACATATTTGGAATAAATAATGTAGAAAATTATATGATATGATCGTAAGAAATAAACTGAATTTTCAGTGTAATACTCTGAAAAAGTTAATTATGTTTATACTTAATAAAACCTTAATTATTATGATTCCTAATATTTTCATGTTTCTACTAATGAGAAATATGATTTTTTAAATTATAATGTTTTGTACTTTGAAGTTTAATTTTCATTAGTATACTGAACCGAAATTTGAGTACATTTAATAATATACACAATTTTTTGGAATTCTGAAACTTGAGGCAGGTTTTTTGTACGTAGGCTTTTTTTAAAAGTACAAAAATGTCCTTGAAAAGCGATTTTTTAATTTAGAAAGAAGAAACGTTAAGATAAATTAGTGCTTAACAAATTTTTCTTTGATAAATATATATTCTTAAATTAAAATAATCAAATATTTATACCAATGAAAAGCTTTTGTAATGTTTCAAGCTTAAATAAATTATTCTTTAAATTCAAAATTACCACAATTGAAAACATTCATATATTTCTTGATATTAAATTTTTGTTGAAAGTGCTCATAGTATATTTTTTTAAGTGCAAAAAATGTTCTCAAAAATTGAATGGTTAATTAACAAAACAAAAAACTTCGAGATTAATTAGTGCTGATCTAAATCCTGCAAAATTTGATTGGGAAATGTTATTAGGCTCGAAGAAAATTAAGGGAGAAATTTTTTTCCGTTGATGCCAACGTGTTGTTACATTAATTTGTTTATGCAATTTTGATAGAATTATTGATTTATTATTATTTATTTTAATTATATTAATATATATGTATTATTTACATTTATATATTTATTATTATTGATTCATTATTTAAATAAATCAGATTTATTAAAAATAAATTTATTAAATTCTTCAATTGTTTAATTAAGGAATATTCCAGTTATGCTATTTTATAATTATGAAATCTTATTATTTGGGAATTTTAAAATTCGGTAATATTATAAATGCTTCAGAAATTTTTCTATTCGGGAATTTAATTTTTAAATTTTATTATGCCGGATTTACACAGTGTCAAGAATATTATTTTTCGAGATTTTCAGTCGTCCCTAGAAGTAAAAAAAAAAATTGACAATTTCACACAATTCGGCATTATACAACAAATTCCAAATTTTGAAAATTTGCTGTAATTTTAATTTCGACTCCTGGATCTTGCCGATTTTCTTACTGTATTTATTAAAACAAAATTTATTATAAAAGTATTTTTTTAACCACAAGCTTAAAAGTATTAAAAGTTAAATTATTTTAATTTAAAATATTTTATAAATCCTGAAAAATCTTGTTCTTAATCTTACACAATATAAGTATTTCCTTAAAATATTCCAGATTCGTTTTTAAATAATTTTTTAAAACCTTTTATATTTTCAACTTATTCGAGTTTTTTCTAGAAAAGTTAAAAGTTTAGTTTTTTGTTTAGTTTTGAATATTTGATTTCTAGTTAGGAATCTTAATTGAACAGTGCAATATTTCTAAATATTAAGTCATTGTTCTTTTTCTTTAGACATTTTCAAATTTGAGACTAAAACAATATTTTCAATTCGAATGAAAGCGTATTCATAGGAATACAAATTCTTAATTTTTCTGAATTCAACGCTTATTACCGGGAAGTATCAAAAATAACAAAAAGACTGAAGACTGTGGAGTAAGACAAATTCGGAAGATCGCTCTCGAAGATTAGTAAGTGACCTGGCGTTGGACCGAGTGCAGCCGAGCGTAAACAATGTCTGCCGACCAGTGACGTAACTACAACCGCGTAGACCTCACCGCAGATATGTTTAGGAGGCCCCTCTTATAAAATTAACAAGCAAACAGCGTATAAGTGTAGCTGAAATCCATTAAAAAAAATGTGCCCGCCAAGCGGAAAACTGTCCAGTACAGGGCTCGCCACTTCAAGCAGGTGCTGGCTACCACGACAAGTGTATGACTGCCACCAAGTTTTCCTGTCATTTTTTTATTCGTTTTCTAGGAATCGAGCGAAGGGTTACGGTCACGGAAAATTTCGTCTTGTCGTCATTCACGCTGAGGGGTCTGAACTTTTGTACTCGAATTTATAATACAATTAATTTCCAATTTCATTTTTATTTTACAAAGTGATTTAAATTTGTCTGCAAATTAAGCCTCAAATTAAAGCTTTAAAAAGGTGGAAAATTTTGAGAGTTTTTAATTAAAATTCAGAGAGAATAAAGAAAAACGTCGGCCGCCAAAATCCCTTCTTCTTTATTTTGAAGAGTATAAACTCTTCTCTATGATGACCGTGAAGGGCTAGGAACTAGTCGAACGACAAGATGTATTAGGGCCAGTTTGACCTAGTCTCTTGGCTGCCACTAGCAGCCAATGCAGTCAATGGCTCCGTTCTGGTAAGTCCTGGTCTAGTCTTAAGGAATTTCCCGAGGGAATACCAAAATAAAAATAATTTTTTAGCAAAAAAATATGAATTTTGAACAAAATGTAAAAGTTCATAATAACCATTGTTATAAACAATTCTTGTGTCAAAATATATCAAATATGAGATTTTTTAAAATTATAATTTCCTTTAATCGTCAGAACGGCTTTACTTATTCCTGAAAATAACAAATATTTAATAATAATTTATAAAATAACACTTTGCAAAATTTATAAACAAATTAGATAAAAAAATTCAAAATTTTGGATAAAAAACTCAATTTCAATATTTTGCTACAAGAATGGTTTACAACAACAGTTATTATCAGCTTTTCATTTAGTGTTATAATCAGTCATTAAAGCGTAAAAAATGATTATGTACAAAAGTTCAGTTTCTCCATACTTTGAGTGACAAAATTATTAATAAAAAATAGGGGAGACAAAACTTCCGAGCGCCAACCTCTTTAAAATTTATGTACTTTAATTTAAAACATAAAAATTAAAAATCGGACAAAAATTGAAGGCACTGAAAATTTTTTAACGAAAGAAGTGCATTTCTTCCCACTGTGCGCGTTTTGGAAGCGACCTCTATGGTAGGGCACAACAGAGTTCATACCCTATATTGCGTTTAAACGTCCTCTGTAACATAATGCAGAAGCCGCCGGTTGAGAGCCGCCCAGCTTCGAGAGCGAGTCCAGCGCTAAACAATAGAAAAGGGTCGCCGAAAGATCAAGCAGGCTGCGGTACCCTCAGATCGCCTTAAGCCAAAAATTAATGGTATAAACGTTGCCATAAAGCTTTAAGCAGAATATACCACTCCTCATAATAATAGAGTATTAAGTTTAATTTATAAAATGCGGTTTTAAAATATTTTTGGAAAAAGAATTTTTTAAACAAATTAGATTTGTTCAAATAATTAAAAAATGGTTAATATATTGTTTCAAATTTATATAATTCAAATAAATAATTATTTATAAATGCACAATAATATATTACATTGAAATTAAAATATAATACTGCCACTGGCCGTAAGAGGCCCCCTCAGAGA
>NC_046663.1:115283571-115285043 GCF_010883055.1 Belonocnema kinseyi
GCTATCTAAGGATGGTACTATAGAACGCCACCTCAAGGTAGGCCTAGTGGCGCCATCTCTTGGTCAGGCCGGAAACTTATCAATCCACCCTCGTATGTCCTCGTACTCCTTTCTGCTTTTTCTATGATCTTATTAGTCGTCAATGATCTCGTGAAGAGAAAATGTGCGCGCTCTCGACACTAAATTTATATGTAAGCAACATTGTATTACCTCAACCAAGTGCCACTCATGTCAAAATTCTGAAGACTCTGGTGCTAATGTGGAAATTTCTGATGAGGAAAAATAGAATTTGAGACAAAACTACAAATCAACATTCCTATTATGGAACAAGTTGTCGATTCCGTATGGGCGGCACTACATACCGCCCGTCGGTGATCTGCTTCTACTAGTAGGCGCCCGCGCCAGTGCCCGAGGGTTAATCATTAACAAAGGTTAGCTTTTATGACTGTTAGAATTATTCTTTTGTCAGGGCAGGTATGCACTCGAAGTTATAAACCGCACGTGTTGGAGTAATAAAAATTCGACTCAAGTGATAAATTTATGTCTTCAAGACATAAAAACTTGTCTTCAAGACATAAATTGAAGCTTGGCTCCGTCTCAAAACTGAGACATGCTCAAGCCGAATTTTCGACTTCAGCATGTCTTGATAAAGGCCAAATTAAGTCGAACTTAAGTCGAAGCATTTTTAATCGGGAACTAGCAACTGCATTCCGAACTATAAAATTCATTAGAATAAAATTTTTAAATGTTACATTTATTTTAAAAAAGGTTTAAAGTTTTTGCAAAGCTCTGTAGTAAACCAGCAAGCAATGCCACTTACTGATTTCGGTAGAAGAAAATTCCAAATTTCTTGCATTAATATCTGCAGAACATTGCAATATTTGCAAAGGACTATAGTAACGTCGAGGGAGACCGGCGCACTGATTTAGTAAGCGACTTAGTAAAAATTTGTGAAGTCAGATTGGCAGACGAAAAAAAATAAACCCAACATGCGCCGCTTTGCGTTGAAGGTTACGACACACGCATCCTGCACACAAGCATGCAACGTGAATGCAGAATTATTTATCATGGGATGAAGAACTCTTTCGCACTATTATATTTATTTTAATAGCAATTGAGCAGTACACATGATTATATATAATTTATACATTATTATATACATGCAGGAATATTATATTACAAGCTCAAACAGAAAAATGTGATCAAAATAATGCTGGTGGGAATAAAACACGGGTCCTAATATCAAGGTTTAAAAATAATTTTTTGCTCTTTGTGGAAAATTTGTTTTTCAATTTGAACCTTTCGAATTATTATAATTTATTGCAATAAGGATCATCGCATCAAACCAAATTGAGAGATTGAGAAATTTAAGGAATTGTGGGTCCGGATGCAATAAGGGCACATAAAATTTTTTCGTGCGAAAACGAAGTCCCCTGGAGGCTTTAGAAAAAATTTTCGAATTTTAATTTTCA
>NC_046663.1:115285143-115294953 GCF_010883055.1 Belonocnema kinseyi
TATCAGCCTTGGAGAAGATTATGTTGAGAAATAAAAAAAAAAAATTCTTAAAAACGTTGTTTTTCTTGGTCAGGCCGGAAACTTATCAATCCACCCTCGTATTATGATAGTTGCTTGAAGGATACCTGAGAGCGTTCTAGCGGTACTTTCGCACACTAGAGAATAATAATAATTTTTATCAAAAAGCGGCATGGAGTGCCGCCCCGCCAGTGCCCGGGGGTTAAACAATCTTGTATATATATATATATATATATAAAATCAACTTATTTACCGATCCTTATTTGTATTATACTTGTTTGACGATGATACAGAAAATGTTGTTTTTTTTTTACGTATTTCTGACAGTTTGGGAGATCCTTCTAGAAAGTTACAATTTTTATTTTTTTTCAGAAAATTTTTAAGGGTTATACTTGCTCAGGCGCACCGATTTTGAACTTTTAAATTAAAAATAACTAACTAAGTAATTACCAATCTTTCATTTATCAATTTTAATCTCATTTATGAGCCAAAAAAAAATCGATAATCTCAGACAAGACAAGGCTCGTCTTGAGTCAAGTAATCGTCGACTTAGCCAAGCCAAGGCTCGACTTGAGACATGTAATCGCCGTTTTACCTGTCGTGGTCATAAAAGTAAGACGAAGGCCTATGGCTTGACTCAGTTTTGAGACGCAACCAGAATCGATGTCTTGGAGACGAACGCAAGACATAACCAAGTCGAACTCAAGTCGAAGAATTTTTACTCGGGTTACTACTGGAAGTAGTAAACATTACAAAAGTTCCGCTATGTCCCTCCATTGCAAACTAAAAATAGTAAAATCTAGTCTGATTTTTAGCAAATATTACAGCAAAAGGTTTCTCCGTGTAGTTGTTTCGATATGGTAATATTATTTATTAATTATTCTTGTATTGATTTTTCTATAATAGTTCCTATAATAATTGTATTCTGTAATCACGAAAATGTGATAGGAAAAATGATTGCAGGTTGTTAACACATTGTTGTCAAATATATAAATAGAAAATGTTATTTTAATACCAGTTCAGTTAATTTTTCAAACAAGAAATCTAATTTGAACCTGCTTGTTTGAACAGAAAACGTATATAAACATCATTCTCGTTACTATTACATGGACTTCATGTAGTTCTTAATATATATGTGTGTATATGCTCGGACCTATACGCATATATAAACCTGTTTTCTATCTATAAATCCTACGCATTTCCCTGAGACTCTTGATTCTTTCGGTCCTTATATACTAAACGAGAGAAACGTATCACTACTTGTGAGAAACTTATAGTGCTTAGGTCAAAAATTTCAGGTGCTTCAGACTTAATTAACTAATTATCACCCCCCCCCCCCGCCACACACGCATATGGAAGATACATTTAGAGATTTCGGAATCTTTCAAATGCTGTGAAACTGTTGAATGAAAAAGTACAATTTCTGATTTGCCATTTTTTTAAGCATAAAAAAATTAATTTTTTTGAAACCCCACACACGAGAGAAACAAGACATTAAAAGACGAAAGTTGTGATAAGAATTTTCCCACGCAGCAGGTGGATAATTATTTTATTTTTTTACTCTTTATTATTATGTTCTTCACGATTAAAATAAAAACTATGCACCCTATTCAAAAGCGATTCTTAACAAATTTATACATCTTTTTCAGATGTACAATTTCTGTCTTCTCGTCTTTTTCCGTATTTTGCATGTGCTTGAAGTTTCGAATCATCATTAGGATAAATTGTTCGTCTTTTTGAATACTGTATATAACCGTACAGAGAATATTTTAATCTTGAAATAAGTTGTCTCAAAAATGTTTCCAATGCCCTCACTTTTTGATTTTTTATCCAAAATGGCTGGCTAAAGAACTTGACCTTTAGTTTAAGACACTCAATAATATACCAAAGACCACGCCAAGCTGTAAACTATTTCGAAAGTTATCGTGCTAACAAACTAAACATTTACAGACTTACAGAAAGACAGAATAATTTAAAAAATATATTTTTATGTATTAAGCGACAGTTCTGGATTTTCAGGTTTTTTTATTTTATAAAATGTAAAAGTAATTATTAGCTCATTTGAGAAAGAATCACAGTAATTTATACTAATAATCGGTATATTCTTTATATATTAAAGATGTTGAAAGATATCAATACAAATATTAAAAAAGATTATGCTTAGAATTATCTCAGGGCGTCTACTCAAATTCTGTAAAAGAATTCCATTTGTCCATGATTGTGGGATATGCGCTTGCTGTCTGATTTTTCGAAACAAATCGCGTAAAAGCTAAAAACTGAGAGTAAAGTGGTTAACAAAAATATACGAACGGAGGCCGAAGCAGTTTGGCGCTGATCGATCAACGTTACTTGATCGTACTACCATGTATGTGTACTGTCGGTAAAGCTGCTCCCCTTGGCGGGAATTTTAAATTATAATTAATTGCAATTTGTGTTATTTATATTGTAATTGTTTCTTGACATGTCTTACTTGACTTCGGAATAGGAAAACTGTGAAAAGTGATAGGAGGATGCAGCCGTGAACTCGCTGATAATAATTTATAATAATTTTTCAAGTTAAAAAATATATTATTTATTGATTTATTTACATATACTGTTGTGTTGTAACGTTGAAAACACATATGGAAATAGGGCATTCCGTAGAATCGTATGAATAAGGTAAGTATTATAAGCCTATTCTCGCTTTACAGAACACTAATATTAATCGCATAAATTTCTTATGGAAAAAAACAATATCTGCAGATTATTGCAGAAATTTGAAAACTTTCGTCGTTTCAATATCGAGATATATAATAGAAATTATTGTACACAGCAGATGTCGAATTTAGTAACAAATTTTTGTAGGAAAAATGTGCAACAAATAAGCAAATAACTACATTACCGGCGTTTACTTTTTACAAACTATTTTCAACACCCTTATTCGCAAAGATTTATTGTTCTTATATATCGAGATGGTGCAATCGGAGAGATTTAATGCAAAAAATTAATTGTTGTATTATTACTACTATTATCTAATTGATTTTATTCAATAATTCAGTTAAATAATTAATTTAATTAATAAAATATTTTGAACAGCAGACGTCGAATTTAGTAACCATTTTCGCAGGAAAATTTTTCAAAAAATTAGCATAGAAGGGGCCATCCATATACCACGTGGACACTTTAGGGGGGCAAGGGGGGGGCAAAATTCCACGCTTGTCTACGAGGGGGAACGGGGGGTCGGGCTAGAATCCACGTGGGTACACATTTTCCTAAATCTGTGGAAAATATACTGAAATGAGACAAGGTATACTCTAGGTATACTCGAACTTTTATATTGTGCTTGCGCATAATAGAATTTTTATTTTTAATTTAATTATATTTTTTTCACGACTTTTTCTTTGCAATTCAAATCATGTTTAAGCTGACGTTCCTAAGCTAAGCCGAATTTTTTCAGTCAATTCATCGCTCCTTTTGGACTTCTTGTAGTCCGGGAGCTTGCGACGATTCTATGGACGTCATTTTATTACTCACTAAAATTTCAGATTCTTTTGTTTTCCTAGTCAACAGTTTGAAATTCGTTGACTGACTAACAGCTGTTGGTGCATTTTGCAACAATTTATCGTTAAACTAGTAACAAATTCAAGTGAAAAAACGTCATTTTAGTACTCTTGAAACCCACATGGAATGATTGTTTAAATGCTAAAAACTAACAAGACGTTTCACTGACAGCTGCTCGGTGGTGCCAAAGTTGTCTGGCAGACTGTCAAACATGTAAAAAATTCGAGAGAAAAAACGTGATTTTAGTACTCTTCAAACACACGTGGAATAATTGTTTGAATGCTGAAACCTAACTAGAAGTTTGACTGGCAGCTCCTGCGTAGTGCCAAAATTGACTAACATTTTAATCAGCAATCGAATGAAAGTTTTGTCCTTTTCATTAAATACAATTTTCATCTATAGGACACTTCTTTAAAACTAATATGTATATAAAAAAGAAACTACGTAAATCTCACATGTTTGACATCCTGCCAGACAACTTTCGCACCACCGAGAAGCTGCCAGTCAAATTTTCGGTTCGTTCTTAGCATTCAAAGAATCATTCCCAATGTCATTCAAGAGTACTAAAATGACGTTTCTTCTTTCGAATTTTTGGCATGTTTTACAGCCTGCCAGTCAACTGTGGTACCACTCAGGAGCTGCCACTCAAACTTCTTGGTAGTTGTTTGCACCTAAAAAAGCATCCCCAATGGGTTTCAAGAGCACTGAAATGACGTTTTTTCACTCGAATTTTTGACATTTTAGACAGCCTGCCAGTCAACTTTGGCACCACTCAGGAGCTGTCAGTCAAACTTCTTTTTACTTATTAGCATCCAAACAATCATTCCTCGTGGGTTTCAAGAGTACTAAAATGACGTTTCTTCACTCGAAATTTTACATGTTTGATAGTTTGCCAGTCAACTTTGGCACCACACAGGAGCTGCCACTCAAACTTCTTAGTAGTTGTTTCCACCTAAAAAAACCATCCCCAATGGGTTTCAAGAGTATTAAAATGACGTTTTTTCACTCGAATTTTTGACATTTTTGACAGTCTGCCAGTTAACTTTGGCGCCACTCAGGAGCTGCCACTCAAACTTTTTGGTAGTTGTTTGCACCAAAAAAATCATCCCCACTGGGTTTTAAGAGTACTAAAATGACGTTTTTTCACTCGAATTTTCGACCAGTTTAACGATAAATTGTTGCAAAATGCACGAAAAGCTGTTAGCCAGTCAATGAATTTCGAACTGTTGACTAGAAAACAAAAGAATCTGAAATTTTAGTGAGTTCTAAAATGACATCTATATGTCATTGTCGCGAGCTCCCGGACATTTTGAACACTAATAATATCTATATTTTCATAATATATGACCACGTGGACATAGTACGGGGGGGGGGTGTTTGCCAAAATTCCACGTCTGTCCACGAGGGGGGGGGGGCAAAAGTGGTGAAAAATTGTCCACGTGGTATATGGATGGCCCCTAACTACATTACCGGCGCTTACTTTTTACAACCTATTTTCTACAATATCGAGACAGTGCACTCGGGGAGATTCAATGCAAAAATTAATTGTTGTATTATTACTACTATTATTGAATTAATTAAATCAAATATTTCAGTTAATTTAATTATATAATTCAATGAATTTAATTGTTTCAATAAGAAATTTATGCGATTAATATTAGTGTTCTGTAAAGCGAGAATAGGCTGTATAATACTTACCTTATTCATACGATTCTACGTAATGCGCCATTTCCATAAGTGTTTTGCTCATTACAACACAACAATATATGTGACGTGCCCCGAAGAAAGGGGGCTTACTCTAAAAAAATCGAAATCAAGGTTTTTGCACATTTCGATAGTTTTTGAGCTGCTCTTTTTAATTAAACGTGACCAAGAAATTGTACTGAAAAGTCTGAAATTGTACTTTCGACCTCAGCGCCTCGGAATAGACTTGATCTAACAAGATTTTAGAGCGAAATCCAAAAGTTAATATAATAAAAATCTTGAGTAATGTCAAATATCACTTGTTAAAGTTTTTCTTTTAAAAAATTATAAAGTTTTTTAAAATTTGTGAACTTATTTTTTATAAAAAAAAATCTTTTAAAAATAAAAAATATTTTCCAAATACAAAATGTCAATTAATTATTCATGATGGAAAAAATAATGCATAAAAATGAGGGGTTGAAATGACGGTCTGTGTAAATATAATTTTTAATTTTTATTTGGTGCGCCAATAGCGACTAATGAGGGCCGCTGCGCCAGTCAAGCGCAGTAGCTCAACATGCCAAAGTTGAGATCACTGCTTTCAAGTCTAGGGTGAAATCTTATGCAAGCAAAACGTAAAATGAACAGCCTATTACAGAACACCACTAGATTTCGATTTTCTCAAACGTGTTCTTTCATTGGCTGTCTTTGGCTCCATTTCTCTAATGAATGAACACGTGAGCCAACGAACGAATGATAAATGTGTACTTGCTGTTGTGATTCGTTGCGAAGAAAAAAGCTAAAATAATTTTTTTTTTACAATTTTGTACTCAAATATACTAAAAAGAAAAAAGTATAATGTCGAGTGTACTGAAAATTTGAGAGGCGTACTGACGTACTCACCAGCCGAAAGTGGTACGCAAAAAGTACAATTGTACTCAAAAAGGCAACACTGGAGTTGATGGGTACCCCAGTAATGGGGCTTTGGCTGGACAGCTCGAGATTCCGTGAAACATCTCCCACCACTTACTATACCATCTACACGTCTCATCTATACCCCGTCCGTGAGCCGCGTTTACGACATATCTCCTTTCGTTAGAATGTAGTGGTAAGTGGAGAAGGAAGATTTCGTGATGCATATTTTTTAGTTTGACAAATTATTATCAATTAATATCAACGAGTTCACGGCGGCATCCTTGTATCACTTCACAGTTTTCCTATTCCAAAGACAAGTAAGACATGTCAAGAAACAATGACAATATAAAGAACACAAATTGCTTTTTTATTATATTTTAAAATTCCCGCCAAGAGGAGCAGCTTTACCGACAGTATCCATGCTAAGGTACTATATTAGATGGGAATATACAAGCTGCCATTCTGGTTCCGTGCCAAATTTAAAATCGCTAAATTGATATCGAATTATATAAATACACTTACGTGATATAGATTATTTATATTTGAATTATACTGAATCATTGTTATCAGAACATAAATTATAAATAAAATTACGTGATATAATATATGAGATATTTAAATTCGACTATATGATTTTTTAACCCACACATTTGCCAAAAAGTAACGCTTGCAAAAGTTATGATTGCAAACGAAATTTTACTCAGTTTATAAATAGGCGTGCGCTAAAATTATAATCATATGATTTTTTAAATAAATATTAACAAATAATAAAATAATAATAGACTATAGGTCAAACATTAATACAATACTTTTTCAAGAGCTTATTTTAATAGCTACTTATATTTCACATCATACGTCCTTTTTATTTCCGTGGGTTAATGTGCGTCATTCTGTAGAAAAACAGGTTCCTAACCTTACTTTCTTCTGGATCTCATTTCGCTTTAATATATAAAAAAAATGCTCATAGGCAATTTAATTGCAGGTAAACGTAATATTCAGACCCCCTATATTTGAATTATATTACGATAGTCATAAATATTAATAATAACTTCGCATAATCTTGAATTTAAATTCGGTTTCCATTTGTCGCGTCTACAATTTATAATCCACATTAACAATCTTTCTCTTCGCCCTAGCAGAAAATGGTAAAGTTTAAATCCATGCTCGCTTCTATTTTTACAAAACGAAGCACTGCAGCAGATCATTTTTTTATATTCTAAACTTAATTTTAATTAAACTATACGACATGCTTCTCGCACTGTTTCCCGCGAACTGTCCAGGAACCAGAATAGCGTTTGCATGTTCATAGTACCCTATCCATGCTTGGTAGTACGATTAAGTAACGTTAATCGATCAGGGCCAAACAGCTTTGGTCTTCATTCGTATATTTTTGTTAACTACTTCACTCTCATTTTTTAGCTTTTATGCGATTTGTTTTGAAAAATCAGACAGCAAGCCCATATCCCACAACCATGGAACCCCTTTCGGTGACGGGAAAATATTCTGAGTGCATTTTTAAAAGCTCAAAACCGAATTATCATTTACCGTTGGCAAGTTTTGAGTGTCTTATGGATTTCGCCATTTTTGTGCGCACCATTCCAATAGGGGCCTATCCGGGCCTATCAGGAATGGACTACGGTTTTAGTACCCGGGTCTATCCGTGACTATCACGGGACGCAAGGAAGTGTATTTACCCGATTCTTACCCGGTCTTATCCGGGATCTATTCAGCATACAATTTCATATTCGGACCTATCTGAGACCTATTGAGAGCATTTGCAAATTTTATTCAGTTATAGTCAGGATATAATCGGCATACAATTTCGTATCATGGATCTCTCCGGACCCTGTAAAGGGTGCTTGGAAATACTATCCGAGTATTATCCGAGTCTAGCCGGGATCTTTTCAGTATACATTTTCATATCCGGGCCTATCTGAGACCCATACGAAGCAGATGGAAATTCTATTTGGGACTTATCCGGTCCTATTCGGGATCTATTCAGTATACCTTTTCGTATCCAGGGCTATCCAGTACCTAAACAGGGGTTAAAAAGAGATTGATCCAGGTCCAACCAGGTTATAGCCGGGATCTGTTTGGTAAAGCAGGTCGAAAAAGATTCTATAATATAATGATAACTTTGCACACCAAAAATTGGTTGATATATTATCACTGCCCTTAATTTAATTTCGAAATTATATAATTGCACGCATGGTCACTCACAAACATAATCTCACGCTTAAACGCTTTGAAAAATCTGACCCTCTCAGGATTCAAACCCTACCTAGACTACCTAAACCGGAGTCTTTTCTAAATTTGCATCCTAATATTTAAATGTTTATTTAAATAATTAAATTAATTTATACTTTAGGTTAAAACTGCCAAGCACCAATATTTAGAGGATTTTTTACTTTCAAATTTATTATACCTAAAAAAATATTTAAATATTAATAAGACTTCCCAGCATGAAAAAATCTAATGATCCAAAAATGCATTACAACTTTTTTTTCATTCTAGTGGGCAAGACAACTCTACTGCAAATACCTATATAGGTGCCTGTAAAGGTCCCTAATAGGATTCTATATAAGCATCCTATAAGTGACCTATATAGGATTCTATATAAGGTTACCTATATAGCTCAGTATAGGTGCCACCTATAGGAAATGAAACAGCTTCCTGCATAGGATCCTTTATATAATCCTAAATGATTCTATGGTAAGGGTATGGGGTCCTGCTTCCTAGGTTAGAATCCATATAAGAACATATGCATGTATCTACTGCTAGGCAATCGCATAGTCAAAAATAACCACTGCGTAGCTGTATCTGCTATAGGAAAGTACTGCGCAACACTTTCGGTTTATTATCTGTCCTATATAGGTCACTAATAGGATTCTAAATTGTATCCTATGCAGGAAGCTGTTTCATTTCCTACAGTTGGCTCCTATACTGACCTATATAGGTGATCCTAAATAGGATCCTATATAGGTCACTTATAGGATCCTTATATAGAATCCTATTAGTGACCTATATAGGTATTTGCAATAGTGAATCCCGCTCCAAAAAAGTTTTCAGTTCTGAAGAAAGAAAATCCGTATTTTTTCTTTCAATTTCCAAAATTAACACATGCCATCAGACACTTGAAAATCCCATTAATAGATATGGGTCGAAAGTTGCAAAATTTTTCAGAAATTGAAGAGGAGTTTCTACCTTCTTTTTCAACAAAATAATTACTAATGGAGGATTTGAATATCCACAATGACTTTTTAAACAGTTTTTTATTTTGTAAATAAATTTTAATTTTTTCAGTAACTATTTACAGTGAAACTCTTTTATAGCGTCGATTTTAGTGCTGATGGTGTGTGGGAACTAACTCATTGTAGCCCGCTCCGCTTTTGTTTGTTCACGCTTGACTGCTCGCCTGAGTGACAAGTGCAGACCCCGCGGCCCCGCGCAGTTGCCTTTATACCTACCTACGGCGTGACGTCAATTCTTGGAAGGGCTATAGAAGGGAGGGCTATTCAAGGGTTTTACTGTATTTACAAACTGTTTACTAAATAATCGTATTTTCTCTATGGGTTTTTTTTTCAAATTGGTGTTGTATGATACTCATTTTTCAATCATTACATAACTTTCAAGGCCGCAGAAAGAAAAATTGTT
>NC_046663.1:115295053-115301276 GCF_010883055.1 Belonocnema kinseyi
GGGGGGGGGGGTCATACCCCCCTGGCTATGGACTTGGTAACATTGATACTTTTCTGCCAATTTTTAGCCAATTTCTATTATAGTGTATAGAAAGAATGTCAAAAGAGATGAAAACCATACATACTCAACTTAGAGCAAATTGTTAAATATACAATAATTATTTGTTTAAACAAGGACATAACGTTTTTAGCAGAATTCGCCACTACTTAAAACCATCCAATATAATGTTTCAATAAGAAAATACTATCTTAACACTTATTTGGGAAAAATAATTATTTAAACAATCTGAATTTGTTTAAAAAATTAGTCAAATAGAATTTAGATAAACATCAGAAGAAAAGTATCAAAGTTATATAAGTATTTAACAGGAAATAGCATGGGATAACAATTTGAAAAAAGCGGACGTATCTGATTCAATTTTTGAAGTTATGAAAATAAACAAAAATTAATTGTTCAAATAATTACTAAATATGTTTCTGAAAAATGGATCACTCCAAAGAATAATAAATTAATTATTACATTTTATTCAGAAAATACGATTGTGTTTTACACTTGTTATAAAAAAATATTTGTTCGAATAAGTTACATTTACACTGCAGTCCCGCAAAAAAAGTTCCCGTTATAGAGGACATGGTGGTTCAAGGGGACGAGAGAATGACGCTGCTAGGTCAGCAGAGCAACTCCATAACAACGCAGGAGTGAATGAAAAAAGCGAGCAGCATCCTCGGGGGTTAATCAGTCGCTTTCAGTCATTCAGTATTTAGCATATGCGTTGCGTAACCAGATGTAACCAGGAATTACAAAAATGTCGAAGGAAAATGAGAGGAATCTTTTATCTTTCGAAGATACGTATAAGTTAAATTGTTATCCTTTTCAATTATGATACCATTCACTGTACAATGCGTAATTCAAAAATCTTTTAATTTGAAAATTTTCCATTTTAGATTTTTAGTTTTAAGCTGACATTTTCAATTTAAAGAATTTCAAAATGCAAACTTGAAGACTTGAATGAAATAAAAATTAAGTGTTTGAAGTTGAAATTTTAGTATAAAAAACATTTATCTTTTACCATTTATTACTTATTAAAATATTTAGAAGTTCTGAAGAAACTTCAAAAATAATTTTAAATTGGAAAAAAATATAGAACAACGTCTAGATTACTTATAATTTGGAAATAAAATTTTAAAGCTTTTCCAGAATGTTTGAAATATTTGAAATAAAAACATCTTAATTTTTAACTTATGAAGTCTTCAGTTAAAAGAAAAATTTATTTTTGAATTTTTAATGTTTGCAGCTTAAAAAATGAAGAGTGCCTCGAGAATCCACATACGGCTATATTGAGTGTCACTGTAATTTTTCTATATTGTTCTCTCCAATTTTATTATTAAACAGAATATAAACATTTGATCTAAACACCAGCTTCTCGCAATCCGAAGGACTAATATTTAGATGACGTATGCAAAAAATGAGAGAAAAATATTCAAAATTGCGGAAAAATCTCACATTCCTATTTAGAATTCTAATAAATACCCTTAAGGCAGCAGCGCTGGACGGGTTGTAGAAGGAACTGTGGTTGTTTCGCACACCAGAGGTAAGGAAAAAGCTTAAGGGTATAGTGAAAAGATTATAAAGGGAGGAAGGTTTCCCAAGAAGGTGGAGGGAGGGGTTGATCGCACCACTGTATAAAAAAGAGAATCGGCGGGATAAAAAAAAATATATAGGGATTACGCTAATTAAAATGGCGTCCAAAGTACGTGCGATGGTGTTTACGGATAAGCTGGAGAAAGATTTCGAGGGGAAAGGATTACTGTTAGAGACGGAGGTGGGCTTTAGGGAGGAAAGGAGTACTATCGACACTTACACTTCCATTGTTTACAGAATTTTTTTACAGCTATGTTTTACAAAGTACCATCCATCCACACCTTATAACTAATCCTCTCGCTTCTATAGCCTAACCTTCCTCGCTGCGTCTTGCCGCGCACGCGTTTCGCTCTTTTGTCGCTATGCCCCGCATTACCAGCTTCTTTCTCCGCGGATAACACCTGATCGTTAAATAGAATATTATTTTAGAGGCCTAATCCCAGTGGTTATTTGATGTTTGTACGACAGAGGTCTCTGTATTGTACGGTTGATAAGTAGAAGAACTACTATATCATAATTAATTTTTATTATGCGAAAGTTCTAAAAAATTCACTGCGGGCTGGGTTTGAACCAACAACCTCTTCATTACATGTGCGGGGCGCTACCAATTGCGCCACCGCAGCACCAACAATGAAAATTTTGGAACTTGCATTTCCTTAATTTCGATCGAAATTAACCAGTCTAACCAAAACTCTGTTTCTATAACTCTGTTTCAAAAACTTGAGCCTAATACTTAAATACTATTTACAATATTTACATTTTTCTTACATCTACTACCTCTCCTATTTACAATATTTCCTTCTCCATTCTTCTTCCCTCTTCCTTCTCTTTTTCTCCATCTTACCCAGCACCCCCTTCACCCATGCCACTGCCCATTTGTCCCCCCTTTCATGCCACAATACTTTCATGCTTATCCCACTCCTTTCCACCTCTTCAGACTACTCCAGCCAGTGCTCAACTTTTGCATCCCCTTTCCCACACATTTCACACATTCCCTTCTCTCTAGAAAGCTAGAACCTATTATAACCCTCAATGCAACCGCATCTCATTTTCGCTATGAGTCCCTGACTACCTTGCTCTCCTTTCTCACACAAATATTGCGCTTTCTCCCTTGGCTTAATCCACACATAGTTCCCGTTAAGCCTTGACTCTCTTATCCTTTCCTCAACTTCTGTCCCCTCTTTCTCCATGGCATTCTTTTGAACCAACTTATATCTGCAATCCATTCGTTCTAAAATACCTTTCCCTTTCAACCTCCATCTTTGCACCACTACGTCTGTTCTCCTTTTCCGACCAACACTCCCTAACCAATTTACTTTTCCACTCTTCCAAAAATTTCTCCTCATATTTACACGCTCGACTCCCTGTGATTATCCCTAAACTCGTTCTTCCTTTCTCCTTCCTGACAATATAGTAAGGCGTATTCCTTACCAACCCCAGTGTCCACTAGACATACCTCTCCTGTACCCTATTTACCTCCTCACTTACCTTCCAACCCCACACCTCCACTCCGTAAAATAAGAAACTCATCACTAGCGAATCAAACAATTTCATTCTCCTTACAAAATCATCTGCAAATAACCTGTCCCCCAGTCCCCACACCTGCCTTATCGCCACATTTCCCCTTCTCACCCTCTCTTTCATGTGAACATCCACTCCCTTATTCCTTCGAAACAGAAGGTCCAGGTACACAAACTCTTTCACCTTTTGTACCGCGTTTCCCTTCCACTTCCACTCCCCTCCCCTATCCCTCCCACTTCCTTTCCTGAACACCATAACCTTTGACTTGTCCGCATTTAACTCTAACCTATTTTTGCCCAAGTATCTTCTTAACTTCTTCATCATCTCCTTTAAAGCCTCTTCGCTCTTTGCCAGCAGCACTATGTCATCTGCATATGCGAGTGACCATATTCTGATTCCTCCAACCCTAACTTTTCCTACCATTCCGTCCGCAAGCTCACTTGCCATATCCGCGATCAAAATTGCAAAAAGCATTGGGCTAAGCGGGTACCATTGCCTCAATCCCCTATCCATCCAGAATCCCTGAGAGATTCCCTCCCCTTCTCTCATCCTATCTTTAGTCTCCTCACATACCTCACTTACCCTCTCGATCAGGCCCCTCTTCACTCTCCTCTCTTCCATTGTCTCCCACAACCTCCCTCTATCCACCGAAGGGAACGCACTCTTTAGATCTACAAAAAAGGCCTACACTTTGGCACCCTTTTTGGTTAATTCATCATCCAACACGTGTTGCAAGACGTAAATATTGTCAATAGTACTCCTTCTCTCTCTTAAGCCCGCCTGTATCTCCGGCAATATTCTTTTCCCCTCAACATCCTGACACAGCCTATCTGTTAAGACCATCGCGTATATTTTGTGCGTAGTATTCATGAGCGTAATTCCTCTATAATTTTCCTACCTCTCCTTATCCCCTTTCTTATACAGTGGCACGATCAACCCCTCCCTCCACCCTCTTGAAAATCCCTCTCCCCTCCATACTTTTTTCACTAACCCCTTCAGCTTCTGCCTTACCTCTTGTCTGCCAAACAGCCACGCTTCGTTCTTTACCCCGTCCCTCCCTGCTGCCTTAGATTTTTTCAACTTCCCTATCTGCTTTTCTATCTCCTCGTCAGTCAGCTCCTCTCCATCTACATCCTTCGTTCTTCTAATCTCCTCATCTCTCTTTCGTGTATTTGACCCCTGAAATGAATCCTTACAAAATTTCCTCCATTCGTCGCTCCCTATCTTCTCACTTATCCCCACCCCACGAGGTTTGACGTTCCTTCCACTTCTTGTACTTCTTTTTCACCTTTCTCTTCATCATTTTACATTCCCTATCCCACCATGGTTTCACCATTCCTTTCTTCGTCTTCCTAAAGACCATCTTTTGCACACAACCTTTCACTTTTGTTTGTAGATCCTCCCATATCTCGTCCACAGACTCCCCTTCAAAGCTTAAGTTGCCCAACTGCTCCTGATACTTCTTTATTGCCTCTCTTGTCCATGAAACCCTCTCCCCTAACGACCCTTCTTCTTCACCCTGCCTTTCATCAGCCTCCCCCTGTATCTGGAAACTTAATGGCTGATGGTCTGATTATACCCTTCCTTCCACTGCGAATTTCTTTATCACCACCCACCCTTGCATATTCATAATCACACAGTCTATAAACAATACACCCCTCTTACTCACATACGTGTATTTTCCATCTTCGTCCCCTTTTACCATACCATTTGCCACCAGCCACCCTCTATCCTCCATACAGTCTCTTAGAATCTCCCCCTCTTTATTTATTATCTTATCCTTTGATTTTCTTCCAAAGCTCTCCCCTTCCTGGTACAGGCCCTCTTCCCGCCCAATTCCCGAATTGAAGTCTCGCCCATTACCACCATACCCTCACCTCTCTCTCTCCTAATAAGTATTCTACCCTTTCTTTCATCCTTTCCATTCCATCCTTATTGTACACAGTCACAAACTTATGCATCACCCTTCCTCTCTTTACGGCCCTCATTCGCATGCTCTCCCCCTATTCCTCTCCATGAACTTCTTTCTCTAATCCATCCCTAACCCCTGTTATAATTCCTCAACTAGCCTTTCCTCTCCTTTTTACCTTGACCGCCTCCTGTAGCCTCCAACCATACCCCCTTGGCAACTTTCACTCTGCTCTATCCCATTCCTTTCTCTCTACCAACGTCTCTACCAGTTCAGTCATATCAAATTCCTGAATATACCTCCAGAACTCCTCATCTTTCTTCTTTGCCACTGCTATGTTCCAGTACAACACCTTTAATACTCCTCCATCTTGCTTTACTTCTACCTTCCTACTTTCCGCGAAACAAATTCCCCTGCACTTCCTTCAAAACCTCCTTCTCCTCGTCCCATCCCCACAATTTCTCGTCTATTTTTATTGTTCGATGCCCTTTCTTCGCCTCTCTTCCTTCGCTCCTCTCCTTCCTAGCCCTGTCAATTAGCATTCTCTGAACATCCCTTTCCTTCCTCATCAAACCTTGATCGATAAAGACCTTATTGTCAATTATCCTACTAGGCAGTCTGATAAGTCCCTGAAAAATGTAACACGGAGACGTTTTTTTGGCCAAAGTCGGTTTTATTTTTCAACATACTCTGCTTTTAGGTCGATACAGCGAGTCCAACGATTTTCTAACTTTTTGATACCGTCCAAAAAGTACTCGATCGGAAGCTTTCCAAAATACGCCTCAGTTTCAGCTATAAGCTCCTCATTTGAGTAAAAACGCTTACCGGTGAGCCATCTCTTCTGGTTAGGGAACAAGTAATAGTCGCTGGGGGCCAGGTCTGGTGAATACGGTGGCTGAGGAACCAATTCGAAGCCAATTTCATGCAATTTTGCTTGTGCAACTAAGCATGAATGAACAGGCACATTGTCGTGATGATAAAGCGGTTTTTTCTTCTTCAAATGCGATCGTTTTTCGGTGATTTCGATTTTCAATCGGTCCAATAATAATTAATAGTATGCTCCGGTTATGGTTTTACCTTTTTCAAGATAGTCCATGAATATTATGCCATGTGCATCCCAAAATACGGAGGCCATAACCTTTCCGACCCATT
>NC_046663.1:115301376-115307079 GCF_010883055.1 Belonocnema kinseyi
AACATAAATGGCTGAAGTTTTGACAGGCGTCATTTGAAGGATCAAGCTCGACGAAAATGGTTCACATTAGTGAATACTAATGCCATCTCCTAGAATTTTCAGATACTTATCAGACTGCCTAGTATTTTTGTTACGGATTACCCCCAATTTTTCTTCCCAGCTCTCCAATTCCACAACCGCTACTTCATTCTCCTTTCTCCCCTGCATCCTAACTTTCCCTTTCTTGCCTTTAACCCAACATATGCTCTGTAGCAGCGCGTCCACCTCCTCCCTTTCTTCCCCGCTCTTTAGCTTCAATTCTCTTATCACTATATTATTTCTCCTATCTGCCTTCTCTCTTCTCTTCATCCTCAACTCCATTGCTCTTATCCTTTCCCTATCCGCTTTCACCTCCTTTTCATTCCTACACTCTCCCACTTTCTCTTCTATCATGATCTAAACTTTCTCCCAAATACCTTGCTTCTCGCCCTCTCCCCTGTCATCTGCTTCCATTCCCGACTTGCCCTTCTCCTTCTCTAGCCTTTTTTCCGTCCTTTCCTTCCACACCCTAATATCTTCTTCCATCTCCTTTATTTTATCCTCTTTTTCCTTCCTTACTAACACCATGTCCTTCTGCAATCCTTCTACTTTCCCCCTGAGTCCTTTTACTTACTTTTCCCATCGCTCATCTCTTACCCTCAGGTCCTCCCTCATACTTTCCATCCGCTCCATAGCCTCTCTTACGTCCTCGCTCAACCCTCTGATCTCGCCTATCAGCACCCCGATAGCCTCCTTCTCCGTCTCCCCCCCCCCCGCCTTTTCCGGACTCTCTTTGCTTTCCCTTTTCCTCATCAAGAGATCCTCCCCCTCGCTTGAACTGGAAGCTCTCTCTCTCTTGCCTGATCGCTTCATTCGCTCCGATTCTTCCCCCTCCCCGACGCGCCACTTCACATCGGGCCAAGCACAACTGGTCGTCGTGTCCTTCTGGAAGTTTCCTTCCCGTCTACTTCACTACCAGCACTACCAGTACTCTCGCTGCCCACCTCCCGCACGCCAGTCGGTAACTGTAACCTATCCATATACAAAAGTACGCAATGCCGCCAACAAATGTCTCTTAAGGTTGCAGCCGCTTACCACCCTAAAATTTCAGCTTCTTTGCCCTATTTCACCCCTCACATCCCCTTTAGACACCCTTTTCTCACCCCTAACATCCCCCAGCACTACCAGAACACCCTTGTCTGCCATGAAGGCCCAAAATCCTGAACAGAAAACTACCCTATTTCCTTGCAAACCTAACCTCACTTTCTCCATTTAGCCAAATCCCCCCCCCTCCCCAACCACAATGTAAATTAATTTTTATCTTCCCAATGAACCCCTCACAACCGTACTCACCTCCTAGACTTCCGACCTCACACTCCACTCACACCTTCCACACAAACTTTGTAAAAACTTCTCACCGCCGTCACTGCACACTTTCTCACTACCGCCTCCAACATGCAAGTCCTCGTAGTATTATATAACATATACCTCGTCGAGAGCTTGATGGAACTGACATTTGGCAAAAGAATTAATATCGAATTTTTGTGGTTGAATAAGGAAGCATAGTTTTGCAAGCAGTAAATAGAAGTGACCTGTAGAGAACGAAAGCAGAGTCTAATAAAATACGTACAGCCATAGACTGCAAATGTATGAATTCTTCTAAAATCAAAACGTTTAATCGCGTGTGGCTGTTATCTCTAATCCTCGCTATCTGGCTACTTGATGCCAGAGTAAATAAAGCGACAAGAATCCACGAGCATGTGGCTCAACATAAGGAATGCCTTTATTACGATTTTATACCTTTCTTGGCTAAACGTTTCGATTAACTATAAATATTTTTTATTTTAGTTTTCTGGAAGATTCGAAATTGCAGAGTTTTTCACGAATGAGTTGGGCATTAAATAGATAGTCAAAATATGATGCTATACAAAGCTCTCCATATCAATTGTAACCTATACACCTGCATCTTTTGAGCATTAAACGAATGTATTATTTAGAAGAAAACAATATTATTATTATTCTTCGACGTTAAGAGGACTCGTCAAGAACACAGGCAGTAACAGATCGTCGATTTGATGTCGAGACTACGTCGTTTTTTAGCGTCGAAATTTTCGTCGATTCGACGATTATTTGTCACCGAAATCAACGCCATATCGAGGTTGATTTAATTGTCGAATCGACGTCGAAATGGCTGTCGTATCTCGGTACCATAACCTACAAATATACATCTCACTGATAATTTTCTAAAATGAACTGTAATGTCGCATAACCTAAAAGTGAAATTACAAACTGAAGGTAGTTTTTCATTTTTTCCGTAAAAACGCTTCTTTGGCAATAGTAAATATTACGTCCCTCTCTGAAAGTTGTTAAATTACAAGAAATATTCTTTACAGTGCATGCAATGGCCATGCTTGCACGCGCAAGCATGGTCATTGCAATTCGTGTTGATTTATATCGGTCTTCTTGATGGAGGTTCCTCCTTTAGGCTTTCTTTGTCAGACTCCTCGACACTAGATGAATTATTTTCAGGGTCGCCACACATCACATCATCGCTTTTTTTCTTAAAAATGTAAAAGTAAACTAGCAAGCGACAATATATACACGCGGCGAAACGGAGGTTCACGTACGTTTCCGCGGTACAGAGTGTCACTTTTATGCGCGTTGAGCAGTAGGAATGCGTAGTAGAGTTGGTCGTGCACTTTGAATTTTTAAATGATGAACTATGAAATGCTGTAGCCGCGTTCTTTTAACATGGAATTCATCCTTTAAATAAAGTAACAGACATTATAGCATTTTCATTAAGAATCAAATGGATTTTTAATAAGTACATCGATTTTCATATCTTGCAAATTCAGAAAATATTTGTCAGGATTTATTTAAATTACGATAAATAAATTATTTTTAGTGCATAATAATTGTGGTCAAAATCGAAATAAAATTCGACGATGATTTCCACTCGAAGATGGTACGACGGTGAAGTCGTCGTTTCGACGTCGGGTCGATGATCCACTCTTGACTGCGAATGTTCTGGAACACACACACAGGCAATTGCGCAATATGATACTGTCGTGTAAGCTTTGGAATGTTCCCGATGTCGGTAAAGTAAAGTAGGTTCAGTACCCATCTTGCATTAATGTCGGTAAGGTAGACATACATGATGACGTCACCAGGACCCTTCGAGAATGTTTTCAAAGCTTAGCATAGACATGAACCACTTTTCGAGAAAATTTAGTGCAAACATGAAGCACTACAGATGGAAGCTTCTCGACGTCAGAAAGGTAGGAATCATGATCCAGAACGCTCCCTACCTACCTACTACATAGGATATAAAGTTTTCGTAAAGCAGTCGTAACGATTTCGTAAAGATGCACTAGGTGTACTTATAATTTGTTTTTGGATCCCTAGAATTACTTAGCACCCTTTCTGTACCTTGATGTTAGACTCGAACCCATCTATCCATATCTACTAGTAGAATTATTTTTTTCACAATGATCGCAAGTACCTAAAGTATCATTTAAGACATCTAAGAAGGCATCTTTTACTTCAAGTATTTCACTAAAACCCACAACAATCTTGGAGATATAAATTCATGTTTTTCTGTATGCTGACTTGCTCCTTCAATCATACTAAAACGCACTTTTTGACTAACACGTAATTTATGATCTACTACTGACCATATCGCAATCCTTCATTTATCTTCCCATATTTTATCTCTTTAATTTCGCAACCCTTTTTCTTTGTTTCTGGTATACATAAAATATCTAGCTTTCTTGCGAGCATAGTTTTAAGTAATACTCTTTGTTTAAGATCATTCACTCCTCTAGCACTCCAAATATCCAGTCTCCATTCAGCCCTTGAAACTTTACTTTTACCGGGTGCATGCATTTTCCCTAGAAAAAATGCCTAGTAGAATGCTATATAGAAACCTAATAGGTTTGCATTCTATAAGGTCCAACTATACTTTTGAAATCGCATTGAACAGAATTGATTCGATTTAATATTTTGTCAACAGGAATAAATGGCATTGACACGATTCGATACTTGGTTCGTGAAAGTCATTGCATGGCATACAATTTGGCGTTTTTTGGAGTATCACTGAATGGCATTAAATGGCATAAACTCATAGGCATTACAGCAAATCCCTTTATATATAATCTTTATTTTTCATAATTTTTAAGTGCACATTTCGCCAATATGGTAGCTTACAAATATAAACCCCCGCTTAATCATTTTGAAAAATCGCAATCACTGAAGATTCGAACAGCGGATTTCTACATAACTGAAGATATCTACCTAAACTTGTATTCTACCGCGTGCACTAACTCATTTCGATATCGATGCACTTAGATCATGGTTACAAAATTTCGACCATGATCAATGAGTAATTCCAAGGCAAATTGAAAACTTTCGAGATACTTTAATACAAAAAATGTATCTAAAAAGCATTTAAAATTAAATTTTACAAATTTCAAAAATGTCTGGATATTATTTTTTCTGTAAATATTTAAAAAGTTTATAAACTATGCAAAGGTAATAAACAATAATGAAAAGTCAAATGCAAAAATGTTTCAATTCAATTTATTCAATTATTTATCATATTTTCTTACTCAGTTTTTAATGCGAAATAACAGTTCTTAAAAAATATTTTAAAATATGTGAAACAAAGAATAGAATTTCACTTATTTCAGAAAAAGCTCAATACTTTTGGTCTTTAAATATTCAAAACGTTTAAAAACGATCTAAAAGTAATTAATAATATAGAAAATCAAGTACAAAAATGCTTTAATAACCTCAATGACAAAAGAATAATTTTATGCTATACAAAAACTTCCATGAATGTGCAAGTTATTTATAAATTATGAAAACACAAAGCAACAAGTTGCAACTTATTTCAATTTTCATTTTATTTTGTACAATGCACATTGCAAAATAAAACTTGTTTATCCAAAATATATTTTATCCAGAAGCTTAGCGTTTTAATCCAGTTAATTTAATTCCGATTATTCACTAATAGTTCTAATAGAGCGTATTAGAGAAACAAATTTTGTACTCGTACAACTTCCGATAAGATAGATCCTGATAGATACCTGATAGAAGCACCTTGAATTTTAATCTTATTAATCTAATTTTGAGCAGCCGCAAATAATACTAATACAGCCTATCATACCACGCGCGAGTAAAGTGCAATGCACGATTGTTATCTGGGATTCAATAAAAATTTCAAATTCGAAAGTTCTTTCCAGTGCTGCCAGATCTACGGATTTTTCTTCAAATCAATTAATTTTGCGTATATTAGACAGGGGAATGTAATATTCTAGGTCTAAAAGTAATAGCTAATTGAGCAGTTCGTATAGAACGCTAATCTGGGACTCTATTCTCGATTTCATTCAAACAACTGTCGCATACAAAAAGACTGTTTCTGTCTTTTTCTTCCTCAAGTGGTTAAAGAAAGATCAACAGTACATTCGTATCTGAAAGTTGTTCGAACGATCTCCAGAATAGAAATCCTGATTGGATGAACTATCCGGATTATCCCATTGGGCAATCCATGAATGGAAAAAGAAACTCAAACCCAAGCTGATCCAGCCAGTGATCCCAGATCTGAAACGAGATGCGGTCCAATACTATGACAGGGCTATGTCCGTGTGAATATAGTAGGAGACGCTGTAAATGACTGAGTTGCGC
>NC_046663.1:115307179-115315942 GCF_010883055.1 Belonocnema kinseyi
ACTTGTAGAGGCGCGACAGGCAACCATATATTCGGTCGCGCCAAATTATAGTGCATTTGAAATCCAAAATGGTAATAATCTAATTTTATTTTATAAGTGAATCGAAAAATAATTTTAATTCAGTAGAAAAGGTCTTGAAGGAATTCGAAAACTCTAAAGACTTTTTGGAATCAAAATTATGCCCAAAATGTAGCAAAGATGTTAGTATAAAATAGTAATAACAAATTTGAATTAAAAAATTTATTTTTTATTTAAGTTATAATTTTTTTGGAAATTAGTAGAAAAGTGAATTTGAAAATACAGTTAAGTTTTATTTAAATTTAAATAAACTAAAAAACTGCTTGGTTAAATCAACCAGAATTCTGGTTGAAAATGTCCTTACTATTTGTTTCTGGTTAAAGAAATAAAAATTCTGAAAAGAAATTTCCTTATAAAAACGTGTAAAAAAATTGTTTTCCTTAATTTCCTTATAGACCTTAACAAATGTCTTCTGAAATGTTGCATTTTTAAATATTTGTGAATTAAGTGGTATATGAGTTTTTTTTATAGCTGGCAAGTGTAAGAAGCATTTTCGAAAGTCAAAGGAAATTACGGCTTGCTTCTACAGTTTAGCTAAGGCCATGTTATAAATATGAACCATTTTTTCAAATTGAAATAAGAAGTAACTCAATCTTACAAAATGTCATTTCCCTGCTCCAGAAATCTAGCTTTAAGAAAAAATGTAAGTTTGTTTAATTTTTTTATTACCATCTAATACTAAAACTTGACATAAAAATTGCCATAACTTTCTTCTTTTGTTGTTTTAATATATGAGCTCATTACATTTTTTAAACCGCAACCATGAAAAATAATATAAACTAATGCTGTAAATTCACAGAACTATTATGTAGTTTAATAGTCTATATTTTTTAAAAAATTTGACGCCGTTTTCATTTTATTTTATTTTTAATAAATATATAAGTTTCCTTGGTTTCCTTCAATTATTTCCTTTATTCCTTTATTTTGTATTTATTGACAAAAATAAGTTGGAACTTTAAAATTTTCTCCACTGGTCATGTATAAAAAACGATACTTTCAAGCTGGTCGATTAAGCTTTTGTTTGCATTTACTTGTTTAACTGCTTGCACATTTAATTCCATTCCAAATTTTTGTTTTTGCTAAAATAATTATTTTAAATTCTTTCCTTTAATAAAAAAACTTGCTTTTTTGAATTTGTTGGTAAATAAGTTTATTTTCTAATAATTTAAATATTTGATCAACTTTCAGTTTTTTTTAAATAAAATTTTAAAGGCTTATGCATTATAAATTAATTGCCGCATTAACAAAAAAGGTTTTTTTACAGAAAAATAACAGCAATCATCCATAAAACCCAACTTTTTTATTTGAAAAAGATATTAACAATGTTTATTTCTTGGATAATTAAAAAGAAATTTGGAAGGAATTTCATATTTGAATAAAATTGTGAATCGAACCAAAAAATAAATGTTCTGTCACTTATTTGTTAGACTTATTCTTTGAAAAATTGTATACTCCTTTCAAAGATCTTGATTGAAAACCGAAGTTTAATCCCGCTCAATTGTATTATTCACAACTTTCTTCTAACTGCAATTCATAACACAGTTTGACGTAAGGGTCATTTTCGCGTTGCAGCGTGTACGTGAAGAAGACTCACATCAAAACGAAGATAGTGAGTTTCTTCACGCAAAAAGCAGATTTGTCTTAACCCATTTTTCCCTCTTGACGGATCGTTCACCTTGGCGCACGGGGTATTTCCTAAATTAAAATCTGATGATACCCAAATACAAATATTTCAAATAATACAATTCTTGAAATTTCTGTTTATAAATTTACTCAATTTGAATGTTTTAAATTAAAAATATATTAAAACCTTTCAATTTAAAATTCCTCTCCTTATAAAAAGCTTTCGATTTCAAAGGCTTTATATTAATTCCAATTTTTCACGAGGTTTGACATTGAATAATCTGCTTATTGCAGCTTTAAATTATCTATATCCTAAAGCTGAAAAAATGTATTGCCGAATCATAAGTGATTTTATTTAAAACGTTTAAAATTAAATAATTTGAATTGACAGGTTATACTCGAAAAATATTTGAAATTTTACAAATACTGAGATTTTGAATTTTAAATTTATAAACTAGTTTCTTTTATTAATTATTATTTTATTTTTACGCTTCTAAAAGAAAATAATTACACTGTAATTTTAATTATTTTCATTTCAAATTTCTCTCATTTAAAACCTTTTAATTTCAAAGGCTTTGAAGTTATAATCCAATTTTCGAAACTGAATAATTTTGAATGGAATAATTATTAAATTGCTAACATATTTGTAATTTGAAATAAAATTGTCGGATAGTAAATTATTTCCATGCAAAATGGTTATGCTGAAGTTTAAACGCTTCCTTTTATATTTTGACATTGTCGACTTCTGAAAAGTTTCAAACTGAAAACTTTCGAACTATGAGTCCTAATTACTTTCCTGAGTTTCTTGTTGAATTTAACTAATTATTATAAAAATAAGGGAATTTTTTTAAATTTCTCCAGCTTATTTGAATGCTCTCCATTGTTGAAGTTAAGAAACAACCCACATATATCTGTATTCAATTCAATCAAATTTAAAATTTAAAGACAGTTTCATTTTTATTGAACTAAATTATACTTTAATTTAACACCATTCAATATCTACAATTTTAACTGAAATTTACTTAAATTCAACTAAATTTTACTTAAATTTTGAATTTAACTCAAATGTATTCACTTTTTGAAATGATCTAAATTGTATTCAATCTTTAAATTTAGTTTTACAAAATAATTTTAAAAATTGCACTACAATAAATCTTAAAGTACGAATAGAATTGTTTAAAAACTTATTTACTTAGTATCTAGAAAATTTCTCTTTGAAAAGAAACCAGACGAGAAATTAATTTAACTAAACTTTATTTAATTCTTAAATTCACCTAAATTTTATTTAAATGTTGAATTTAGCTACATTTTATTTAAATTTTAAATTCAACTAAATTTTATTTAATTTGGAATTTATATAAATTTTGTTTCATTTTTTCATTTATCTTAATTTCATTTAAATTTTAAGTTTAGTTTTTAAAAATAATTTTAGAAATTTAACTAAAATTCTAAATTACGAAAAGAATTTTTTTACATTTATTTATTGTCTCGAAAATTTAAAATGATAATAAATAGAATATTTTTAGACTCTCTTTAATTTGAATATAATTGGGTAATTCAGTATTTATGACATTTTTAGCGTACAGGCCGTACAGAGCCAGCCAACCGACTCAACTATAGCAAAGATTGCTACAGTGATGGCGAAGGCGAACGCGAGAAAGAGAAACAGAAAATCACGTTCGGTTTGGAATTCAACAACTTTCGGTGTGCCCCCTGGCCCCACTCCGCCCTCTGACGTGCTAGGAGAACGCGGTTGCCATAGAAACGGTGAAAAGTTGAAGAGGGCAGTACCTCGATATAGTCGAAAATGTAGCTAGATATATATATATATATATATCGGCCGTCCCCACCACTGACCCATGCCGTATTTAGGACCTAATATCTTTGATCATACTTACGTACTTACGTGGAAAGTCTACAATTGTAAGTTTATTCAGAATACCAGAATTATAACACATGCGATGTGAATTGATTGGTTCATGTGCTACCTAAAATTTCCCATACGTTCTTTTTCTTTTGTTTGAAAACTTGGCTGAAAACATTACCACGTGATCTATACAGGTTATGTCGTCAGTCCAGAATTATACTGCGCCGTATTCATTTTTTTTACAAATTCAATGAAAGGTTTAATAACGCCACTTCAATTCAGTTATAATTAAATTCATTAGTTACGTTTACCGGTTATGAATTGCTTTCTCTACTTATAAAGAAATGCAGTTAAGGATAAGCACACACTTTCATTAGGCAAAATTTTATAATCTGAAATACAAATAAACTTGTTTTCTCTTAAATAAAAGTTGCTAACATAATTTGTGGAATTTCGATTATTTTTTGTATTCTAAATAATATCCAAATATTCTAATGGCTTCAATCTTCTAAAATTTTAATTATAATCAACGGAAACATACAAATTGGTCTGATTTAATTTTTAATTCAATTGAAATCTTACTGGACAACTATTAACATTTTCTTTCTGGTATAAACTTTCAAACCTATATTATGAGGAATTTTTGAACTTGCAGTGTGACGTACAATTTAATAAAGTAGATCATATTTTTTGGTTTCGAAGCAATACTATATTGCAGAAAATGACGTAAAAAAATGACGTTATGTAATAACGTCTTGAAATTACGTTATTTTTTAACGTCTTGAACTGACGTTATTTTTTAACGTCTTTGGTCGCGTCCTGATGTGGGAAAAAATAACGTTATTTTCGAAAATTTGGAAGTTTCTTAAAAAAAGATAATAGTGCCAGACGTTTTAGTCTTAGGCTTTCAATATCAATTTTTTTCTCCAATAACTAATACTTTTGTGTATTAAGATTATAACTGGTGTTTTCAAGAATATTTATTTACAGCGCCCTCATTAAAAAATGGTGCAACTTGGCAAGTGGTATTGGCGCGGAATGGTTATTCAGCCTTAGAAGAGACTTTTATTTCAGATATAACATTAATGAAGAAAGTCTACTACGGTAAGAACGTGGAAAAATGTCATGCAAGTTGTATAATTCATTTTCAAGTCATAAATGTTAGTCGACAATAATATTAATATAATATTTCACATGCTACTGTTTAGAATTCAAAATGGATTCTGCTACGGGGAGAAGAGATTCTTCAGAATTTAATGATGAAACACATCAAGATTCAAGCGACGACAATAGAGATCAGTCTAAAGAAAAGCAAGAGGTTAGAGAAGAAACGACCGACCATGATAAGAAGTATGGAGAGAAAAAGAAATCCAAGAAGAAGAAACACTACGATCAAAAGTATCAAGCCATCTGGGAAAAAACGCCACAATTTCGCAATTGGATCGGAAAAAGTACTCAAGGAGTCGCATTCTTCTATTGCAATTATTGCAAAAAAGATTAAAAATCAGGTAAAACAGAAGTAGAACGGCATTTTAAGTCTAAAAAGCACTCTGATAATGCTGCGGATTATGGGCAGAAACAAATGTCTTTATCAGACTCCAGTTTTAATCTCGAAGTTAATATTGACCAAAAGAAGAAAATAAATGCGATAAAAATAGCGACCTTTATAGGCGAACACGATTTGTCTTTTAATATCTTAGCTGATTTGACTAAAATGATTCAAAATTTGTGTTTAGATTAGGAAGCCATTAAAAAACGAGTTGCAGTAGAACAAAGTGCAGATCGATCATTGTAAATGTTTCTTGTCGATTCTCTTTCGAATGTTTAGTAGACAAATTGAGAGAAAATAAGTTTTCTATTATAATTGACGAATCAACGGATATCAGTTCCGTAAAATGCTTAGCTATTGTCATTAGAATATTCGATGAGAACAAAGTTCAGGACGAATTCTTATGTGCAAAAGAAATCGCAAAAGCTGATACAAATCATATTTACGAATTATTAGTAAATTACTTCAACGAGAATAGCATTCCATATAAAGATAATTGTATAGGTTTTGCTGCGGACGGTGCTTTGGTTATAATGGGAAAAAACCACTCGGTATCTGTTAAGTTGAAAGCTGATATTCCTTTGCTATTCATTTTGAAGTGTATTTACCATTCCTTCGCTTTGGTTGCATCGAACGCTTGTAAAAAAATACCATCCAACGTCGAATTACTTGTTAGACTAATTTATAACTACCTACACCGTAGTTTCAAAAGACTCACTGA
Organism: Belonocnema kinseyi; assembly: GCF_010883055.1. NCBI lineage: Eukaryota > Metazoa > Arthropoda > Insecta > Hymenoptera > Cynipidae > Belonocnema > Belonocnema kinseyi. Next base: position 115,313,018 of record NC_046663.1, read on the forward strand.
ATTTGCGGAATTTCAAGTCTTTTTCGAACTCAAGCCACATAAGATGCTACGACCGTGCCAAACTTGATGGCTGTCTCTTCTTCCAGCTGTTATGGGCGTAAGAGAGCAGTATCCAGCCCTAAAACTATATTTTGATGGAGAAAACCTAAATCCAAAGAACGACGAGAAAATGAATGTTGCGACGATTCATAAATTGCTTTCTGATCCTCTAAATAAACTTTATCTTGATTTTCTGAATAACGTGCTTCTACACTTCACTTATTTGAACAAGGAATTCCAATCAGAAACTACAAAAATTCATGTATTATACTGGAAGATTGCTCAGGTGTACAAAACTATTCTCGATTGTTACATAAAGAGAGATATTTTGAATTCACAAGGTTTAGATCAAATCCAATATAGATATCTGTGTAATTTTGTTAAAGTTGAAGACGTGTACTTGGGACCAGCGGTAGCGATATCCCTTGGAAAAATTAAAAATCTAGACGAAGATCGCTTACACCAGTTTCGATTGAAGTGTCTTGATTTCTATGTAAAAGCAGCGCACGAAATATATCTGAGATTTCATTTTAATTTTGAATATCAGAAATTACTAGCACGAATGAATATCGTGGATCCAGCGTATTTCAAAGCGAACCGTCCACCATCAGTTGCCCCACTTGCTGCATTGTTTGATCCAACTCTTATAGATATCGAGGTTTTGGATAGAGAAAGGCGTTTGTTGAGAAATGACTTACGTAGAAAGGCAACTTTCTGAAGACTATTTTACTTTCTGGAACGGCGCTTCTAAAATTTTGAACGGTGACGGTTGCATACAAAAAGACTTTTTAAAGACACGCCTGGCTACGAGTATAGTATTCCCAAAGAAATGGTTAAACAATTTAACAGCAGCATGTACGAAGCAAAATAAGATGCTTTTTAATATTCAAAACATTAGCTCTTAAGGTGGAGCATGACGTACCTTCAGGATTCAGTATTAAAAAAATAAATATCAGAACCAAAGAATGTTTTTAAGACTCAATAAAATAAGATTCTACGTAGGTGTAACAATTTTGTGATATTTCAAGGTACTTGAATCTTATAATAAGTTTAAAAAATATATAAATCATCGTTAAAATATACTTTTATTTTACAAGCTATGCATAAGGGTGTTTCAGAAAATTCGATGGATGTTTCAAATGAATTATTTGTATATTCCTTTCGTTTGATGAGAAAGAATTTCCTAATTTTTTGTTGAGAAAATAAACAAATAGATCATTTTCTCGCAAAAGAAACATTTCTCTCTAAAATCAAAAAACTAAAAAAAAATGAATTTTATGCGGTATCCTATAATACATCCACGTTTCGTTTAGTTCTAGATGTAAAAAATACATTTATAAATATATATTATAAGAATGTAACCAATTCTTCGAACCAAGTATTTATTGTAAGCTTACAACTATTATTCATGTAATTGGAATTGGCTGTGTTGCTGAGTTCATGTTAATTTTATTCCAGAAACAATGAAAAAATAAGTTGAATTTCTGATTTTTATTGAAATAAGTATGTAGGATAATGCTTGGCTCATTGAGAATTGCTCTACAATGATAGAAAAAATAGAAAGTCAAATGAAAGTATCTCACTTTCAATAATTAACAACGGGTTTTAGTCTTAAATATAATTTTTAATTTACGTATTTTTCAATGTAATGTTCAGAAACTCAAATAAAAATGTTTATTTCTTAACAAATCCTCATTTTAGTCATTTTTAGATTCAGAAGGCATTCTGCTCTTTACAAAAGATTCTATTCAATGTTAAATTGATGTGTGTGTTAAATTGAAAATATTTACATATTGTTGTTACGCATACTGATACTTGAAGTTTCCCGCCGGTATTCATGTGCAGTCCATGGCCTGCTGCACACGTGTGCACACTTTCATGCGTTTCTTGCAAAATCATTCACTTCTCATTTAATGGTTAAATTCATATAAAATATAAGTGATTTTATAATTTTGAGTAACTATTGTGCATCATAACATTATTATTTATTCTAGAATAGGTTTTGAACATCTGAAGATATTTTTCAGAAATCTGAAGAAATTTTTCGTAGTCATCTACGGATTTCTGAAGAAAAATGGTGGAAAGCTGAAGATATATTTTTCGGTCGATCTGGCAGCACTGGTTGCTTCGCATCCGCTGCTTCATTGAATAAATATGTGTACACATATCGTTGAATTTGAACAGTTTTTAACGCGCAATCAATCGCATATTTGAAATATGCGTTTTAATAAGTGTCGCGTGGGGAAACAAAGAGTGCGGACATATAGAGGGTGCGGCGCTTAAATCCGAAAAAATTTAATCTTTTATTGAAAAAAAATTTCTTGCCACAAAACATAACCGAAACTGAAAATTCATATACTGAAATATAGTTGTACGTGTCGAGAATAAAATTACTCTATGTAACCTTCAGCCCTAATGACCGCATCCATCCTTGTCCTAAAACGGTCGCATGCTCTTTTTAAAAGATCGCTGTCCATATTCGTGAATGCTGCTTCGATAGCGGTGCGTAGAGATGCGACATTAGGGTGCCTGAACTTGTAAGTGTAACCCTTTCGACTAAGCTCCAAAAATAATAGTCCATGGGGTTCAAATCCGGGGTATTCGGGGGTCAGAACTGTTTGCTCCCGAACATATCCACGTTATCCGATAGCCATTTTTGGACATTTGTCCAAACTTGCAGATAAACTTCTTTATTGATAGTTTGTCCTTTTGCAAAGAAATGTGGCGGCATGGCATCAACTTCACTGGCCCAGCGCGAAGACTTTTGATAATCGCGACTCTTCGGCAGAGCTGCCAGATCGAGCCTGAAATTTACCCCCACCATACCTACCGTTTGGGAGCCGCAAAACAGAAGGTGCATGATTACCACTGTGACTTCGTGGGTAA
>NC_046663.1:115316042-115320356 GCF_010883055.1 Belonocnema kinseyi
ATTATAAAATATAACATTCATTTTAATTAATAGTTGACTAACTGTTAATAGAAATAGTTAAACTTTTAACTAAAACAATTAGTTTTCTGAAAAAAGTTTTGAATAAGAAGATGAATTTTCTTTTAGTTAAAAGAAATTAATTTTTAAACCAAAACAAACAAAAAAATCTGCAAAATAGTTAAATTTTCAGAAAAGAAATTTTTCACCTAATATGATAAATTGTCAACTAAAAAAAAAACTAAATTTTTAACAAAGCAGATCCACTTTGAACCAGAACAATTGAAAAAAAATAGTTGGAATTCTTTGAAAATGCTTTAAATGATTGAAATTAATTGAAAATTCCTTGAAATGTTTTAAAACATCCTAAAATATTTAAAATCCTTTAAAATCTCTTGAAATTTTGCAAAGCTCTTGAAAATTCCTTAAAAATTTTAAAAATACCTTAAAATATTTTAAATCCTTTAAAATCACATACTAAATAATTGAAATCAATTGAAAATTCCTTAGGATCTAGTAAAATGTCCTAAGATGCATCAAATCCTTTAAAATCTCATATTAAATTACTCTAATAAATTGAAAATTCCTTAAAACCTTCTAAAATACTCTTAAATATTTCGAAACCTTCAAAATCTTTTGAAAAATCTTGACATTTTTTAAAGATTTTTAAGGTAATTTGGGTTTTTTTTAAACAACCTTGATATAATTATTAAAATTCTTTGAAATGCCTTTAATTTTTAAAAATGAATTAAAAATTCAGTGAAATCTTTTGAAACATCCTCAAATATTCAAAGTCCTTAAAAATCTGTTGAAAACTCTTGAATTTTTTTAAAGCTCTTGAAAATTCCTTTAAAATTTTTAAATACCCTGAAATATTTCAAATCCTTTAAAATCTCATATTAAATTACTGTGATCAATTAAAAAATTCTTTGGAACATTTTTAAATACTCTCAAGTATTTTAAAAGCTTCAAAATCTTTTCAAACACCTTCACGCCTTTTAAGGATTTCTAAAGTCCTTTGGAATTTTTTTAAATAACTCTGCTAAAATTGTTAAAATTCTTTGAAATCCTCTGAAATTATAAAAATAAATTAATAATTACTTGACATCTTTTAAAACATTCACATTAAAAATCTTTTGAAATTTCTTGACATTTTTTTAAGCTTTTGAAAATTCCCTGAAATATTTCAAATCCTTCAAAATATCATATTAAATTATTGTAATCAATGAAAATTTCTTGGAATCTTTTTAAATACTTGAGAATATTTTAAAACCTTCAAAATCTTTTGAAATGCCTCGGACTTTTTTTTAGGATTTCTAAATTACTTTGGAATTTTTAAAAATAAGCCTTCTAAACATTTTTCAATTCTTTGAAATTCCTGTAAATAGTAAATAGCTTCAGATTGAAATTAAAAAAAAGGAAGAGTTTCAAAACGTTAAATATTAAAATGTTTGTAGATTAGAGTTTTGAAGATAGAATCAATAAAAATTCAAAGCTTTCGAAGTTCTATTTTCAAAAATTTTCAACTATTCCATAAGAATAATTTTCAACTCGATGGGATACAAGTCTTCACATTTAAAATTGTAAACTTGGAAGTTCATTTATAAAAAGTTAATAATAATAAATTAATTAATTAAAAAGACAGTCTAAACTCTAAAACCCTCATAATAATCGATAAATAATCGATCTATCGAGTAATTTAAATGTAACTAGTATTTCCTTTAAATTAATATTTTTTACTAGAAAGAAATGGTTTCTCCTCTTTTTTCTTCAATTTTGTAAATATTTTAAGATTATTTATTGCGTTCCCTATTTCAATATTTTTTATGTGGTTTTTATGCGATTGCGAAAATATTTTAAAAAATTCCATCTAACCCTATATTTTTTTGTGAGCTAATTTTTACCAATATTTTGTTTATTTACTATGTTTTCATTAGCATTTTAGTCCTGAAACGCATTGCGCAGTTTCATTTCAAACTTAGCTTTAAATTGCTTCATTGCTTTGTTGTTGCATTTTTTGTTTGTTCATAATCTCATAATTTGTAAATATTGTAAATTTTGTTTCTGATCGTGGACAATATCATCCTTATAAATTTTTAACTGAACAAATATTATAAAAATTAGGTGTTTTATTATTTAGTTTAACAGACGTAAAATATTATTTTCCAATTCAAAACATGAGATAAAAACTTTTTGGTTTTTTATCAATTATTTTTTTCATGAACTAAAGCGAATTGGGAAAAACATTACAAATTTGTTTTTTCAAAAACTTGTATCTCTCCAATTCTTTAGAGTAAGTTGAAAGTTTCTTTAAACTGCCAAAACAACGTTAATTTTCAGAAAAACTGAAAAATGTATTTTACAAAAAAGGCCAACTTTCATTTTTCCCTTGAAATTGTTTAGATTAATAGTAATATGAAGGAGGTCCTATCAATTCCATTCTCACTAAACTAAGTAGGAAAATTCAGAAACTTCAAATTTCTGACAATTTATAATCAGAATTTTGTAAAGCCCAAAGTTTCTAAAGCATGAAGTTTTATAAATTTCAATCTTCAGTTTTAAAAAATTTAAAGATTTGTAAGGATTTTAAATATTTGACGAAGTTTTAAAAGATGCCAAGGAATTTGCAATTGATTACAGAAATTTAATATGAGATTTTAAAGGATTTGATATATCTTAGGATATTTTAATACATATAAAGTAATTTTTAAATGATTTTAATAATTTAGTATAAGATTTTAAAGGATTTGAAATACCAGAAAAGTCGAAAAAATAGCAAAAATTATTTGAAATTGCATTGAATTATTAAAATTATTTAACATCCTTTAAAACCCTTTAAAATATTTTGAAATCTGTTGAAAATTCCTTGAAAATTAAAAAATACCCTAAGCAAAAAAAAATATATATTTATAATTTTATAATTATATACAAAAATCGTTGTAGAAGTCGTTAAATTTTAACTCAAGTAATTTTTATTAAAACTTTAATTTAATAGTTAAACTAATCTACAAATAGTTAAATTTTTAATGTTTAAAAATTTTCTAAATCTGAGTCTGAAATAATTTCATTTAGAGATTGTCCAATTGAAAAACATACATTTGAATTTTGAACGCATTTAATTTATTTATTATTATTAATTTTTTATAAATGAACTTCCAAGTTTACAATTTTAAATGTGAAGACTTGTATTCCATCGAGTTGAAAATTGTTTTAAAAGTTTTAAAAGATGTCTAAGAATTTTTAATTTACTTTTACTATTTACAGGAATTTCAAAGAATTAAAAAATGTTTAGAAGGCTTATTTTTAGAAATTCTAAAGTAATTTAGAAATCCTAAAAAAAAGTCCGAGGCATTTCAAAAGATTTTGAAGGTTTCAAAATCCTTAAGAGTATTTTAAAATGTTCCAAAGAATTTTTAATTGATCACAGAAATTTAATATGAGATTTTAAAGGATTTGAAATATTTCAGGGTATTTTTAAAATTTTAAGGAATTTTCAAGAGCTTTAAAAAAATTCAAGAGATTTCAACAGATTTTTAAGGATTTTGAATATTTGAGGATGTTTCAAAAGATTTCACTGAATTTTTAATTCATTTTTAAAAATTAAAGGAATTTCAAAGAATTTTAATAATTATATCAAGGTTGTTTTAAAAAAACCCCAAATTACCTTAAAAATCTTTAAAAATGTCAAGATTTTTCAAAAGATTTTGAAGGTTTCGAAATATTTAAGAGTATTTTAAAAGGTTTTAAGGAATTTTCAATTTATTACATTAATTCAATATGAGATTTTAAAGGATTTGATACATCTTAGGACATTTGACTAGATCCAAAGGAATTTTCAATTGATTTCAATTATTTAGTATGTGATTTTAAAGGATATAAAATATTTTAAGGTGTTTTTAAAATTTGCAAGGAATTTTCAAGAGCTTTGCAAAGTTTTAAGAGATTTTAAAGGATTTTAAATATTTTAGGATGTTTTAAAACATTTCAAGAAATTTTCAATTAATTTCAATCATTTAAAGCACTTTCAAAGAATTCCAACTATTTTTTTTTCTGGTTGAAAGTGGAACTGCTTTGTTAAAAATTTTTTTTTCTTTTTTAGTTGACAATTTATCAAATTAGTTGAAAAATGTCTTTTCTGAAAATTTAACTATTTTGCAGATTTTTTTTGTTTGTTTTCGTTTAAAAATGAATTTCTTTTAACTACAAGAAAATTCATCTTCTTATTAAAAATTTTTTCAGAAAACCAATTGTTTTAGTTAAAAGTTTAACTATTTCTATTAAAAGTTAGTCAACTATAAATTAAAATTAATGTTAGAT
>NC_046663.1:115320456-115325142 GCF_010883055.1 Belonocnema kinseyi
ATATACACCTGAAAAACATAACCTCAAAATCGACTCATGCATGAAATGAAGAATCACGAGAAACATTAAATTCGCCAATTTCTTTCAAATGGGGATCGATATATAAATAGAAGACCGCCGAAATCTTCCGAAGCCTTCAGATCGGCATTCATCGTACAGCAGGGACCCGAAGTCGAATCGTGCATTTTCGGCTTACCCACGAAGTCACAGTGGTAATCATGCACCTTCTGTTTTGCGGCTCCCAAACGGTAGGTATGTTGAGGGTAAATTTCAGGCTCGATCTGGCAGCTCTGCTCTTCGGTTGTACCAAAGATATTAGGTCCTAGATACTGCATGAGATTAGTTGCACCACATACCGGTAGTTAGCGCGGCAGGCAAGTTTGTGGTCCTGCATATATATATATTGTTTTTAGTTCGTCCACATACTTGTAGAGGCGCTACATGTACCGATTGGTTCCGCTACATGTTTATAGAGGCGCGACAAGCAGCTATATATTCGGTCGCGCCAAATTATAGTGCATTTGAAATGCCAAATGGTAATAATCTAATTTTACTTTCTAAGTGAATGGAAAAATAATTTTAATTGAGTAGAAAAGGTCTTGTCAAAGGAAATTACGGCTTGCTAGCTAAGACCATGTTATAAATATGAACCATTCCTTCAAATTGAAATAAGAAGTAACTCAATCTTACAAAATGTCATTTTCCCTGCTCCAGAAATCTAACTTTAAGAAAAAATGAAAGGTTGCTTAATTTTTTTTTATTATCACTTAATACTAAATCTTCACATAAAAATTGCCATTATTTTCGTCTACTTGTTTTAATATATGAGCTAATAAAATTTTTAAACCGCAACCAGGAAAAATAATATAAACCAATGCTATAAATTCACAGAACTATTATGTACTTCAATAGTCTATATTTTTAAAAAGAATTTGACGCTGTTTTTATTTTATTTTTAATAAATATATAAGTTTCCTTCATTCTTTATTTAGTTTCCTTTAATTATTTCCTTTATTTCTTTATTTTGTATTTATTGAGAAAAATAAGTTGAAACTTTAAAATGTTCTCCACCGGTCATGTATAGAAAACTATACTTTCCAGCTGGTCGATTACGCTTTTGTTTTCATTTACTTGTTTAACTGTTTGCATATTTAATTCCATTAAAAAATTTTGAGAGCTTCCGTTTCCGGTAGCGATCGCGAAAGAACTCTTTTTGTCAAGTGGTGTATTTTTGGCTTTGGTGGAGGAAATAAGGATGAGTGGATGCAGAAAAGGCAGAAAGTGCAGAGATCGAGTGTAAAGGAAGAAGGGTGAGTGAAGCCAAAGGTGTGAAGGGTGAAAGTGAGTGGTTTGAAGTGGAAATTGGGAGCGTGTGAAGTTTTTGAGGTTAGGAGTGAAAAAATAGTTGCTTGGTCAGGGGGGCAAGAGGTAGGAAATAAAGGCGGAAAACGTCACAGAGCTTTGGGTAAGGTAGGATGCCGACGACGCGAAGTCCACAAACTGGCGCCAGAGGGCAACAGTTACTGGACGATCGCACAGAGCAGAAAACCGTAGTGGCTGCAACAGCTGATGTTGCTGAAAGCATTGAAAGTGGGGGGATGGGTGACGTTGATCGCAGTGACAGCAGCGGTGATGAAAGTGCTTAGAAGTCGACCCGGGTGGGGAGGGTAGCGGATTCAGGTACGGGCAAGCAACGGGGAAGGCCCTCAAATTTACAGCGCCTTAACAAGCTAGGCAACGCGGGTTCGAACAGAAGTTTGGTCGAATGGCAAGAAAAGGCAAGCGCGACTAGCAGTGAAGGGGAGGAAAAAAGGAAAAGAGTGGATGAGGAAGATAAGGTAGAAAGGGACCAGGAGAACAAGAGAGTTAGAATTAAAAGGAAAACACCAGAGAGAGAGAGGGGGGGATGGGGGAATGTTTGAAAAATTGGAAGCTCTCATTAAAGGCTTTAGAGAGGAAACAAGAAAGAAATTGGATGAAATGAATAGGGATATGAATAGGCAGGGAACGGAGGTAAGGGGGGAAGTGAAAAAGGTCAGAGAAAAATGGGAAGAATGGGATAAACGTTGGAAGGAGGAGAAAGACAAGGTTTGGGGTGAGCTAGAGAGCATTGAGAATAGACAGAGAGAGGTTGACGAACAGAGATCTAGAGAAATAAAGCAGTTGGAAGAGCGGGTATCCAGTCTAGAAATTAGGAATAAGCATATGGGGGAAAAACAGAAAATGAGGAAATAGTTCAAGGGAATGAAAAGAACGTCCGAATTGAGAATGAAAGATTGAAGAAAGGACTCAGTGAGATCGAAAGAAGATTAGAAGGGGAAGAAAGGGCAAAGAGGAAAAATAACATAGTAGTTAAGAGATTAAAAGTGGAGAGTGAAAAAGGAGAAGTGGAAATAACAAATCTTTTTCGAGATATTAGAGTGCAGGTAAGGGTAGAAGGAGTCAAGAGAATAGGAGGGTCAAAAGAAGGAAATGAAGGAATGTTTCTAGTAAAAGTGGGGAGTGAGGAGGAGAAAAAGAAAATTATGGAGAGAAAAAAATTATTGAGATGAAGAAGGGAAAGAATTGAAGAATATCTGACATGGAGGTTGAGGAAAATGAGATGGCAAATAGAGCAGAGGGCTTGGGTAGAGAGGAACAAAGTAAAGAGGAAAGAAGAGAGAGGGGAAGAGGGAAACGTGAAAATAGCTTTCTGGAATGTGTCAGGTTTGAAGAACAAGAACAAAGGATTCTGGGAGGAGTTAGAAAAGTGAGATGTGATTATAATGAGTGAAACTTGGGCAGATGAGAAGGACTGGAAGGGAATAAAAAAGATGTTACCGAAAGGTTATGTGCGAACAATGCAAGAAGCAAGAAAGGAACATGTTAAAGGGAGAGGGATGGGCGGCATGGTGTCAGGGGTGAAAAAAGAATTAGCAGTAAAAGGAGAAAAGATGGGAACACGGAGGAAAAGGATGGAACAATGATAAGAAAAATTATAATTGGGAAAGTAGAAATAGCAGTGGTGTGTGTATACAGAAGAAGAGGAAGGCTGGAGAGTAATAAGGAGGTGGATGGAGGAAAAGAAGGAAGAATTGGTTTTAATAGAGGGGGACTTAAATGCATGGACTGGCGAACAAAGGGGAGGGTTATGGGATGAAGAAAAGGAAGCATTTATAAGGAACTCCAAACATAGAGAGACGGACAGGGAGGGGAGGAAGTTACTAGACATGATAGGAGAAACAGGATGGTTTATATGCAATAGCAATATGAAAAGAAATGAGGAAGGGGAGATCACATTCATAGGAAAGGGAGCAACAGTAATAGACTACATCTTGGCTGAAGAAAGAATGCGGCATATGATAGGGAATATGTAGGTAGGGAATGAGATAGGGTCCGAGCACTTCACGGTCATAGTTACACTAAGAAGAGGCGTCAGTAAGCGCGGCAGAGGGAGAAAGGAAAAAGGGTGCGAACGAAACACGAAAATGGGAATCTGGGGGGTAGATAAATTAAACGAGTTAAACAAAAGATGGAAAAGGAAAAGGTTAGGTATGAAAAAGAGGAGGGAATAGACTCGTTAGTTGAAAGGTTGAAGGGGTCCATTGAAAAGGTAAAGGATGAGCTGGGTACTAATGAAGAAAGAGTAGGGGGAAAGAGAGGCTGGTGGACGAGGAATGCTGGGAGAATAAGGAGAGAATAAAAAAGTGTGTGAGCAAATAGAGAAGAGGGGAAATGGAGAAGGAAGCGTATAACAGGAGGAAAAAAGAACATGAGAAGATGCTGGAAATAAAAAGACAGAGGGGAAAGGAAGAATATAAAACAGAGGTAGAAAAAGCAATCAAAGAAGGTAGGGTGTGGGATGTGATAAATAGGGATAGAGGGGAAAGGAAGGGCGTTAACGAAGAAATAGAAATGGACGAATGGACGGATTGTTTTAAGGGTCTATTAGGGGGAGAGAAAAATAAGATCAAAGGGGAAAAGTGTAGGATAGTCCGAGGAGAAATGGAGGAAGGGAACGAGATAACAAGAAAAGAAGTGGATGAAGCAATAAATAGGTTAAAAAGAAACAAGGCGACGGGAGAAGATGGGATGGAGAACGAAGCGATGAAGTTTGGAGGAGAAGGGATTAGGGATGAGATGTGGAAGATCTGCAACAAGGTATGGAAAGGGGAAGGTTGGCCGGAAGAGTGGACGACGGGACTGGTGGTACCGCTTGTCAAGAAAGGGGAAGGAAAGAAGGTAGAGGAATACATACGAATCACTCTCATGTCAGTCGGCTATAAAATATATGCAGAAATCTTAAGATATAGGTTGGAGAGTCAGGTAGAACAAAAAGAAAATATCCCACATAATCAGACGGGCTTTAGAAAATGAATGGGAACTATAGACAACATCTGTGTACTTAACTATTTAGTTAACAGAAATTTGGGGAGAAAGCAAGGGAGACTAGTCGCTTTGTTCGTAGATTTCAAAGCAGCGTTTAACTCAGTGAATAGAAAAGTACTATGGCAGGCAATGAAAGAGAGGAGTGTAAAGGAAAAGTTAGTGGAGAGGATAAAGGAAATTTTTACTGAAACCAGGATTAGGGTGAAAATAGAAAAGAAAAAAGGTCAGGTTTTCTGGACAAGCCGAGGTCTAAGGCAAGGGTGCCCTTTGAGTCCGTTACTATTTAGTATCCTATTGGCAGACTTAGAGGAGAAGCTA
>NC_046663.1:115325242-115328794 GCF_010883055.1 Belonocnema kinseyi
TTATTTTCAACAAAGTTGTTGAATTGTCAACCAATAACATGAATTTTCGACCAAGAAGATTAAGGATCTACAAAAAAAGACAAATTTCAAACAAAATACATGTTTTTTCAACGAAATTATTTAATTTTAAAGTCAAAAAGACGAATTATCTACAAAAAGTTGAATTTCTTAAACGAAAAATATGATTTTTTAATCAAAGAGTTAAACTTTCAACCAAATAGTTAAATTTTCAACCATAATTATAAACCCTTGTTTAAAAAAACGTATTTTTTACAAAGTAGTTCAATTCTTAGTGAAATAATCGACTTTTAAACATAAGAAGATGTACAGTTTATATTTTAACCAAACAATTGCATTTTTGTGCAAAAATGATACATTTTCAACCAAAAAGATTAAATTTCTACTAAAATAGGTCAATTTAATTATAATAAATTTTTCCATTTTAAAGTCAAAAAGAGTATTATCTACAAAAAAGTTGAATTTTTAACCTAATTTAAAGGCAAATAGTTGAATTTTCAACAATAATTATGAATCCTTAATAAGAAAAAATTAATTTTTTTACTAAGTAGTTCAGCTTTAAGTGAATAATCGAATTTTCCACCCAAAAATTATGATTTTAATTTTTAACAATATAGTTGCATTTACAACAAAACGACTTTGCAACCAAAAGATATTTACAGTTGATAATTCAACCAATAAACGTAATTTTTAATCAAAAAGTATAATTTTTCCATATAGCAATTTAATTTCTACAGAGAAAGACGAATTGTTAACAAAATACATGATTTTTTAACCAAAGAATGGTATAGATTAATTCTCAGTTTCAAAAATGTATTTTCAACGAAAGAGATGAACCTTCAAAAAAAAAAAATAAAAATTTTTACAAAGTAGTTGAATTTTTGATAGAGAAGAAGACTTTTTTACACAATAGTTGCATTTTCAACATAATAATTAATTTTTCAATCAAATAATTGAGTTTTTATCCAAACTAGATGAATTCCAAAATTACCAATTTCTTCAATTTCTTTCAAATGCGGATCAAGATTTAAATAAGACTATTATAATGTAACAAAATAATAATATTATCATGAATATATATAATAGTATTAATATTTATATAATTTATATTTTATACTTGAAGTAACGTAACCTCAAAATACACGCATTAAAGAGGCGCGCGAAGTATTCAAATCATGAGAATCGCCAGCCCAGCATCGAAATCTAGAAATATTAAAATCCCAATCTCTTCATTTTATTTCAAAGCAGATAGAGATATAAATAAAAACGCCGAAGTTTTCCGACCGGCAATCTTGCACCTTCGAGTTTTCAAATTCAGAAGAGGAGAAATGGGTTGCGCGCGCAACCCAGGCAATTATATCGTCTCCTACCAAATTCACACGGACATAGGCTTGTCATAGCATTGGACCACAATTTAAGTGAAATTTAGTTGAATTTAAGTAAATTTCAGTTAAAATTGTAGATGTTGAATGGTGTTAAATGGTGTTAAATTTAAGTACAATTTAGTTCAATAAAAATGAATCTGTCGTTAAATTTTAAATTTGATTGAATGGAATACAGATATATGTGGGTTGTTTCTTGGCTTCAACAATGCAGAGCATTCAAATAAGCTGGAGAAATTAAAAAAAATTCCCTTGTTTTTATAATAATTAGTTAAATTCAACAAAAAAACTCAGGAAAGTAATCAGGACTCATAGTTCTAAAGTTTTTGGTTTGAAACTTTTCAGAAGTCAACAATGTCAAAATATAAAAGGAAGCGTTTAAACTTCAGCATAACTATTTTGCAAGGAAATACTTTACTATCCCACAATTTTATTTCAAATTAGAAGTATCTTAGCAATTAAATTATTATTCCATTCAAAATTATTCAGTTTCAAAAATTGGATTATAACTTCAAAGACTTTGAAATTAAAAAGTTTTAAATGAGAGAAATTTGAAATGAAAACAATTAAAATTACAGTGTAATTATTTTCTGCTAGAAGTCTAAGAATAAAATAATAATCATTCAAAGAAACTAGTTTATAAATTTAAAATTCAAAATTTCAGTATTTGTAAAATTTCGAATATTCTTCGAGTATAACCTGTCAATTCAAATTATTTAATTTTAAACATTTTAAATGAAATCTCTTATGATTCGGTAATACTTTTTTTCAGCTTTAGGATATAAATAATTTAAAGCTGCAATAAGCAGATTATTCGATGTCAAATCTCGTAAAAATTGGTAAAAATTGGAATTAATGTAAATCCTTTGAAATCGAAAACTTTTTATAAGGAGAGGAATTTTAAATTGAAAGATATTAATATATTTTCAATTTAAAACATTCAAATTGAAACTCACTATCTTCGTTTTGACGTGAGTCTTCTTTACGTATACGCTGCAACGCGAAAATGACCCTTACGCCAAACTTTAGAGAGTAACTTTTTTCTCCAAGACGGCAGAAATAATCACGGCTTATCATACTGAAAAAAAATTATTTGATAACAAAATTTCGTCATTTATTTATTACATAAAACATTTGTTTTTGTTTACAAGATTTAAGAAGTAAGAGAAAAATCTTGATTGGAATATATTGATTTTTGAAGAACAAGAAGCTTTAAGCATTGTAACGCTAGGCGTAAATAATTTTAACATATCTTGCTTTTTAATTTAATAAACTCAATATTAAATTGGAAGTTTTAATATTGTCAGAAATAAATATTCACTTTATCTTCAAGTACCTAGATGACAGTTTTGACTTGTTATGTTCATTGCAATTTTTACATTATGTCGATAATTGTCTACTGTGTTATGAATTGCAGTTAGAAGAAAGTTGTGAATAATACAATAGAGCGGAATTAAACTTCGGTTTTCAATCAAGATCTTTGAAAAGGAGTATACAATTTTTGAAAAAATAAGTCTGACAAAAAAGTGCCAGATCATGTATTTTTTGGTTCGATTCATAATTCTATTCAAATATGAAATTCCTTCCTAATTTATTTTTAATTATGCAAGAAATAAACATTGTTAATACCTTTTTCAAATAAAAAAGTGGGTTTTTTTGTATGATTGTTGTTATTTTTCTTTAAAAAACCTTTTTTGTTAACGAGGTAATTAATTTATAATGCACAAGCCTTTAAAATTTTATAAAAGAAACTGAAAGTTAATCAAATATTTAAATTATTAAAAAATAAATTTATTTACGAACAAATTTAAAAAAGCAAGTTTTTTATTAAAGGAAAGAATTTAAAATAATTATTTTAGCAAAATCAAAATTTTTTTAATGTATGTATGTATTTAATCTCTCCCTTTTACGGGTTTGAGGGCCACCGCTCCCTGTATATATATTTACAATTCCATCCCTAGTCTAACTTAACTACTACTTATATTCTACTCTTTCACATTACGTAGGATAAACAATAGTAACAGCAGTGATATTAATTCCTAAAATGAGAGAGCTTCCAGGACTTCCGTTTCCTCTTACCATAAAAAAATGCATTTTCCACGATATTGAAAACAATTTTCGTTTTTTACTGTCCCTTTTCAGGATCACCCGT
>NC_046663.1:115328894-115331345 GCF_010883055.1 Belonocnema kinseyi
CCTGACATGGTTCTTCTTGACTTCGAGAAGCGAACCATGTTCGTTATCGAATTTTCGGCACCAGCTGACAAAAACATAATAACCAAGGAGAATGAAAAGAAAGAGAGGTATCGAGACCTCATAAGGGAGTTGCAATGATTGTACCCGAAATATTGTGTTAAACTGATCGTCCTTATCATCGGCGCTCTTGGAGGTGCCAAGCATTCACTTGCTAATAGCGTAAAAAGCATCCCTGCGTGTCAACAATATGCTAGAACACTTGCGGGAAAAATGCAGAAGGCGGTTGTCCTTGGGTCGCTCCGTGTTCTTAGGGTCATCATGTATTTTGTTAACAATTCGTCTTTCTTTGTAGAAATTAAATTGCTTTATGGAAAAATGATACTTTTTGATTAAAAATTACATTTTTCGGTTGAATTATCAAATGTAAATATCGTTTGGTTGCAAAGTCGTTTTTTTGTAAATACAACTGTTTTGTTAAAAATTAAAATCATAATTTTTGGGTGGAAAATTCGATTATTCACTTAAAGTTGAACTACTTAGTAAAAAAATTAATTTTATATGACTTTAAAATTAAAAAATTTATTATAATTAAATTGACCTTTTTTAGTAGAAATTTAATCTTTTTGGTTGAAAATGTATCATTTTTGCACAAAAATGCAATTGTTTGGTTAACATACAAACTATACATCTTCTCATGTTTAAAAGTCGATTATTTCACTAAGAATTGAACTACTTTGTAAAAAATACGTTTTTTTAAACAAGGGTTTATAATTATGGTTGAAAATTTAACTATTTGGTTGAAAGTTTAACTCTTTGATTCAAAAATCATATTTTTCGTTTAAGAAATTCAACTTTTTGTAGATAATTCGCCTTCTTGACTTTAAAATTAAATAATTTCGTTGAAAAAACATGTATTTTGTTTGAAATTTGTCTTTTTTTGTAGTTCCTTAATCTTCTTGGTCGAAAATTCATGTTATTGGTTGACAATTCAAAAACTTTGTTGAAAATAAATTTTTTCTGTTAAAAATTATTTATCTTTATCTGAAAATGTAACTATTATAGGATTGATCAAAAATTAATCGTATATATTGGTTAAGTTTGAAAATCGTTTTTTTTATAGAACACTAATCTTCTTGGTCAAAAATTCACCTTTTCCCTTGAAAAGTTAACAATTTTGTTGAAAATTCGTTTTTTTCCTTGTTCAATTCAATTTTTTATCACAGCTTTTATCTGGAAATTGAACTATTCCATTTTTGGTTAAACTTTATCCTGTAAATTTTATTAGTTAAAAGACCAATTATTTGTTAGAAAATTAATTTATTTGTATTCGATTATGACTTGAAATATTATTTCAGTATAAAAATTTTTTATTTTGAACACATTCAATTTGAAATTTTTTAATTAAAAAAAGAAAATTTCGTTAATCATCAGCAATATTTGACCGTTCATTTAAAACAATCCATTACAAACAACTGTTGAAGACTACAAATTTGAACAGAATTGTTCGAAATAGAAATCCTTGAATTGTTAAATTTGTAATGAGCTAAATTTTAAGTTTAAACGCTACAATTTTAATTTAAAAAAAGATTCAGAATTAATTTCAAACTTGAAATTATTTCAAATAATTTGAAACACGATTTAGATTTTTGCAGATTTGAAAAAAATAAGCTTTTTGAAAATTGTACAGTATTTAAGAAGAATAACAAAAATTGTTATGATTGCTGAGAATACTGAAAATCATTTTTTATTTTGACCAATAAATTTTAAGTGATTATTTGAAAACATTTAAAAAATAAAAAAAAAATAAAAGAATCCGGAAGATTTTAAGGAAATTTTTTTATTTTGCAGTTTTTTTAATTTTAGGAAAAAATCTAATTAACAAAATATATCAACTTTCAACCCAAAAGTTTACTTTTTAACAAATTAAATTAATTTTCTATCAAATAATTGGTGTTCTAACTAATACAATGTACAGGATAAAGTTTCAAACAAAAATTGAATAGTTCAATTTCCAGATAAAAACGATTAATTTTTAATCAAGCCTAGAATGGTTACATTTTCAGATAAAAAAAATTTTTAATCGAAAAAATAAATTTGTAATAAAGTTGTTAAATTCTCAACCAATAACATAAATTTTCGACCAAGAAAATTAATGATCTACAAAGAAGACACATTTCAAACAAAATACATTCAGCTTTTTTGTAGATACTCTTTTTGACTTTAAAATTAAATAATTTTGTTGAAAGTTCATATATTTTGTTGGAAATTGACCTTGCTTGGTAGAAATTTAATCTTTTTGGTTGAAAATGTATCATTTTTGGTCAAAAATGAAATTGTTTGTTTGAAATATTAACTAATACAATTTACAGGATAAAGTTTAACCAAAAATGGAATAGTTCAATTTCCAGATAAAAGCTGTGATAAAAAATTGAATTGAACAAGGAAAAAAAC
>NC_046663.1:115331445-115340715 GCF_010883055.1 Belonocnema kinseyi
AATATTTTACCGGTATTCCTAAAAATATTATATTAAAATCAATTTTAATTACAAGTATTTAAATGAACAAAAATAATAATATTTTACAATTATAAGACACTAAAAAAACTCTTACAAATGCCAGTATCAGCAATTCAAAAAAGTGGGGTACAGGTTTGCCAACTTTGCACGTAATTTATTATGTATTTTACCCGTTTTCTACGTGAAATACTTCACTTAGGTATTTTACGTGAACAACCTTCAGTTACGCGTAACTGCACATCCCTGATGAGATCAGAGCTTACTGGCACGGTGACTGAAGGAGCTTTGGAAAGCGGAGGGGGTGCTTTTCATAGACGCATCCCCACTATTCAAATTCTAGTTTGCGCGCTCTGCTACAGTCGCCTGCTCTGCAAGATTTAGCTATTAGTATACAATTTAGTGTAAAATTAAGCTTTGACGCATAAGGCTTCTTTCCTCGCGGACGGCCGCGCACACGAACAATATGAAAAAAAATTAATTTTGAGATACATTTTGAAAGCAGTTCGAGCATTTTATTTCTATGAATAATTTTGTTGATATTATTAATTTTATTATTTCTTATATTTAAGAAAAAATACTTATTTTTAAAATTATTAATGTAGCTAATAAAAAAATTAATAATATTTAAGACCTCAATGACTAAAATTTATAAAATATACACATGATCAGAAGAATTAATAAAAAATATATCACTTATATCCAATATAAATATAATAATAACTAGAATATGTAAGACTACGACTTAAATTGTATAGTACAGAAGCTTAGAACCTTTAAAATCTTAACAATTTCAACTTTTGAAGGAAATATTTTAAAAAAGTAATGGTAATTGTAGTTAAAATGCTTGAGGAAATTATGTGGTAAAAATTCAATGACAAAACTGATTAATAAGAAGATGAATTTATTATAATTTAATATCATGTGTATATTTATTTAAATTGAACCGAACATCATACATACATTTATACAGTTCCAACATTTATTTATTGCTTAATCTTGCAAACTTTCTTCTCGCTGCATTCAACCCCTTATAATTTTATTATCATCAATTTCTTCATTATCTAGTGAGTTAGGTAAATTAGGATGCAATTCCTCAGGTGGGCTGCTTGTCGTTTCAGCGGTTTTAGAAATATTTATCTTTTTAGGAGATTTTCGCTGTTTCTGATTAGTCGACAAATATTTTGGACAGTTTGGAATTTTCTGAGGAAGAGCTCCTTTCCTTAACTGGAATTTTGAATTTAACCTGCAAGTTATACGTTCTATAATGAAAACAATGTAAACAATGCAAGTAAACAAACGGACTGCTATATTTAGGATTTTGATTTAAATTTAAAGGAGATTTTTAATTAAATAGTTGATTATATTATTGTTGAAACATTTATGTCCCATTCTTACTGCACATAGAATAACCCTACCGATAGAAATCTCTGAGTATTCTCTAGCGAAATAGTCTGGCCCATTTGAGACTATATGCAGAGTCGTTTTGAAACAATTTAGTCTCGGAGACATTCTGAGAGGTTTGGGTCCTTTTCAAGGTCCTTTTAATAGTCCTTTTAAGAGTGGTTCGACGGGAATATAATGTTCCTTTTGTATTCGTCACGTACCGGGCGGGCAGAGTTATTTACAGTAGTTGGCCGTCGCTAATCCGACTCTCCCTTTTTTAAATTTCTCTTTAAATTATTAACACTTTTTTTAATTGATGAATTTTCTCATTGTACTTATTTACAATTATGACTTATATGCTAATATATCATTTTCTATTTGAATTAAAAAATGTTGTATTTTTGGGCGTATCTCATTCCATTTACGAGAAACGTTGTATTAATTTCAATTTTAAGCATTTTAAAAATAGTTAGATATATGAAATCATCGAAACCCGTAGATTCCGAATTATTATGTTTTATGCTGTTAACTATGAAATTTAAAAAATCTATATTTAAATTTTAATCCGAAAGCTTAACAAAGGACCCTTGAGTGTCGGCTACTCTATTGATATAGCCCCTCTGTTCGTTATTTATGATCAAATTCTTATTTAAATTTCAGCCTCTCTGCTTTTTATTTATGGTCGTATTTCTATTTCAAATTCAGAAAGGACATTTTAAAGCCTTTAAAACATTTAAAAGAACTACCTGGACCTTTGAATATATCTACCTGAGTGCCTGCGGAGAATTTCTCTGAGCTTCTCTGACCCTAGAGAATCTTTACAATATACTCAGAGATTTCTTTCGGCAAGGCAAGGAATGGGAAGTAGACGGCCGCGTACTATTATGATTATATTTAGTTCGCAAACTAATATTGTACGCGCGCTGCTGTCGACAGCGGGTGAACGGGGGAAGGGAAGGTGGACTTTTGAAATCGAATACGTAGATGGTCGACTGACCCTGGAACTTAAAAACGGTCACTTGCGACTGATGACCTGAAAAACTTGTGTTTGCAAATTTTCATTTGTGTATTGTCATACGAAAGAAATAGTGCAAAATTATAGAAATATGATTTAAAAGACATTAAAAAATGTTGCTTATCTGTATTTTGTCTCATATTCTTCCAATTTTGCTTTCAGTCTTTCATTTTCCTCTAATTAGAATACAAAAAAACACATGAAAGAACTATATATACATATACGTGCACTCTCGCATGCACATACGATCTAGTTCAAGGACAAATTGTACGCGCCGCTAGCTCTGGGTATCTATGTGGAACTTGCGAATATTTCGATGGCTGTGATTTGTCTGATCTGACAGAAGTACATGACCTCTCCGTGTGGTTTGTGGACTGTGAACGTATGCTTGACGGTCGTTCTGCAATTAGTATTTTAAAAGGTTCCAAAGAATTTTCAATTGATTGAAGTAATTTAATATGAGATTTTAAAGTATTTGAAATATTTCAGGGTATTTTTTTAATTTCAAAGAATTTTCAAGAGATCTCAAAAGATTTTAAAGGATTTTAAAGGATTTTAAATATTTGAGTTATGTTTAAAAAGATGTCAAAGAATTTTCAATCCATTTTTATAATTCAAAGAAATTTCTAAGAATTTTAACAATTATAGCAGGGTTGTTAAAAAAAACTCCAAAGTACCTTATAAATCTTGAAAAGATGTCAAGATCTTTCAAAATATTTGGAAGGTTTCGAAATATTTGAGGGTATTTTAAAAGGTTCCAATTAATTCTTCATTAATTACAGTAATTTAATATGAGATTTTAAAGGACTTGATATATCTTAGGATATTTTAAGAGATTCCAAGGAATTTTCCATTGATTTCAATAATTTAGTATGAGATTTTAAAGGATTTGAAATATTTTAGGACATATTTAAAATTGCATGGAATTTTCAAGAACTTTGCAAATTTTCAAAAGATTTTTAATATTTTACGATATTTTAAAACATTTTCAATTAATTTTAATAATATAAAGCAATTTCAAAGAATTTGAATTCTTTTCATCTTTTCAGGTTGAAAGTGGAACTGCTTTGTTGAAAATTTAGTTTTTTTTTGTTCATGATTTATCAATTTAGTTGAAAAAATTTGTTTTTTGAAAATTTAACTATTTTGTAGAAAATTTTTGTTTGTTTATGTTTAAAAATTAATTTCTTTTAACGACAAGAAAATAATTCTTTTTTGAAGAAAAATTGACTATGATTAAACATTAATTTTTGTATAGAAAATTAGACTTGGTGGAAAATAAATTTGTTTTATGCAAAGTTCATGTATTTGATTAAAAATCCCTTTTTTTTAGTATACAATTTAGCCTTTTTGATAAAAATTTTAATTTTTGTTACAAAATTTAGCTATTTTGTTGAAAAAAACTTCAACAACTTTTTTTCTAATTAATGTATTTTATTCAAAATTTTGTTTCAAAAACCAAAGAAAACACAAAGAATAACGCGAAACATCAAAATTGCCAATTTCTTTAATTTATTTCTGCTGGGGATCGAGATATAAATAGAAGACCACCGAAATCTTCCAAAACTGTCAGATCAGCAACAAAGATATCTTTGTGGTAACTAATTGAGCAGATACCAATCTCTGGCAGAAACTTAATTGTTAAATCATTTCAGAAGTTGCTTACTTTCGTCATTTACCGACGCGCAACTTGCGCCTTCAAAGTAACTCTTAGGTAATCCGCCAAGAGGGCGCAGTTATCAGCGCATGTTTTTCACATTCTCTTATTCCATTATCTCGGCAATCTCCTACCTCATCTCTGTCACTATCCTATACAAATTTTCATCATATAACTCTTATCATACTCTATCCTGAGGCATATCCATCGACATATAGAAATGGACTGGTAATGCTGTGGAGAGAACGGTAATAAGCTCTAGAGAAAGAAAAAACATTTGAGATATAAACTTATCTCATTCTAGATAAAGCTGATTGGTCGAGAATATTTCCGTTGGGTGAAGTTTGATGCAGTACAGGACCGTGCTTTGTATCGCGAGTTCCCCAATAATGTGACGTCTATTGCACTTTTCAGAATTGATTTATTTCTATTTTATTTAATTATAATTTATTGTAAATAAATATAAAAAATGGTAGCAGCCTCTGTAATCGGTAGGTGTTGTGAAGACGTTTATATGGGGATATGTTTTCATACATAAGTAAAGTTATTGAATATAGTAAAATAAAAAATGTTACAAAAAAAACAAAACCTCAAAATATGAAGTTTTGTAGCTATGCAATACAAATGGTTATTTTTTATGTTATAGAAATATTGTTCAAATTTTTGAGATTTTTTACATTGTTTTTGAACGAACAAAACGATTATTATTGCAAAGATATCATCTTTGATTATTGTAGCATTTTCAATCCAATTTCAAGAAGAATTGAAGGTTACAAAGTTTTTAAAATAATCAATCTAAATCAGGTTATTTACATGAATGTTCTTTAAAATTCCATTTATTATAACTATAAATTTCTAATATATTGTTTATCTTTTTTTTCAATTAACCGTACAGAATATTCAGGTAATACCCGGGGCCACCAATTCACTGGACAGAGTCCTGAAATAGATAAAGGCAGGTCTATGTCTCATGTCTTTTCTCTCTCTAGAGCCCATTTCAGTTCTCCCCAAAGCGTTACCGGTCCATTTCTATATGTCGATGGGCATATCACAATCTTTGAGGCATTAATTCACATCGCCATGGCCAATTAGGTTACGCGTTTTTACTTGCAAGGAGACCTCTCTCTCTCCAACCTAGGCAAAATGTTCCCCTCCCTGGCACCGAGCAGTGTGGGTAAAGAAAGAAGATGATGATCTTAGATCATGCTTGCAATGTTGTTGATCATGGTTGATCATTTACTGTTGCATTGTTGTGTTGAATCACATTTGTGAATTATACTTCGTTCTTGTCTACTAGTGAGAATACCATGCAGCATTTTTGAACGAATTGTAAGCAAATAAGATATGGTAATTTTTTGGCTATTGTGTTATTTGTTGATTGCAGTGCGTTGTCAAAGTGCTTTCGGTGCTTTCTTTAAGGGCATGTGATACTTAGAAAATGGTTGATTTTACCAGTTTTAAGTTCCTCCGGCGTTTTTTCTAGAATAATAAATGCTAACAAAAAAATGCTAACAACGTACGTGTATATTTCGAGGTTATGTGTGTTACAATTAACCCGAGCGTTAATTCCAAACTACACAATATTTTTGGACGAAAACTGGACTTAAAAATAAACATATTAACTAATCTCCCGGAACTAACCTTGTTTGCAGGCGATCATAAAAGTTTATTTCATAAATAATTTCCAGATTATCGGGAAGGCAGAGATGTAAAAGGACGTAACCTCAAAATAATGCATATGCATACAATTTTTATTTAGCACAATAAAATTTTTTATTATTATCCCTCAAGAAAGAGTCCGGGGACGACCGTTATGATATTTTATAGCATCTCCGAATTCAGTTTTTAAACATTTTCATTTTTGTAGAAAAAAGCCGGGGAAACTGTAAGTATCACATGCCCTTAGTCAATTCTTTTATCATGTTTTCAGTCTGCACATTCAATATGCTTTGTCAAATTGAAGCTTTATTAAAATTCTATTATGTTGTGGAATATCTGATGACATTAAAAAATAAGTTAGATATCTGAAATCATCGAAACCCGTAGATTCCGAATTAATATGTTTTAGGCTGTTAACTATGGAATTAACCAAATTCTATTTATAAATTTTAATCCGAAAGCTTTACAAAGGACCCTTGAGCGTCGGCTACTCTATTGTGATAGCTTCTCTGCTTGTTATTTATGATCGAATTGTTAATCCAATTTCAGCCTCTCTGCCCTACCGATAGAAATATCAGAGTATTCTCAGGCGAAATAGCCTGGCCGGTTTAAGACTATTCTCAAGTTCGATTTGAATAATTTAGTCTCAGAGATAGATCTGCGTCCATTTCAAGGTTCTTTTAAGTGATGCGACGGTAATATAATCTTTCTTTTGTATTCCTCACGTATCGGCCGGGCAGAGTTATTTACAGTAGTTGGTCGTCGGTAACCTGACTTCCTATTTCAATTTCTTTTCAAAATTATTAATACCTTTTTTTGTTTAATTGATGAATTTTCTCATTATACTTATTTATAATTATAATTTATATACTAACATACAATTTTCTAGTTAAATTAAAAAAACGTTGTCTTTTTTGGCGTATCTAATTCCATTCACGAGAAACGTTTCTACCGAAAGAAATTTTTGAGTGTGTTCTAAAGATTCTCTAGGTTCAGAGAAGTGCAGGGAAATTCTCCGCAGACACTCAGGTAGATATATTCAAAGGTCCAGGTAGTTTTTTCTAATGTTTTAAAGGCTTTAAAATGTCGGTCATAGCCCGACTCGCATTATTACCTGCTTAAGTGTACCCCCACCATTGCTACCCCTCACTTGCCTCTACCCAGTACATCTCGCGTCGGATTAGAGGCGGGTATACCTGAGATTTTGAAATTAGTATCCAATGTACTTACCATCCCTTAGTATTCGCAATGCTCATTCATAGAATATCTGTATATTAATCTAATCTGCAATAATTTTTGCGGAAATATTTTCCATGAATTTAAATTGATTGAACTATTAATGCTTTTAATTTGAAATAAAATAATTTTACCATATAAAGATTCTAAAGAAATTGAGTTTCACAAACACATAATTTGAAATTTATAAAATTTACACGCTACTAATTAAAAATTTGGCCAATCTTACTATCTTACATATTATTCAATTTTTTAAAACGTTTTCAGTTTAAAATTCATGATTTTATTACTTTGAATTTCAAAATATTGTATAACTAGTACTAGTTTGATTCAATGTACATATTAATATAAGGATTACGTTTCATCACGAAAATAATTAAAACGTTAAGAATAAATCTTATTGTAAATAGTGTTTGTAACCAAATATTTTATAAACAAATACAAATTTTTGGCAGTTATTCATAGAAAAAATTCGGTTTCCAAATTAAAATGCGAATGAATAATAGCACTGCGTACTAAGATTTATTCTGTGAAAATTCCTGGAATATTTTATAATTAATATATTTCTATTAACATTTGTGACTGGCTGAGACATTAAACTTAATCTCAAGCTATTTGAATGGAAGAAACGAATTCCTTGTACTTGAATTTCTAAAATTTTAAATTTATTCATCTAATTTGTTTCTGAAACTAGAAATTGTTATATTTTACGCTATTTTATGATAATTTATTTTTTCAACTAAAAATTGCTCCTTTTAGGATTCGTTTCATCCCCCCTCCCCCGCCCCCTATGTCATTTAATAATAACGTTAGACGATGAAGTATGGTGAAATCTTACTTCATTTTCCACTAAAAAAGATGAGTTCTCAACGACAAATGTAATAGTTGATATTTTAGGCAAGAAAATATTGTTAATTCAAATCAAAAGCAGCTGGATAGAATAAAAAAGAGCAAATAAGCTGTTGAAATCTTCCATATTATTTTCGGACAATTTTGAAAATATTTTTAAATCTTACTAAATATATTCTTAGAATTAATTTTAAAAATAATCAGTTTTAACTTTCCAAATTTAAAATAAATATCGGTAAATTGCAAAATAAATAAATTCTAAGTTTCATAAATGACAATTTTGGAAATCCTTTTTAATCTTTTTACATATGTTCTTAAAATTAATTTGAGAAAATAATCATTTTTAATTTTCCAATTTAAAAATAAATATCGGTAAATTTTAAAATAAATAAACTATAAATTTCATTAATTGTACAGATCGAATACTAAAAACAAATTTACGCTCTAAGTTTCAATGCTCTAAATTGAACAATGAAACAACCAATCTGTAATTTTTTAAAAATTATATCATTTTAAGCAATTTTCATTGAAAAGCATTAAAACTTAAAAGCTTACATTTTTTTCATGAATACTTTTTAAATTAGAAGTTAAATCCTTTTTATTTTGAGTTGCCACATATCAATCATTGTTCAATAGTTATTTATAAATGAAAATTTGCTTTGAAATCTTATTAAATATTCATTTAAAATTATTTTTTTATGAAAAATCATTTAAAAATTGTACAGGAATCTTAAGTATATTTTTTTATTATCTGAAAAGTTAAAAAATCATTTTAAAACGTCAAAATATTATTTTAAGATTTTTAAAAATATATATTTTGTTAAACTCTTTAAATTAGTTTTGAAATTCTTAAAAACTTCTAAATATCTTTTAACCTAATTGATTTTTTTCTAAATTGATAATTGTTCAATTTTCATTTATTCTTCGAAATTCGTTTTTGGGTTTAAACTCTTTTTAGGAATTCTGTGAAAAAAAATTTACAAAAGAAAAAAAAATTGAAAATTTTTCCATAAAGTCTTAATCAATCCTGCAATATAAAAAAATATCATAAAAGTTTCGGATTTTTCGATAAAATATTGGTAATTTTTTGAAATCTTCTCAAATATAAATTTTCAATAAAAATGTAAATTTTCAATTCAAGAAAATAGTTTAATTTTTAATCAAATAGTTGAATATAAATATTTTTGAGAAGTTTCCACGAAGAAAAATAGTCTTCTAACAACAAACAAGACTTTTTTATGCACGATTTTGCATCCAAATAATAGAATTTTCAAATCAAAAAGTTCAAACATCAATAAAATAGTTTAACTATATGTTTAAAGATCAATTTTTGAAAAAACGACCTTTTAAACTGAAAATATTTAAATTTGCAATCAAATTAATTTTTAAATACAAAATTGAATTTTCATCCAAGAAATATACTAAAATATAGTATATATTTTTTATATAT
>NC_046663.1:115340815-115346286 GCF_010883055.1 Belonocnema kinseyi
GGTACCATTGGATTCAGCGGGTCAAAATACATAAGATTAACTAGTTTTTACCTTTTGCCTCTTGAATGCATACGGGAACATACCCAGCTCCCGGACTATTTAAACCGATTCAACTTTTGTCGTAAATCGTTTACAATCGATTATTTCTAGAAGGGTAGGGTTGATATAGCCTCTCTGCTTGTTATCTATGATCGAATTTTTATTTCAATTTCAGCCTCTCTGCTTGTTATTTATGATTGTATTTCTATTTCAATTTCGAAAAGGACATTTAAAAGCCTTTAAAGCCTTTACTACATTTAAAAGAGCTACCTGGACCAAAAAATATATTTACCTGAGTGCTTGCGGAGAGTTTCACTGAGCTTCTCTGACCCTAGAGAATCTTTAGAATATACTCACATATTTCTATCGGTAGGGCACAGAAAGATCAACTTTTAATTTGTTGAAATTCGGATTCTACGTTAAAATTTGCATCAGAAACTCACGGAGTAATTGAAATACTCTCTCTCGCAACGTTAAAAACTTTTAAAAAGAAAATATCTGTCATTTACATCAGCCGAATGCGGCTTCAAGGGCATCTTCTTTTAGTAGCAGTTAATAAGCGTTCCGCCGGTAACTTTAAGAGTTTGCCTGGACGCTAGCGCCACGCAGTGGAAACCTCAGACAACAACGCTGCGATGCAAGTGGTAGCAGTCAAGCAGTGTCCTTGAGGTTACGAAACGAGATGTCAGATTCTGAACCGGTTATATTACTTTGAGGACGGTAACGAGAATGAGAATATTACCGAGAATATAACCGAAAAATAAATTCTCTGAGAATTTGTGAGTCTCAGAATTTATTTTAATTAATAAAAAATTGCATTTATTCGTTAACTTTTTGGTTGAAAATTCAAATCTTTTTTTGAAAGTTTGTCTTTTTTATTTTAAAGTTTACCTGCTTTAGCAGAAATTAAATTTTATTTTTGATAAAAATGCAAATTTTAGGTTAGAAATTAAGCTATTATACTGTTTTCTTGAAAACTTAACTATTTTGTGGAAAATTTACTTTCTGTTTAAAATTTACATTTTGGTGATAAAAAATGAACTGAAATATTTTCTGGATGAAAGTTCCACTTATACAAAAAAATTGTTTTTTATTACAAATTCATCTGTTTTAGTACAAAATTGATCTTTTTGGGTAAAAATGCAAGAATTTGGTTTAGAATTTAACTATTTTGTTAAAAATTCATCCTTTTTGGTTGAAAAAATTCGTCTTTTTGGATTGAAAATTCAATTTTTCTCGTAGAAACTTATTTTTTGTTACACAAATTCGATTTTTGACTTGACTGAGTTAACTGGAATCTATTTTGGGTGAAAATTCGACTTTTTTTGTAATAAAAAATTCTTCTGTTTTAAGATAAATTTCATATTTTTTGATAAAAATGTAACTACTTGCTAGAGAATTCAACAATTTTGTTAAAAACTCATCCTTTTTGGTTGAAAATTCGTTTCTTTGGATTGAAAATTCAATTTTTTGGCAGACAATTATTTCTTGTTAAAAAATTCATAGTTTGAACGTTAAAACTCGAATAATATCTTTTTCAACAGAAAATTCAACTATTTTTTTGAAAATTTATCTTTTTGATTTAAAATTTCATCTGTTATAGAAGAAATTTCATTTTTTGTTTGAAAATGCAACTTTTTGGCTAAAAATCGTTCTTCTTTGCTTGATAATTCAACTAATTTGTTTAAAACATTTGGTTGAATCGTTTTTTTTAAATTACTTTTTCTGTTAAAGATTTATATTTTAAGTTGAAAAGTTATCTCGTTGGTTAAAAGTAAAATTATCTTGTTGTAAATGATTATTTTTTAATTGAAAATTCAACTAATTGGGTCAAAGTAAAACTCAATTGTGAAATTTTTTTATTGAAGGTTTATGTCTGGTTCATAATTAAACTGTTTAGTGGAAAATACTTCTTTTTTTGGTTTAGAATTCATTTTTTAAGAGACAATGTAACTTTTCCATCTTTTTAAGATTGATATTTTTTTGTTAAAAATTCGCGTTTTTTGTTGGTGTAAAAAATAATTATTTAGTTTGAAATTTCCTTTTTTGCGTAAAAGTGCATCAGTTTCGTGGGAAATTAACTTTTTGTTTAAAATTAATATTTTGGTGTTGAAAAATGAACTGAAATCTTTATGGATGAAAGTTCCACTTATAAAAAAATGTGTCGTTTTGTATTACAAATTCGTCTGTTTTAGAACAAAATTGATCTTTTTTTGGATAAAAATGAACTATTTGGTACAGAATTGAACTATTTTGTTAAAAAGTCCTCCTTTTTTGGTTGAAAATTCATCTTTTTTGATTGGAAATTCAATTGTTTTCATAGAAACTTATTTATTATTTTTTTTTTTTGTTACAAAAATTCAATTTTGGATGTACTGAGTTAACTGGAATATTTTTTTTAAGAAAACTCAACTTTTTTTGGAATAAAAAATTCTTCTGCTGTAAGATAAATTTCATATTTTCGTTAAAAACCAAAAAGGATGAATTTTTAACAAAATAGTTAAATTGATAACCAAATTCTTGCATTTTTATCCAAAAAGATCAATTTTGTACTAAAACAGATGAATTTGTAATAAAAAACAATTTTGCAGCTACTTGCTAGAGAATTCAACAATTTGGTTAAAGTCATCCTTTTTGGTTGAAAATTCGTCTTTTTGGATTGAAAATTCAGTTTTTTTGGTAGAAAATTATTTCTTGTTAAAAAAATTCATAGTTTGAACGTGAAAACTCAACTAAAATTTGAAAAAACTGAAAATTTATCTTTTTGACTTAAAACTTCATCTGTTATAGAAGAAATATAATTTTTTGTTGAAAATTCAACTTTTTGGCTAAAAATTGTTCTTCTTTGCTTGATAATTCCACTAATTTGTTTAAAACATTTGGTCGAATCACTTTGTCAAGATTTTATTAAATATTTATATTTTAAGTTGAAAATTTATCTCGTTGGTTAAAAGTTTCATTATCTTGTTATAAATTAATCTTTTTCAATTGAAAATTCAACTAGTTGGGTCAAAGATAAACTACATTGTGAATTTTTTTATTTACGGCTTATGTCTGGTTTAAAATTTAACTGTTTAGTGGAAAATACTTCTTTTTTTCTTTAGAAATAATTTTTAACAGAAAATAGAACTTTTCCATTTTTTAGTTAATAATTCGCGTTTTTTGTAAACAAATTATTTTTTAGGTTGAAATTTCCTCTTTTTTGCGTAAAAATGCATCAGTTTCATGGAGAATTAATTTTTTTTGAACAGCCATATTTTTTGTTTTAAAATTGCATTTTTGTAAAGAACAATTGTCTCCTGGTTTGAAGGTTCAATAATTTAGATAAAATTTTATTTATTTTTTGAGTGAAAAATCTTTCTTTGTTGGAAATTTGTCTTCTTGGTTTTAAAATTCTTTTCTTTTGCTGTATAAATTTCATTCTTTTTTTATTAAAACGTAAACTATAAAACTTTTTCGTTAACAATTTGTGTTTTTAGGTTGAATCTTTAAGTATTATGTTAAGAATTCCAGTATTTTGTCAAAGAGTTACCTTTTAAAGTAGATAAAACTTGTTTTTGTTTGAAATGAATTAATACATTTGACAATTTTAAATTTGTATATGAATATGTCTGAGCTAGAAAATAATTTATATTCAACCGCGATATAGCCTGAACAATATAAATATTGTTAAAAATCATAAATTCATAAATTCTCTTAAATTCTTTGACGACTGCCCTATCGATAGAAATCTCAGAGCATATGGTAAAGATTCTCAAGGCTCTGAGTCCATTTCGAAATCGAAATACGATCATAAATAACAAGCAGAGAGGCTGAAATTTAAATAAGAATTCCATCATAAATAAAAAGCAGAGAGGCTATCTCACTAGAGTAGCCGACACTCAAGGTTCCTTTGTTAAGCTTTCGGATTAAAATTTATAAATAGATTTTTTTTAATTTCATAGTTAACAGCCTAAAACATAATAATTCGGAATCCACGGGTATCGATGATTTCAGAAATCTAACTTTGTTTTAAATGTTTAAAATTGGAATTGATACGTCACGAATACAAAAGGACCATTATATTACCATCGCATCACTCTTAAAAGGACCTCTAAAAGGATCCAAATATCTCTGACTATCTCTGAGACTAATATCGCATTCGTTTATTCTACACTGGTGTACTCCGATTGCTCCTTCTTACTTCTCATTCGAACCTGTTTCGGTGCAGATCGGAGTGCACCAGTGCAGGATAACCGAATACGCAATAAATCATTCAAATCGAACCAGCTGATAGTCTCAAGCCGTCCAGGCTATTTCGCCTGAGAATACTCTGAGATTTCTATAGATAGGTTGTAAATAAATCTGCCCGACCAGTAAGTGACTAATACAATAGGACCATTGTATGACCGTCGCATCACTTCTTACCCTGCCAATAGAAAAGCACTGAAAAAGCATTGGCGAACGGCACTGGGTCGCCAGGGCCGTTTCAGTGGTTGCTTCCCTACCGATAGAAATCTCTGAGTATTCTCTAGCGAAATAGCCTGGCCCATTTGAGACTATAAGCAGAGTCGATTTGAAACAATTTAGTCTCAGAGATAGTTTGAGAGATTTGGGTCCTTTTCAAGGTCCTTTTAAGAGTGGTGCGACGGTAATATGTTTTTTTTTTATATTCGTCACGTACCGGGCGGGCAAAGTTATTTACAGTAGTTGGCCGTCGCTAATCCGACTCTCCCTTTCTAAATTTCTCTTCAAATTATTAACACTTTTTGTAATTTAATGAATTTTCTCATTATACTTATTTATCATCATAACTTATATGGTAATATACCATTTTCTAGTTGAATTAAAAAATGTTGTCTTTTTTGGCGTATCTCATTCCATTTACGAGAAACGTCGTATTAATTCCAATTTTAAGCATTTAAAAAAAAGTTAGATATCTGAAATCATCGAAACCCGTAGATTCCGAATTATAATGTTTTATGCTGTTAACTATGAAATTAAAAAAATCTACTTCTAAATTTTAATCCGAAAGCTTAACAAAGGACCCTTGAGTGCCGGCTACTCTATTAATATAGGCTCTTTGCTTGTAATTTATGATCGAATTCTTATTTCAATTTCAGCCTGTCTGCTTTTTATTTATAATCGTATTTCTATTTCAATTTCGGAAACGAAATTTTGACAAATGCCAGACTCACACTATGACCTGCTAAGGTTACCCCCACCATTGTATGCCGCGCGTTACCCCTCGCTTGCTTTTTCTCGCCTGGGATTATATCTTCGAAGACTGGCATACCTGAGATATTTAAGGATTCTCCACAATAAAATTAAGCTGTTGTCCCTTTTGGTTTCATTTTAGAAATTTCCCATGGAGTTTATGACTCTAAAATTCGAAGATTACAAAAAATCTTACATAAAATTGAAATTGTTTCAACTTTATTTGTATAATATTC
>NC_046663.1:115346386-115350839 GCF_010883055.1 Belonocnema kinseyi
GTACCATTGGATTCAGCGGGTCAAAATACATAAGATTAACTAGTTTTTACCTTTTGCCTCTTGAATGCATACGGGAACATACCCAGCTCCCGGACTAAAATGGTTGCTGACTATGTCAGCCCTGGCGGACCGAAGGAACCGAATGGAGCCTCTACAAAGTACCAGTAAAGACCCCATTGGGTCCCCGCTCGGTTCCTTTTTAAAAAACTCAAAAAACAGCAAGGTCAACTTTTAAACTGTTGAAATTCGGATTCTACGTTAAAATTTGCATTAGAAACTCACGGAGTAATCACAATACTTTTTCTTGCAGCGTTAAAAACTTTAGAAAATAAAATATATGTTATTTATATGGGCCGAAGGTGACTTCAAGTACATCTTCTTTTAGTAGCAGTTAATAAGCGTTCCGTCGGTAACTCTAAGACTTTGTCTGGACGCTAGCACCACGCAGTGGAAACCTCAGACAACAACGCTGTGATGCAATTGAGAGAATTTTATTTTTAAACTTCGCGCGCAACATACTACCTGAGTTATTATGGATGCTTGAAGTAACCTTTAGCAGAAGTTAATGACATTTTTTAAATTTTTAACGCTGCAAGAAAAAAGTATTGCGATTTCTCCGTGAGTTTCTAATAGAAAATTTAACGTAGAATCCGAATTTCAAAAGTTTAAAAGTTGATCTTGCTGTTTTTTTCAGTTTTATAAAAAGGAGCCGAATGGGGAACCAATGGGGTCTTTACGGGTACTTTGTAGTGGCTTTATTCGGTCCGCCAGGGAGTTGTTCCCAATTGTATGAAATAGTCTTGAATTGAGTAAATGCGCTTGCATGCAATGTGCCCTCTGTAGTTTTCGTTTGTAACGCACATGGCTCGCACGCTTTTATTGGTTAGAAATTAAATTTTTAATAATTTCACACAAATTTTCAGAACAAAAATTATAATGTTTGTTCAGGCAGTATACCGAATGAAAAATAGATAGTATCTGGGTTATACCAAAATGCAAAAATCATGCCGTTTCACGAATGTGTCAGTGATATAGTGTAATTATCAAGTAGGTAGTAGTAGTTTGATTTAGCGGTTATATTTTTGTAAAAAGTTTATTTACTTCTTTTTATATTCATATTGCTGAAATTTGTATGTTTGAAAGAGTAAAACACCGCTTGTAAACTATTATACTAATATCAAAATGATGTAGGGACAATTTTAACCTCTGACGCAGAATAATAGATACCCAATTGAAGACGATTGAAATCATTATAGAACTTACGATGGCGCCAACATTTTGAAACTCGGACCAAGTAAATGGTAGGTAACTCATTCAAATTAAATTTTTTTTTAGAAAAACGTATCGAATACTATTAATTTTCTTGCAATATAAGAATGTTGAATTTTTTAATAAGTGTGATTTGAAATTCTTGAAAGTTTTTAGTTTAAAATATTTTGAATATTAAATTTTTCATATTTAAAATAATTTGGTTTGCCTATGCCTAATCTTAACATCAAAAATTCATAAACTTTCATATAACTTTATGGACGTTTTTCTAAAATTTTGACATATTAACGAATAAGAGTTCGATTTTAAATATAAAAATTTTTTGAAACAGAGTTTGAAATGCTAAAATTACAAAAATTGTGAAATTTAGAATTAAGCAGCTAAAGAGCTTAAAATTTAAATCCTTATTTTTTTAACTTTCTGACTTTGTACTTAACCAAATCAAATCGCAACAAGGTTAAAAATTTGACATTTTTGAATTTTCAATTTCACAGGGCATAATTGTAAAATAAACAAAGTAACAGGCTTCTCAATCCATATTGTACATTTCTGAATGCTTTATTTAAAAGAAACAACTAGACGGCTTGTAATTTTTACATGCACACCTGAACGTTTGAACTCAAAATATATGATTTGAAATGTTTTAATTATATAGTTGAAATGTTCAGTGTTCAGAAAAATTCCACTCAGAGCCTTGAGAGTCTTAGCATATGCTCTGAGATTTCTATCGGTAGGGCAGCTGGATTTTCTTTTTGGTTTCGATTTATCTTGGTACGAGTTTCTCTAGATCAGGAATGTTCTGTTTGAGAGCTTATGTCGCAGCCAGCAGAACCAACCTAGCTTCGGCAACGGTTTATAATAATTTAATGCGAACCAAATGTTTCTACTGGCCTTCTGTTGTTAAAGTACAGGACTCACTCATGAAGAGAACCTTATTGTATACGGCTCATATTGTCGGTCTGAACTATTTAGAAGTCTATGAGAAAGTACTGGTTCGTTTTTCAAGAATCTTTTTCGCTGTATGGAAAAACTGGCTCAAAGCACATACAGTAAAAGCTTTAAATACAATTGGCTGGGTCAGCTTATAAGATGCCTGGAAGGTGCGGGCAATAATAACAATTACATTGAACTAAATGGTTCCACCCTTAAAGATCAAATTCTTGAGATAGTTAAAATATATAATCAATATATGTCCTCTTAAGATTTGATAAAATTCTAAAATAGCAATTGTAATGCCATTTGAAAACAAATTCTTAAAAATAATTCACAACCTCAACAATATCTGTTATTAAAAACCTCGTTTAATTTTAAACGCATTTTTAGCCAGCTAGGACATCTTCCAAATTCATCATTAAGCTGACCTCAAAAGTTGGTACTACTGTGATTCACCCTCAACAAATATGTCAACTGTGGAATCTGAGTGAAAAGGAGGACCTCCTTCACGTCCTTACAAAATAACCAATTTAGTCGTCTATTAGAGACCAGAAGTTACGTAACTTACACATGATTAACGGATAAAATCTACATCTCTTATTGTCTAATACTGATCCAGCGATTCTCCACACAATATTTAACTTTATATATACCAGGGCCTCCTCCTTATTTGAATGAACACATAAAATAAAGGCAATAAATGTACATACTCAGAGGAGTCTTTCTTTTGTTTGTTATAATAGTCTGTATTTAATGAATTCTTATTGAATGGAACGTCTTTTTCAGATTATTCACAATGGATGATTCTAAGAAGGCTTATACAGAAGAAGATGATCAGTTTTATTTTGAGTCTGATCATTTAGCGTTAAGAGGAAATAATGACTACTCTTCTTTTTTAAAGACAATAGTAATTCTAGAAGCTCAAAGAACACAGGCAATTGCCGACTTGGACAAACTTATGCTTTATCGCTCTCAAGCTGTTAAAGATCCTATATCTTTTGTTGCGAAATTGCAAAATGGGGATCTTCCTGAGCTCCCAGGGCCGCAGTCAATTGCTGAGATTCCAGTTATTGACTGGGCGCAGTACAATGTAGCTTCGCCAGACATTAAAGTTAGACCGCAGACGAGGCATGCAAATGTTGTCTCTCGTGCAATGACAAAAACAGAACAGGATGATTCCAAGGTAATTTGATATAAGTAAATCATATAATTGACTCTGCTTTACAACCAAAAAATTCCTTTTACTTCTGATGGAACTAATAAATTTATATTTTATTTTAAATAATTTCCAGGTACTAGTAAGAGGCCGTGCCTTTGACGAGAGTAAACCTGAGACTTTCAATCAATTATGGACCTCTGAAGAACAGAAACGATTAGAGCAGCTTTTAATAGAACATCCTCCCGAAGAAGTGGAAATGCGACGCTGGACTAAAATTGCTAATGCTCTGGGTAAATGCTATTTTTTCTCAAAATGTTTCTTTTTCTAATGTATAGAAGAAGTCTAGTATTAAACATAAATGCATACATGTAGGTAATAGAACTCCAAAACAAGTATCAAGTCGTGTTCAAAAGTACTTCATCAAACTTTTACGGGCGGGCTTGCCAATTCCGGGGAGAGGGCCAAAAGTAAAGCTTGACACAAGGAGAAGTCTGGGGCACCGGCACCAGAGAAATAATCACCTCTTCAAAAAGTCGACATTCTTTCCACATCAAGAAATCTCCTGCAGTGGAAGCGAAGATTTTAAAGACCAACAACCGCATGAGGAGTCTGTAAGTAAAATTTAAATAAATTAATGCAAGCCTCGGAGCCACTGGAAGCACACAAAAATTCGCTTTAGTCGCAAAAAATTACCAAAAAACATAGAAATCTAATAGAAATGGGCGATTGCCATAAAGTTGGGCATTTTAGACGAAATTTTGAAAAACATTTAAAATCGCCTAATACCAAGAGTTTTAAAGATCTTTTTAAAATATACAAAGAACAGCTAAACATATCGGCAAAACGATAATTTTTACGGTTTATTCGTTTCTTGAATGCCCCTCGGAATGTCCCTCGGTTATTTTGACATAAGGAAGAAAAAATCCTACTATGCATTGTTATGAAAGACGATTTTTTGGCATGGAACGATTAAAAATCTCATTTTTTCGACAATGACGCAAGATATTAATCTTAGTTCATAATTTGAAATCGTACCCCTTCCTGAAATTTATGACCTTGCGAGATGTTTATCTTGTGTAGTTTATAATTTAT
>NC_046663.1:115350939-115360734 GCF_010883055.1 Belonocnema kinseyi
ACCATGTTCGTTATCGCATTTTCGGCACCAGCTGACAAAAACATCATAGCCAAGGAGAATGAAAAGAAAGAGAGGTATCGAGACCTTATAAGGGAGTTGCAATGATTGTACCCGGAACATTCTGTTAAACTGATCGTCCTTATCGTCGGCGCTCTTGGAGGTGCCAAGATTTCCCTTGCTAATAGCCTAAAAAGCATCCCTGCGTGTCAACAATATGCTAGAACATTTGCGGGAAAAATGCAGAAGGCGGTTGTCCTTGGGTCACTCCGTGTTCTTAGGGTGCGCGAGGCTTTTGCTGGATCGTCGTATTGATTCCTTTACAGACTGTAACCACCTATATCACGGTTGTGAGACGTGGTTATGGCTGAAATTTTACCGCGATTTCGCTGTAAGCGGGTGCAATTTTTCAGATTAGCACCCGCTCCCGGCGAAATCCTGCGGTCGTCCTTATGACAAATTTTTAATTATATAAATACTTTAAAGTTTGCCATAAGACAACAGGATTTCGCCGGTAGCGGGTGCTGGTCTGAAAAACTGCACCCGATCCCAGCGAGATCTTGGTACAATTTCAGCCATAACCACGTCTCACAACCTGAGTTAGTTGGTTACAGTTTGCAACGGAATCAATACGACGATCCGGCAAAAGTCTCGTGCAACCTGAGGACAGGAGCGACCCAAGGACGACATGCAGGGATGCTTTTCAGGCTATTAACCAGTGAAAGCTTAGCACCTCCAAGAGCGCCGAAGATAAGGACGATTAATTTAACAGGATATTCCGGGTACAATCGTCACAACTCTCTTATAAGGTCTCTATACCTTTCTTTCTTTTCATCCTCCTTGGCTATGATGTTTTTGTCAGCTGGTGCCGAAAATTCGATAACGAACATGGTTCGCATCTCGAAGTCAAAAAGAACTATGTCAGGCCTCGAGTGAGCCACAGAAATAATTGTCGAAAATATTAAGTTCTAGTATAGGAGATACTTGTCAGTCTCGACAATTGACTCTATTTCCGTAGGAGCATTTAGGAGATCGATATTAAGGTTAATGCCGTAAGAGTGACAGAGATGGTAATAAAGTACTCTTAGTGCCACATTGTGCCTTTGGATGTAGGTCGTTCCCGCATGAGTTGGGCCACTAGATAGTATGTGTGCTAGATGCTCGGGGTGACATTGCAAAATGAAACCCTCCGCTCCAGAATTCAATCCGGATGATTTAAGGAAAGCAAAAGTTAGCTCACACGACATTGACTGATCCTCCACATTTTTGTGGAAGATGCCGTGCATCCGTTTATTGAGGAGCTGTTCACGAAAGTTTCTCTCTTGTGCTTTTTTTAATCCGGGCTTTCAGGAGTGACTACTCTAGATAGACAAGATTTGATGCATTTTGCTCACCCCTAATACTGAAGTTAAGTCCGAGTGTTTCAGCAACTTTTTTCGTTGCTTTGTACAGAAACGCTTCTTTGCCCACTTCTTCGTGCTTTCTGACAATTTTAAGAAGAGGGTCTCGTCCATCTGCGACTCTGTGTTCTGTACCCAGAATAATCCTGTTGTAAAGACATTAAAAATTCCGCGACCACCCTGACGGCGTGAGATGTAGAGTCGCGAAACAGAAGACTTAAGATGCATGCTTTTGTTCATGTGCATAACATTTCGTGTCCCGATATCAAGGGATCTGAGCTCGTTCTTCATCCGTGGAACCACTCCAAATGAATAGAGTACTACCGGGACGGCAAGCATGTTCGTTGCGGATACTTTGTTCCTCGTCGACAGTTCGGAAGACCAAATCTGCCGGACGAGACGCTTGTATCTGCTTCGCAGAGTATCATTTATATATGTCACATCCTGAATGCGGCTCTGTAGCACGCCCAAGTATGTATAAGTCTCTCCAGCGCAAAGGTGTCGTATAGCGCTTCTATCGACGAGTTCACAGTCTTCAGGGATGCCATTAAGTTTTGCTCGCTTCAAATAAACCCTGGCGCATTTGTCTAACTCCAATTACTTTCCTATTTTCTTAGTGTATCGTTCGACAATCCCTAGAGCTATATGTTGTAGCTTTTTGTTTTTAATATAGATCTTAAGGTCATCCATGTAAAATATATTAATGACCTTGTACTTCCGATTTAAAGGTTGGCCGCAAAAGTACCCCTTCGGAATGGCGAAGTGCTAGATAAAGTGGCAATAATGAGAGGCAAAAGAGAAGTTGGCTCATGGTGTCGCCCTGAAAGACATCTCTCTGAAAGGTTGCCTTGTTAGTTGTCACACGATTTTTTCGAGATGAGATAGTAAATCTGGTTCTCCAAAGTGGCTTCAATCCGTCTATGGGCCTCACGATTTGCGGATGAACCTTTAAGCTTTCCAAAGGACAGATGATACTATAAGTCTACGGGAGGTCGAACCGAAAGCTTTCCAGTAATCAATCCAGGCCATCGTTAGGTCATGTTGGTAGTATGTTGCCTGTAATTCTTCAGGTCAGCTCAGTCGCCCATTTTCGGCAGAAGTACTGTGGACCCTTCAACCAACCACTCCGGAATTGGCTCTTCCGACTTTAAATATGAGGTGAAAATATTGGCCAAATGCTGATGGGTTGAAGCAAACCTCTTCCACCAGAAGGTCTTGATACTATCTGGTCCCGGAGCGGAATAGTTGTTTATACCTCTAAATACTTTTTTCACCTCGGTAGTGATGGGTGGGCATTCTTTATCAGGTGTTATGGGGGCATCACATAACTCCTTGAAGCTATTTATATTATCTGCTATCTGCCGACTATAATTTTCGAGCAGATGAATAGTAATTAATTGTGGACACAAAATTCGTTAAATGAAGTCAATTGAATTGCTTTTGTGAAAGTATTATGTTCATAAAACCAATGATATTAAATCGTATCAAAATTTGATGACAATTTAATACGTTCTGATGAGTGAAACTTGGCGGTTACAATTCGAACTGTATATATTCTACTTAAAAATAATTTTTGTTGCAGATTTATTAAAATAATTGTTAGAATCATAATAAAATAATAATTAAATAAATTTTTTCACATAAAGAGGTATAGTTTGTGCACAGTGGTAAAATATGTTCGAAAGATGGTCGTGCGTGTATCAAAAAGCTAGAGAATGAAGCCAGAAGTGTTCAATTGGCGGCGTGACGCCGAATTAAATGTTTCTTGCAACTTTCTGACTTAAGAGTAGTTGAAGAATAATTGTTGAATTTCTGAATTGTGAAGAAGTAGAGAAATAATTATGTGTTTATGTTGGAACACCATGAACATTAATAATTTTATAAGAATTAATGTACATTTTTTTCCTGAAAAAAATTCCGAAAATAGTTTTTTTTACTAATGATAAGTGTGGAGGGTCACGAATGTTAAGGTTGTGTGTGTATAATTACAATTTGACAATGTGGCCCTACCGATGGAAATCTCTGAGTATATATATGAAGAAGTTTGTTTTTCGATCTACTGATCTTTTCAAGTTTATTTATAAAACAAGCTTTTGCTCCACAGCGTGGAGACTCTTCAAGTTACATTTTCTGTATATCTTTTAAAAATCTAAAAAAAATAGAACGGTGTTTTTATATAACTAAATTATATTTATAAGTAATGGTAGATATTGAAAAATATAGAACATAACCTATAAACTTACCGACGTGATAGTTACGTTTCAGAAAAGACTATGGTGTACATTTTTAGGTTAAAAAAAGGAAGAAGGAATAAAAATTCTTAAGATAATTAAGGAAAAACATACTTTTGTTCACCTGTTTTTGCGTCAACATTGTAAACAAAATTTTATGGTAAAATCGTGGGCCAACAGACAGTGTTGTTCGCTATTTCAGGAGAATGACATTTTACGTCACAACGCGTGACTATATTCTAGCTTTCTAAGCCTGAGCACAGAAGGCCAATAGCGGCTATTTTTAAAACTTGAGAGGTATTTGCACATTTGTATATTTTTTTTAATTAACACTTGTTTGTCGATAAAATAAGACTGTGGTATATTTTACTTAAAAATTCAACATCGGATCTTTTGTTTACAGAGTTTGTATTCTTGACAATAATAAATCATTTCTTTAAAGTTCCTCCATGAACATGTGAGTGATCAACTAATGCAGTACCTCTTGCATTTTTTTAAATCGTTTTTATTTCCTTTGATCCTAGTTTCTATGTATCGTTTGGTTTGTCCTATGTAAACTTAATCACATTCGCACGGAATGGTATATATTACGTGTGTTTTTTTTTATTAGGAGGAGTAATATCTTTGTTAATGGAAAAACATTTATACAAGTCTTTTTGGTATGTAAATACTACTTTGATGTCATATTCTTTTTAAAAAATTTTGAAAATTCTGGAGAGTGCATTAGCGAAAGGCAAAATGACAACTTTTTTTTTATTCGAACGTTTGTGAATTTTGAACTTTGACAGTGTACTTATATTGTCAATCTTTTCTTTCCGTCTATTAATGTATTTGTTTATGAATTTAGTTGGAAAATCATTATCTTTTAAAATTTCTTTACCTTTAAG
This sequence comes from Belonocnema kinseyi, assembly GCF_010883055.1. NCBI lineage: Eukaryota > Metazoa > Arthropoda > Insecta > Hymenoptera > Cynipidae > Belonocnema > Belonocnema kinseyi. The sequence continues at coordinate 115,355,455 of NC_046663.1, forward strand.
AATATTGTCGTTTCTAAACTTAGGATCTGATAATTTAATAGCCCTATCAGTAAGACCATACATCACAGATATTTTGTCTTTGATTGCAATATTAGAATTGAAATTTACATATCTGCCTGAATTAGTATCATTACGGCACCAGTTTGTAAGAAGTTTATTATTTTCTTGAATGATAGTAACTTTCAAAAAATTGAGTCTATCAAGCTCTTCGATTTCGATAGTAAACTGGATTCTGGGATGATATGCATGAAAAGTTTGTAAAAGTTGATTAATATGTGATTAATATGATTAATATGAACAAAAGTATGTTTCTCCTTAATTATCTTAAAAACTTGTTTTGCTTCTTCCTTTTTTTTAAACTTAAAAATGTACACCATAGTCTTTTCCAGGAAGTAGTATAAGGAGACTCCGCTCTCGGAAAATTTGGACGCGTGGATTCGGATTTAGTTAGTTTGCATCGCTCGTAGCGTCTCTTGCGGAAAATTGAGAAACCCTTGAACTTTCACAATACGGCAGTTGTGTCGCCATGGCAACTGACAAACAAAAACAAAGACAGCAGCACTTTGATGGAACTTTTAATAATTTACATTCGAAATTTCTTCGATTTGGCATATTTAAAATGGAACACATGACATTTGGTGTCCAAAACCATCCAAATGAGTCTGCTGGAGCAAACAAAGTGACGTTTCTCAAGCCTATCTCCTTTTTTTTCTAACGTAGCTTGTGGATGCACGCCCATCAATGCAACAGAAAACCATTTTTAAATAAGTGTACGTCTTAATTATTTAATAATTTTAATAATTGTTTAAATTATGATGTATTATTTATTTTCAAAATTTCGAAAAATTCAGACTGAGAGGTGTCCACCTTTTTAAAAATTGTTAACCTTTTGATACTTTTTGTTGGATTACTACTTAATTTTGATATATTTCTTGTAATGTTTAAGAAATTTCTATTTCTTTAAACAATTTTTATTGGTTTAAGCAGTTAGTTTTCGATAACTAAAAAAATAAATAAAATAGAACAAATACTTTTAATACTTTTTAATTTCAAATGAAAGCTGATATCTGTGGCTCGATTTTTCGAAATTGTGAAAATAAACAATAAATAAATGCTTAAATGAATACATAATGTTTTTGGAAAAATTTAATACTCTAAACAATGATAAACAATTACATTTCAATTAGAAAATACAATTTTTTTTTTACATTTTTTGAAAATAAATAATTGCTGAAATAATCTACATTTGTTAAAACAATTCGAAATTGTTTAAAAAGTCATTGTAAATATTAAAATTGTCCATCAGTAAATATTTGTATGAAAAAAACGAGGGAAGTTGCTAGAAAGTTAAAATAATACGTAAAAATGTAGTTTTTTGATTTTACGGTCATATTTGGGGTGCTGCGGGGATTATGAAGATCGGTTGGAAATAAAAGTTATTAGTATAGTTTTTTGTCATAGATACTCCTCTTCAATCCCTACAAAATTTCGCACGTTTCCATGAAACCCTGGAACATGAGTTCAATTTTTTTTTTAATTCATAATTTTCCCGTGCAGCTCAAGAAGCGTTTTTTGGACCACCCTAATATACATATAATGTTCCATTGATAGCGTCAAAAGCCAAAGATTAACAAAATAACTTTTAAGTTTCAATGTCTTACTCTATTGCCAGACAATACCTTCCGCGTGCTTTAAATATTCTTTTTACGACTACCGATACTGCATAACTTCGCAAAATACCTACAGTTTGAAAATTTAACATAGATAAACGTTTATTGTTTGGCCTGCTGACCTTAAAAAATTGACATGCTTACATTTCCATTTTTTTACAGAATTTTCTTACAACTATCTCTTAAAAATTAAGATCCATCCACACCTTATAACTATATAATCCCCTCGCTTCTATAGCCTAACCTTCCTCGCTGCGCCTCGCCTCGCACGCATGTCGCTCTTTTCTCGCTATGCTAGTTCCATGTCCATTATTCATAATGAATGCATCGAAATACACCAGTATCAGTAGGTTTGTAACGTAGTTTTTTTGAATATTTGACTTCAAAAAATTTGTTTTCTCCAATGTTCATGACCATATTCATAAGCAGTGAATGAAAGATACATCACTACACGCTTTTCGGACCTTCACATCCGGCGGAAAAAAGCCGACAACGAGCAATGTTATCGGCACCGGCAAGATTGTTCCGTTGTTGGCACCGGCAGTTTATGTAAGACTATTTACTTTCAAAGCCACAAGTTACCCATGCATAACTGTCAAAGACAATAACAGTACTTGTAATCTCGAAAACAATGAGCACCTTTCAACTTTTATTTATACACTGATAACCTTACAATTTTTCATCCTTAAACGTGTAATTATAAAGAACAATTATTTTCCGTATAATTCCAGGAAAAAATGTACATTCCTTCTAAGAAAATAAATAATATTCATGAAATTTAAACATAAACACATTTTTTTCAAACAATGCCTTCAATATGTACGGATGCAAAGTCGTCAAATTCAGTCAATTAAAATCTTCACTTCGCTTCATTTGCATAAATAAACAATCTATTCTTCAATCGCTTTTCAGTGAACATTTCTATTTTTCATTTGTCTACACCCTACCGAAAGATATCTCTGAGTATATTCTAATGATTCTCTAGGGTCAGAGAAGCTCAGAGAAATTCTTCGCAGGCACTCAGGTAGATATATTCAAGGGCGATTTTCATTTCATCGCGGTGTACCTGCTCGTCTTACCCTCTCCACTCGACTTCTCTTCAAGCATAAAATGCCATTCATAAAAATCTTTTAGTTTTGCAATCAGCAAATTAAAAATTTTCTATTCGGAATCTATGTTTTTTTGCGATTCCAACGATATGTAACATGCAATTAAAATATTGAAATTAGACTAAGTTATGGCAGATATTTGTTTGCTTTGACCCTGACTAGATAGCATTATAGAATTCTCCGTAGAATAGTTGAAAATGCATCAGTTCATTTGGTACAAAATTCGCCTGTTGACAATTTAATAGAATATATGGATTTCTACCCAACTGCCTAGAAGAATATTATAGTTGAAATCAAGTACTTGAATTTTTAAACCAGAAAAACGAATCCATAACAAAACAGTACACAATATAATTTATTTATTATACACATACACATATAGACATACACAATAATTTTATAATATTAAAAATCATGATTGATTCTTCGGCAATCGAACAGAACTAGGGGGTGAAAAAAAGCATTTTGAAAAATAAGGGCCACACTAGTGTATTAAACACAAGGGCAATTTATTAAAAGGAAATTAAACTTCACTTTCCAGGGAATAGAATTAAAATCAATATACTTATTATAGTAGATTATAATATGGAAAATATAAGAGCATTACTTCCACCGGATGAGTAATTGCCTAAAGAATACCAGGGGCTGCCAAGAAACTCTCTGGAGTATCCATATATTCTATTAAGGCCATGTGACGAGAGAATCACGTGACCAAACCTGGTCTTCAATTTTTCTTTCCCAACTTACGTCTCAACGAAATGAGGTATCGCTATGGAAGTTTGGGAAATCAAAGAGGAGGTAATAAAGTCCATGTCTATGTGTTGTTCCGGTGGAAATTTTGAGACAATTTTTTTTAAAAAGAAAATACCAGTGGGAGTTTTCTTTACCAACTTACGTCCACGCGAAAAGAGATATCGTGTTAAAAATTTGGCACGATAAATAGAAGGCATGCAAGAATGTGTCTCTCGTCCTAAATAATTAGAATAGTGAAAAGTTTTTTTTTTTAATTACTATTTTGGAGAAATACCGACCGTGCTGTCATCAAGCCCTGCAAGCAATTTGCAATGTTGTCAATGGGCTAGTTTGGAGGTTTATATTTATCAAAATGGGGCCAAACAACAAAAATCGCTCATGAACATTATGCACAAATAATGCAAATACTAATGTTTGCTCATGAAATGCAAATAAACATATTTGGTCTGACATACGTATCAGTCTGGTATCTAGGGGTCTGTGGGTAAAACAGATTCCATGATTACCGTCAGAGAAAGTTAAAAGTCAATCTTCAACTGTAAAACCGAAATGTGTCCGTCGATAATCATTATTTGCATAAATAAACTTACATCTTCCAACTCTTTGCAAGACCACAAACGATCCTTTAATATTGCTTAACATTTCCCCAAAAAAATTTCCGCGTTATTTAAACTTTTATTTTTCAATATGGGTGAAAAAATGTTAATCGAAGGGCTAACTTGGTCAACTGTTTTACTTGTCACAAGGCCTTAAATTGTCAACAGGCGAATTTTCTACCAAATTAACTGATGCATTCAACTATTTTACGGAAAATTCCATAATGCTATCTAGTCAGGGTCAAAACAAACTAATATCTGCCATAACTTAGTCTAATTTCAATATTTTAATTGCAAGTTACATTTCGTTGGAATTGCAAAAAAACATAGTTTCTGTATATAATATTTTTAATTTGCTGATTGCAAAACTATAAAATTTTTATGTATGGCATTTTATGCTTCATTAGGACGAACCCCCCCCCCCCCCCCCCCCCCCCCCCCCCCCTCCCCCATCCCGCTGACAAAGCCCGACACAACAATCTCGACAAGTTAGGGACGTGAGGAGAAGTCGAGAGGAGAGGGTAAGACGAGCAGGTACACCGCGATGAAATGTATACTGCCCATATTCAAAGGTCCAGGTAGTTCTTTTAAATGTTGTAAAGGCTTTAAAATGTCCTTTCCGAAATTGAAATAGAAATACGATCATAATTAAAAAGCAGAGAGTCTGAAATTGAAATGAGAATTCGATCATATATAACAAGCAGAGGGACTATATCAATAGAGTAGCCGACAGTCAAGGGTCCTTTGCTAAGCTTTCGGATTAAAATTTAGAAGTAAATTTTTTTAAATTTCATAGTTAACAGCCTAAAACATAATAATTCGAAATCTACGGGTTTCGATGATTTCAGATATCTAACTTTTTTTTAAATGCTTAAAATTGGAATTAATACGACGTTTCTCGTAAATGGAATGAATACGCCAAAAAAGACAATATTTTTTACCTAACTAGAAAATGGTATATTAGCATATAAATAAGTATAATGAGAAAATTCATGACTCTGCATATAGTCTCAAATGGGCCAGACTATTTCGCTGGAGAAAACTCGGAGATTTCTATCGGTAGGGCAAACAATCTTTTTCTTATTTATTCACGCTCCTTCTGAAAAATAACCTTTAAACCAATAAGCAACCTGTCAAATTGTAAGTATACAA
>NC_046663.1:115360834-115362036 GCF_010883055.1 Belonocnema kinseyi
GTGTGTGTGCATACACATACACAGTGTGTCCCACATTTATAGGGCCACCCCATTTTTTAAGGATAATTTTTTTTCTATTGGAACAAACTGCACGAAATTTTTTGAGTGAATAAATGGGTCGAGTTAACGATTTTTCCTAAAATATAGAGCTCGCAATTCCATTGGTTCATTTATTTGGGAATTTTTTCGAAAAAATCGGTGTCCCAAATTATTAGGGCCACTAAAAAAAAATTCAATTTTTCCGAAAGAATTCAATGTATTTATATATTCGATAGAGTAAGAGCGATGCTTTATGACCCAGAGAAACATCAACACCCTGGTTTCTCTGAAGCCAGATCTGGCTGAAATGGGTGACGAGCTTCGTGGAGAATTTTCCGAAGATTCCGACCTCTGGACTATCAATTGTTGTATGTATAATACAGCGAGAGCTTTGACCGATGCGAAGCGTAAAACGAAACTAACGGTTGATCATAAGAAAAAAGACGAATGCATCAATTCGCCATAAAGATAGGTTGGGCAAGACATTACGCATCCCGTATTCAGTGTGTGGTTGACCACCTAACATCTGGCAGGAATTTTACCGCCTAGTTCGAAAGTTCGCGCGCGAACTCCGACCCGTTATCACACATTTAACAAGTCAAAGCTGCTGAACAGCTGGAAGCATATTGTGAAAAGAATACGGATACTATCTGACGCTGAGAGAAGTCTAGTGTTTTATATATATACATAATATATAGCAGAGAATAGTGCTCAATATCTCAACGGTAGATATCCAATTCGTCTAAAATCCACTTCACCGAAATGTCATTTCAGCTAAAAAGTTATAGCTTGTGCACAGTGGTAAAATGCGTTCGAAAAATGGTCGCGCGTGTATCAAAAACTTAGAGAATGATGCCAGAAGTATCCAATTGGCGGCTTAACCATAATAAACCTATTTATTGCCGCGTAAAGTTTAAAATTATAAAAGAATTACATTAAATACGCCGAATTTAATTGTTTATTGTCAAATTTCCGACTTAAGAGAAGTTGAAGAAAAATTTGTTGTTTAATGAAACAGAAGTGTAGTGAACGTTTCAGTTGCATTTGTAAATTGTGAAGAAGTGGAGAAATAATTATGTGTGTATGTTGAAACACCATGAACATCAATAATTTTATAAGAATTAATGTACCTTTTTTTATATACTTACAATATATACTTACAA
>NC_046663.1:115362136-115365435 GCF_010883055.1 Belonocnema kinseyi
GAATTCACGCACAATATTTAGTTTTTATACATACATATGTATATGTTTATGGCATGTAAGAAGTAAAATTTTAATATCATATATTTTAAATTGCATTATTTTGCGAATTATTTTTTATGCTTCAAAAAAATTGAAGTTTTTTTTAGTGGCCCTATTAATTTGGGACACCTATTTTTTCGAAAAAATGTCCAAATAAATGAACGAATGGAATTGCGAGCTCTATATTTTAGGAAAAATCGTTAATTCGACTCATTTATCCACTCAAAATATTTGGTGAATGGGTGCTAATCTGGAAAATTGCACCCGCTCCAAGCGAAATCGCGGTAAAATTTCAGCCACAACCACGTCTCACGACCGTGAGATAGGTAGTTTACCGTCTGTAAAATTTCCAGTATATGCCGCACTTCCCATCCTCGACAATTGACTCGATTTCTCTAGGAGTATTTAGAGGAGCGATATTAAGGTTAATGCCGTAAGAGTGACAGAGATGGTAATAAAGCACTCTTCGTGCCGCATTGTGCCTTTGAATGTAGGTCGTTCCCGCGTGAGTTGGACAACTAGATAGTATGTGAGCTAAATGCTTGGGGAGTGCATGGCACGCCCTGCAGCTATCATCAGAAATGTCTTGGCATAACCTTTCTTATCCCGATATCAAGGGATCTGAGCTCGTTCTTCGTCCATGGAACTATTCCAAATGAATAGAGTAATACCGGGACGGCAAGCATGCTCGTTGCAGATACTTTGTTCCTCGCCGACAGTTCGGAAGACTAAATCTGCCGGATGAGAAGTTTGTATCTTTTTCGGAGCGTATCCTTTATAGATGTCACATCCTGAATGTGGCTCTGTGGCTCTTGCTTCAAATAAACCTTGGCGCATTTGTCTAACCCAAATTCCATTCCAATTGCCTTAGTATATCGTTCTACAATCCCCAGAGCTAGATGTAGTTGCTCTCTGTTTTTAGCATAGATCTTAAGATCGTCCATGTAAAATACATGAGTGACCTTGTACTTTCGATCTGCAGGTTTGCCGCACAAGTACCCGTCGGAATAGCGAAGTGCTAGAGATGTGGCAATAATGTAAGGCAAAATAGGAGTGGGCTCATGGTGTCGCCCTGAAAGACACCTCTCTGAAAGGTGTCCTTGTTAGTTGTCACAAGATTTTTTCCAGATGAGATAGTAAATCTGGTTTTCCAAAGCGGCATCAATCTCTCTATGCACCTAACTATTTGCGGATGAACCTTTAAGATTTCCAAAAGACAGATGATAAGTCTATGGGAGGTCGAATCGAAAGCTTTCCGATAATCAATGCAGGCCACCGATAGGTCACGCTGGTAGAATGCTGCATATTTGCAGACACATCTGTCGATGAGCAGGTTCTCCTGACATCCCACTACGCCTTTCTTTGAGCCTCCTTGTTCATACATTTCTTGCCACACAGGTTCAATTGCCCGAACAATCCTGTCATTTAGGATAGCTGTGAATATCTTATAAAGGGTGTTCAGACAAGTGATTGGCCTGTAATTCTTCGGGTCAGATAAGTTGCCTATTTTCGGCAGGACTATTTTGCGCCCTTCCACCAAGAACTCCGGAATCGGCTCTTCCGACTTTAAATGTGAGGTGAAAATACGGGCCAAATGCTGGTGGGTTGAAGAAAACTTCTATACCAGAAGGTTTTGATACAATCTGGTCCCGGTGCGGAATAGTGCTTCATCCCTTTTAATACTTTTTTCACCTACTCGGTAGTGATGGGTGGGCATTCTTTATCAGGTGTTATGAGGGCATCACATAAATCCTTGAAGCTATTTATATTTTCTGAGTCTTCGTTCAGTCTATGCTGCACTTCGTAGACTTCTCTCTAAACCAGCAGTTTCTCTCTGACCCATCTCGACTCTTCCAAGACCATCCAGTTACTGTCGAACACCCACCCAAACCAGAGGAGGTCAAAGTATTTTGGAGAGAAGCCTACGAAGTGCAGCATAGACCGAAGACTCTCGGTAGTACTCTATTCATTTGGAATAGTTCCGTGCACGAAGTGCGAGCTCAGATCCCTTGATATCGGGACATGAAAGGTTATGCACATGAACAAAAGCATGCATCTTAAGTGTTCCGTTCCGCGACTGTACATCTCACGCCGTCAAGGTGGTCGCGGAATATTGAGTCTTGAATGTCTTCACAACAGGATTATTCTGGGTACAGCACATAGAGTTGCAAATGGAAGAGACCCTCTTCTTAAAATGGTCAGGAATCACGAAGATGTGGGCAAAGGAGCGTTTCTGTACAAAGCAGGGGAGGAGGCTGGTGAAACACTCGGACTTAACTTCAGTATTAGGGGTTAGCAAAATGCATCAAATCTTATCTATCTCGAGTACTCACTCCTGAAAGCCCGGATTAAGAAAGCACAAGAGAAAAACTTTCGTGAACAGCTCCTCGATAAGAGGATGCATGGTATCTTCCACAGAAATGTGAAGGATTAGTCAATGTCTTGTGAGCTAACGTTTGCTTTCCTTAAATCGCCCGGATTGAAGTCTGGTACGGAGGGTTTCATTTTTGCATGCCAAGACGGTGTCATTTCCACCTTAACATACCGTCACCACATTTTGAGCCAAGACATTCCTGATGAAAGCTGCAGGGCGTGCCATGCACACTCCGAGCATTTAGCTCAAATACTATCTAGTTGTCCAACTCACGCGGGAACGACCTACATTCAAAAGCACAATGCGGCACTAAGGGTGCTTTATTACCATCACTGTCATTCTTACGGCATTAACCTTAATATCGCTCCTCTAAATGCTTCTAGGGAAATCGCGTTAATTGTCCAGGATAGGTAGTGCCGCATATACTGGAAATTTATATTTTGGACAATTGTTTCTGTTGCTCACTCGAGGCCTGACATGGTTCTTCTTGACTTCGAGAAGCGAACCATGATCGTTATCGCATTTTCGGCACCAGCTGACAAAAACATCATAGCCAAGGAGAATGAAAAGAAAGAGAGGTATCGAGACCTTATAAGCGATTTGCAACGATTGTAATCGGAATATTCTTTTAAACTAATCGTCCTTATCAACGGCGCTCTTGGACGTTCCAAGCTTTCTTTTGCTAATGGCCTAAAAAGCATCCCTGCGTGTCAACAATATGCTAATCCACTTGCGGGAAAAATGCAGAAGGCGGTAGTCCTTGGGTCGCTCCGTGTTCTTAGGATGCACGAGGCTTTTGCTGGATCGTCTATTGATTCCGTTACAGACTGTAACCACCTATCTCACGGTCGTGAGACGTGGTTGTGGCCGAAATTTTACCGCGATT
>NC_046663.1:115365535-115369691 GCF_010883055.1 Belonocnema kinseyi
AGTTTTAGAGCACTGGATTCCATTTTTCACACAAAATTTAATGCAAACTCTTTGCTCCATTTTTTTCGAAAGAAGAAAATCGCCGAGCACACCAAACCCTTTCTAACGCCTCTGCCAGAAAAACAACACGAGCTATATAGTCAAAACTGTGAACATATGATCGTGACGAGTGTACCAACACATGTCCATCAAATGTCGACGTTTTGAGAGCCCCTGAGTCAGAAAAAAAAATTGTTTTTACGTCGTTGTCTGTTGTCGTTGTTGTCATTGTGGTTTGTCAATATTTTGTCTTAAAAAATTGGGGAATGATAGCGAACATGCTAACCGACGTCCCCACACACTTTTTTTGTAGGTTAATTAAAAAAAGTTTTAATTTAACAAAATATGATTAAATTGCATAGCTCTTAGGAAATAGTATCAATTTTTTCAGTGTTAGATTCCCTCGGCTTTTTTTCTAGGATAAGAAATATTTTGCCTTCAAAATCTGGGAAATGATAGCGAACATGCTAATGGACGTCCCCACACACTTTTTTGTGTTTTTTTATAAAAAAATTTTTGATATTGCTAACAACGTGCGTGTATATTTCGAGGTTATTTGTGTTACAATTCACCCGAGCGTTACTTCCAAACTACACAATATTTTTGGCCGAAAACTTTGGACTTATAAATAAACATAGTAAATAATGTACTGGAACTAACCTTGTTTGTAGGCAATCCAAAAAGTTTATTTCATCAATAATTTTCAGATTATCGGAAAGGCAGAGATGAAAAAGAACGTAACCTCAGAATAATGCATATTCATAAAATTTTTATTTAGCACCAGAAAATTTTTTTGTTATTATCCCCCAAAAAAGAGTCTGGGGACGTCCGTTATGATATTTTATAGCATCTCCGAATTCAGTTTTTAAACATTTTTATTTTTGTGGAAAAAAAGCCGGGGAAACTGTTAGTATCACATGCCCTTAAGCTTCCGATAACTGGCACACTTACCTTATTGCATTTTCAAAATCCAAAAAAGCAAACGAACATTTTTTGCAGCCAAAAAAAGCATGATAGGGGAAAAAGACAAGAGAAGAAAAACGCTACTTTTTCAAGGCCCTACAAGAATGTCTAAACAGATTTTTGAATTTGGCTAGCAAAAAATCGAAATTATATTTCAGAACTATGATACAAGCTATGAGAATAAGTGAGACAAAATTTATTCAACCAAAAAAGACTTACCGATTTTTTACGATTATTTTTTTTGATAGGAAGCGTACTTTTTTTTAATCGTAAAAAAGAAGATTAACAATAAAACATAATTATAAAAACAAGGCAATAAGAATAAGATTCTTTCAATTTCCATGCATATTATGAATTGTTATGATATAAATTTATCAAGCAAATGTATTTAAACTTTTTGTGCATTATTAAGTATAATTTTGGCAATATTCTGTGATTTTTTCATTTGAAAATATTTAAAAACAAGCCGGTGACAGATTGTCCGAGAACGTCTTAGAAAAAAAAACAAATCGCGGTGTTCACCGTATCTCGGTCGAAAATTCTCGGAAATCAAAAACCATTTAAATTTAGTAAAAGTATCATTAAATTCACCCCCCAACGTTCTCTGATTATTTTTTTTTTGCATTTAAAAATGTTTGGTAGTCATCTACAGTGTACTGTTATTTTCCACGAAACATTCCACCATTTTAGGGGTGGAAAAACCCCTTAATGTAAACAAAATTTAAGTAAATGTTGAGGGGGGGGGGTATTTTATATATAGAAAATGTGAACCAAGTAGTTTTGAGAAAAACGCGTTTAAAATTTAAGAAGCCCGCATCTATCAGTGCTGTAGTGCTAGAGGACAGAAAACTAACTAGACAATAACTTCGAGAGTTTTGCTCAGATCGAAAATTAAATTTTTGTAGTGTATTCTTGAAATGCTTAACAATAAGAAAACAACAAAAAATCGATTTTTTGAATGTGCAAACCTTAAACCCCCCCCCCTCCCCTTAACTCAAAATAAGAAAGGAATATTAAAGTAATCATGATAAACCCAATCGCAAAATTACAGTTGTCGATTTGTGTTTTTTTTTATATATAGACCATCGAGCGCGAAGCGCGAGAATTAACAAAAGCGCGACCGGAGAATGTGCCTGCGTAGCGGGCAGATTTTTCTATTTCAATATGATACGCATTTTTCGAGAAAATTAAAAAAAATGTATGTTCATAAAAAAGTACCTTTTTTCATTTGCTTATACTATATACTGCAATATTAAACAAAGATATGAAAATTCATAAGGAAGATAAAATGTGGGCCATTTCCTCAAATTTCGAATAGAGTATACTAAAATCCACTTTAATTATTTATTTAATAATGTCAAACAAATATTTATAAAAAATAGATTTTTTCCAATTTGGACCAGTTTTTAATTTTTTATTTAATTTTAAATAGTTGACTAAAAGTTTTTCTTGATCTGATAAAAATTTAGGAGTGGGTAATCAAATACTTTCTAAGTAATGAATTTTTGAATAGCGACTCGCGCGTACGAAGTGTATCGTAGCGCGACTCGCTCGAACTTGGACTCGACTGCCTACGCGATAAGTGTAACAACCATCCACTTGCAAAATCGTATATTTTTACCCAATTCCCAAATTTTCACCAGATCAAGAAAAACGTTTAGTCTACTCGTGAAGAATATTTAGTCTACACGTGAAGAATATTTTTAAATGTTAAACAAGAAAACAAATATTTTACGTGGAAATAAATGTTAGTGGAAAATATTGTATGGAATGCCCCATATATTATGTTTTCATATTTACGCATACCTTTGTATACATGAGCAGAAGAGGAGTTGCAAATTTTATCCCTGGAAATCTTTTAAACCCGGATAAATTGCCCATTCGGAATGACGAATTTTCAAGGCACTCCGTGGTAAAATTCATAATACTGATTTGTTTCTAAACAAGAGAATAGAAAATTTATTAAAATTGGAAGTATTTTTTTTCTTAAATTTATGCATATAGAATTACAGTATTTGCAGACTTCTTTTCAGAAAGTAAGACAGAAACGATTTCTTGATTATTCGAAACTGTGTATTGGTGAAATTCATGGAGTTGACAATATAATATATGTGAAGTGTCAGACGCTTGTGTTTAGAAGAATAATTTTCTTAATTACAGGATTTTCTTAAGCGTATTATCTGCAATGTATTTTTAAAAATAAATGTCAAGATATAATTTTTAAATACAAGTATTTTTTCAAAAAAAAAAAAAAAAAGAGGCATTTTTCTTCTTTTCGATTACAGTATCAGAGCTACAATCACTTTTTAAAGATCCCTGAGTTCTTATGTCATCCGATAACAAAACAGATTTTATGTTAACCCGCAATACTTTTTTCAATTTAATTGAAAATTATATAATTCTAAATTTTATTTCAACCCCTGTATACAACTGGCCTAAGCTTCAGCTTACATCAAAACAAGCAAGCGATATATTAAAGGTTTTAAAAGTTACAATACAGATCTGGGCCAACAGTTTTCCGAAAAAGCTTCTATTGCATACAAAATTCTTTGAAAAGCAAATACACATGTTTTTCTTTTTTATTATTAATTGAATGTTTATATTTGCATCAGCTTCCAGGGTTATAAGCGTCTGTACTATAGGGTTAATTATAAACTGTAGGGTATCACCGTTACAATAAATTAGAATTTTCCCGCAAAAAAAAACTTTTTTTTATGAAACCTTTTTTATTCTCATTTAGCATCTCTGTATCTCAGAAGTAAGTTTTTATTTTTGGAAAAAATTAAAAATTTCATATTAATCGCTACCCAATGTCGATTTTCAAAACCTGTGAAATCGTAACCCCGACCTTGTTTTGTTGAAATTCCGAAACTCAATATCTCAAGAGTAAGTTTTCATTTAAACTGAAGGTTGCATTTTTATCGCAATTCGCAGTAGAGTCTGAAAGGTCTGCTTTAGTTTTTGGTTTTCACTTTCCAATTCTCAACTTTCACATCTATTTGCTCGACACTGGGTGAATTTCTGTTCAAATTGTTTAACCATAATTCGGCAACCCTACAACTCAGGAGTACAAGTTTGTTTTTTCTTTAAATGGTGATTCCGATTTTATAGAATGTTTTTTTGATTTCCTGAAAAATTCCGATTTTTTTGGTTA
>NC_046663.1:115369791-115371293 GCF_010883055.1 Belonocnema kinseyi
CAGAAAATATAAATTCCTTCAAGGAGTTAGGTGATGCCCTCATAACACCTAATAAACGGCTAACTTGGTAAACTGTTTTACTTGTCACAAGGCCTTAAATTGTCAACAGGCGAATTTTCTACCAAATAAACTGATGCATTCAACTATTCTACGGAAAATTCCATAATGCTATCTAGCCAGGGTCAAAACAAACTAATATCTGCTATAACTTAGTCTAATTTCAATATTTTAATTGCAAGTTACATGTCGTTGGAATTGAAAGAACATAGATTCCGAATATAATATTTTTAATTTGCTGATTACAAAACTAAAAAATTTTCTACGTATGGCATTTTATGTCTCATTAGGACAAAGCCCCCCCCCCCCCGCTGGCAAAGCCCGGCACAACAATATCGCTAAGTTAGGGACGTGAGAAGTCGACTGGAGAGGGTAAGACGAGCAGGTACACCGCGATGAAATGGATACTGCCCATATTCAAAGGTCCAGGTAGTTCTTTTAAATGTTTTAAAGGCTTTAAAATGTCTTTTTCGAAATTAAAATAGAAATACGATCATAAATAAAAAGCAGAGAATCTGAAATTGAAATAAGAATTCGATCATAAATAACAAGCAGAGGGGCTATATCAACAGAGTAGGCGACACTCAAAGAGTGTCAGATATCTAACTGTTTTTTAAATGCTTGAAATTTGAATTAATACGATGTTTCTCGTAAATGGAATGAGATACGCCAAAAAAGACAACATTTTTTACTCAACTAGAAAATGGTATATTAGCATATAAATAAGTATAAGGAGAAAATTCATGAAATTAAAAAAAAAGTGCTAATAATCGGAAGAGAAATTTAAAAAGGGAGAGTCGGATTAGCGACAGCCAACTATTGTAAATAACTGCCCGCCCGGTACGTGACGAATACAAAAGGAACATTATATTACCGTCGCACCACTGTTAAAGGATCACAAAAAGGACCTTGAAAAGGACCCAAATCTCTCAGACTATCTCTCAGACTAAATTGTTTCAAATCGACTCTGCATATAGTCTCAAATGGGCCAGGCTATTTCGCTAGAGAAAACTCAGAGATTGCTATCGGTAGGGCAAACAATCTTTTTCTTATTTATTCACGCTCCTTCTGAAAAATAACCTTCAAACCAATAAGCAACCTGTCAAATTGTAAGTATACACTTATAACCTTACCATCCGTGACCCTCAACACTTATCATTAGTAAGAAAAATGATATTCGGAATATTTTCACGAAAAGAAGGCACATTAATTCTTACAAAATTATTGATGTTCATGGTGTTTCAACATACACACATAATTGTTTCTCTACTTCTTCACAATTTACAAATGCACCTGAAACGTTCACTACACTTCTGTTTCATTAAACAACAACTTTTTCTTCAACTTCTCTTAAGTCGGAAATTTGACAATAAACAATTAAACTCGACGTATTTAATGTAAATCTTTTATCATTTTAAACTTTACGCGGCAATAAATAGGTTTAT
>NC_046663.1:115371393-115388330 GCF_010883055.1 Belonocnema kinseyi
TTTCGAGTCAACGAATCTTTTATAATCTTGCATTAACATTAATTTAATTATGTTGATGAAAAAAGCTTAATATTTAGTCATGTACAAAACTCAGTTTCAAGATGTTATAAAGTATTAAAACCAAATATAATGAATATTTTTAGAAATCCCTCGATCAGTTTTAAGACATTAGTGGTAAAAATAAGCTCTCACAATTTCATTAATTTAGTAGCAACCGTCTAGAAGTTATGGTGCTCTCAAAAAAGTGTAACATACACAAGTATGAACACCCGGACAATTGCTTCGAACATTTTATTAGAAATTGTTTAATTCTGGCATACAATTTAAAAAGACACTTACGTCTGTTCAGCTTCGAACGTAGAAAATCATCGAGAAAGATTTGGTTTTGTAAAATTATTGTGGTATTAATTTTGTATAGTTATTTCAACATCATTCATACAAACTGATATTTTTCTCATTCTGTAAAAAAAATTACTTTTTATCTGTAAAACATCTCGAGTCCACAATGGCTTGCAAACGAAAAACACCTGAGTCGTTTTACGGCTTCGAACGAAAGAGACGCGGTGTTCTTGACGTGTAAATAGACGCGAAACTTAAATATTTTACAGAGAAAGAAAAACTTTACTTTAGGTATACTGGACCTGATTGTATTGATCAAGACAGAGCCTCGCAATTTTTAAATGTTAACAAAAACCATGAGTCGAGACGCGGTCTTTTTGAGTTACATTGCCATGCGTCATACATAGTATTAGAGGTCAAATGCAGCTTTTCAGTGACATTCGGTTTAATTCTGCAGCGAATTACAAATTTCAGTCGCAAACAACTGGTTATTTGATAAAATTTATTCGTTTCTCCAAATTCTCGTATGCGTAGATAGATGCAATTTCTTTTGCAAATTGATTGATGTGAAAACCTTATTTTCGTCATTAATGTGACATCATTCTTTTAACTTGCACGGCAGAATTGAGAAACATTCCATTAAAGGAATTACATTTATTTTTTGTTGACAAAAATAAATAATTAAAATGAGAAGACAACCAACCAAATCCCATTCCTTCTTTTTTTATTTTTTTCGTCTTTGTTACGTCTATTATGATCAAATTACAATAAAAAACATTTGTAAAAAGAATCACCAACGTTTCGACACTCATACAGCACCCTTATGAAGACAAAATCTTTTAAAAAAATAAAAAATATTCGAGCAGGCAGGAACAACAATGTAACCACCATGCTCTCTTCCTAACACCAGAGAATCAAATGAGGGCCAAAGTGAAAACCCATCATAAACATACCTGAAACATCCATTGAGGGTCAAAAGGCAAACGGTTATAAACATACCTAAAGAATCAGAAATAGAGAAAGTAAAAGAAAATAAAGATTTATGAAAACTCAGTGCTAAATATAATTAATCATGCTAGCATAACTCTTGTTTAATCTGTCTAAATCAGTTTTTCAATTAATAGATAAATTCTTTTGTTTTTCAATGTAAAGCATTTCCATAAATTCTCTCTTTCTCCCAATCGAAATTATGGTAAACATCAATAAATTCCTCTGTATGCCTCGCAAGAACTACTCTTAGAATAGCGTCCCAAACGTCATCTTACAAATCTTGCAAGTGAGCCTGCAGACAACACCATCCTCTTCAAAATTATCTAAAAAATCCTTGCAAAACGTTATTATTAAAGCTATTTTAAACGGTATACGGAAAATAGTATGAATCCTAAACTTATTCAACATAAATTCAATAGTTTCCGAAATTTGACTAAAAAATAGAAAATAAGTATTAAAAGAACTATACTCCTTCAATTCTTTCTGATTTTTGCTTTTGGTTTTTTGAATTATAACTGTCATATGTTTCTCAATTAACTTTTGTTGGTAATGATTAGGAAAAGGGTATTTCTAATAATATTCAAATTTTCTTTGTGAAATGAAACATGCGACAAACCTAGAGCTCTGTCAACTAAGTTTTCGATTACTGCAACTTTGTTTTAAAAAGGATGAGCAGAAAAAAATAAAAAATTCTACGTGAATATTTACTTTTCCTGTAGCAATTGGATATAATATTACCATCCTGACCTTTAGTTACTTTTATGTCTAAAAAACTGATTTTATGGTTCTTTTCTATTTCATGGGTAAACTAAAGTCTTGGATGAAAACTGTTAAAAGCATCTACAACCATCTGAAACTTTGTTAGAGGAACACATAAAAAGATATCTTCACCATACCGAAAGAAAGCAAAGACCTCGAGATCCTCCATAATATAATAGTTGAAATAACCATTCTTAAAGGATAGTCATCTTTGTAAATTTTTCTCAAACCATAACATCTTGCAAGAACTATGTCTTCAGTATTAATATCAGTTCATCTTATATCTTTTTCTAAAAGTCCTTTCTTTCTCCGATTGCCAAGTATGTTGAGAGTGTCTCTTTGTAATTGTTTTAACGGATTTTCATTTAAGAAATTAAAATTATCATGGTTGAAAAGTAAATTCCCCATATCCCTTATAATCTGATTTTTTCATATAAATAGTAAATTTGCCTTTATCAGCATTCATGCAAATTATATCAGGGCTGTTTTCAAGAAAACTTTTCGTTATCAGGGAACCTTTAGAAATCTAACGATCAATATTACTAATGTGCAGACAATTTTTATCAACATACTTGATTCGACATCTTTGACTGCATCAGGAATGTGAATACATTGCAGTCCCGCAAGAAAAGTTCCCATTATAGAGGACAAGGTGGTTCAAGGGGACGAGAGAATGACGCTGCTAAGTTAGCAGAGCAACTCCACAACAACGCTGGAGTGTATGAAAAAAGCGGGCAGTATCCTCGGCGGTGAATCGTGTCATCTGCTTCGGTCATTTTCAATCAGTGACAAAAATGTCGCAGGACATTCACTTCAGTTCGCTTTCAGTCACTGAGTGTTTAGATTAAACATTCCGTAACCAGGTGCAACCAGGCATTTCGAAATTGTGAAAGGAAAACAAGAGGAAGCATTTATCTTTCGAAGAGACATAAAAGTTTTTAGACGAAGTAAAATCAGGTGCCTCAAAACAGTCTGTTTTGCAGAATTTATTTTCGGACCGTGAAATTTACAAATCTTTAGAAGAAGAAACTGTCCAAGTTCGATTTTAACATCTTTTAAAATAATGAGTTGAATTGTTATCTTTTTAAATTATGATACCATTTACTTTACAATGCGTAATTCGAAAAATTTTCCATTTTAGATTTTTATTTTTAAGTTGACATTTTTAATTTAAAGAATTTTAAAATGCAGACTTGAAGACTTGAACAATTAAAAATTAAAAGCATTTGAAGTGAAAATTTTTAGATAAAATACATTTATCTTTTATCATTCATTACTTATTAAAATATTGAGATGTTCTAAAAAAATTTCAAAAATAATTTTAAGTTCGAAGAAATTTAAAAAAAACTTGTAGATTTCTCAAGATATGGAAACACAATTTTAAAGCTTTTTAAGGATGTTTTAACTATTTGAAATTAAAATAATTTAACTTCTAATTTACGAAGTGTTAAGTTTAAAAAATTTAATTTGTCAATGTTCAATGTTTCCAACTTAAAATTTCTGAAAATTGTAACACGGATTTATATTTTTAGAACTGAATCCGAATCTTTCAACTCTACAATTTATAAAAGTTAAAAATACTAAAATTTTCAGTTTCGATGCATTTAAATAAAAATTATGTCATTGAAAAGTGTTACTACTTTCCATTTTATACGTTTAAATTATTGAGCATTCGAATAAAACATTTTTTAATAAAAAAGTTTTAACACGTCAATTTAAAAAGTTTAAGAGTTCCGATTTGAGTGTTTTAATTTTTAGTTTGTTTTTTATTATTTCAAATGGAAAAATGCTTAGCCTTAGAGTTCGATTTTTTTTTTATTTTATTGATCGTGAGAAATATGTACGTTTGATATACGTAAAAACGTACTTAAAAATATTTAAAAAAATCTTTTTTTAGACGAAACTCCAACAGAAATGATTCATACAACCCTGATTGTTTATGGTTGGGCGAGTAGCGAGATTGTACAAAGGAAATAAAGTGTACCCCCGAAACTGCTTTTATAACGGGACTGCAGTGTGTCTGTCAAATGTACAAAGAATTATTTTATTTTATTTTTCAGGAAAATTTTTATCTTTTTTCAAATTTCAATAGGAACATTGTATGGTGATTGTCCAAATTTGATTGTTGGATTCTTGGTTTTATTTTCAGGCATTATGCACATTAACTTGATTATTGGACGTTAAATAGGATTTGAAATTTGATTTTAATCTGATTTAATTTTCTTTCATTTTTATTTCTGAGATATCTTTTGGATACTTCACATAGATAATGAATCATTTAAATGTTCTAGCTGCGCTTAAATGATTTTTACTACCGTGAATTCCTATTATTAATTCTAAACAACTATTCTCTTGATTGGTGTCTTTTTTAACCCAATATAAGTGATATGATTTGTATCTCAAGCATTTAAAAGATGGTCTTAACATTATTCAGCAATTTTTCATTTTAAGCTTGTGCCTGGGTACATGTGCGTGATCAGACATTTTGTATACTTTTTTATTTATAATTTCTAAACGAAGTCTAAAATTTTTAAACTTTACTAAATTGTGCTTTGATATGACTACTTTCCTAAGATCATTTTAGAAAAAATGCCGAATAAATTTTCGACATTTTAAGCTCAGGACAAATCTTATAAGTTAAAAAACCTTTACACTTAAAACTTGGAAAACCAAATTTTCGAGAAAGACACATCAAGAATTGACGAGTGCCATGCGTAAATACTTGTTGAAATTTTAGTTAAATCATTAAATGTACCCACTTCTGGTCCCTTCCAGGACATACGTACAATAGATCTAGATAGAGCGTAGAGTGAAGTATGATTTCCCATCGAAACCTCAGGATCTAGACTTTTGTCCTTTGTTCACAAAAAATGCGAATATCTCCTAAACTATCGAATAAGCAGGCACTTTCTTTATGGAACGTTATATATTAATTCTATTTTTAAATTGGAAGTAATGTCTAATAGGTTTAAAAAAAGAAAAAAGTATGAGTAGCAGTTTACAGTCAAATAGTAGAAGACGCATTTACAAAAAAGGTCGAAAAAGTCATACACTTCGAGGCCTGTTAATATTGTAACTTTCAGGTCTTAGGCTTACGTAACTATCACTACTGAAACTGAAAATGTTTAATATTTCTGTAAATTAAAGGAAGAAGATAATGAAAATGGAAGTGAAGATGACAATCCCGAACTAAGGCAAATAGAACTTCTGCGACAAGTAAAGGCTGAGAAAGAAGACACACATTGTACTCCATACGAACATGTTGGTTATAAGGCAAGTCATTCATTTCTTATGATTTTGTATATATTCAAGAACATTGTTTTACAATTTATATTTATTTTAGTGCTCTGTATGCGGTGAAGATCCTCTACGAGGTACGCGGTGGCACTGTACAATGTGTCAAGATGGTGTGGACTTGTGTGCAGATTGCGCAGTCGCTCAATTAGAAACAGAATCTCCCTCACATAATCCTTCTCACAGACTAACTGCGATTCGGCCTCCGAATTATATCAGAAGCTACGATTTAGATTACTTTCCGCAGAATTTTAGTAACAGCTCCTATAATTACCTGGATCCCAACTTCTTCCCGGAATAGCCAAAAGTTTTCTTTATCCCATTTCTATGTCCACGCGCAAGTAACAAATAATTGTTATCCTTAATTGTAGGATGAATGTTTCTATGATTATTTCAATAATAAATCACAGTTTCAATATTTGAAAGCTAGTTCAAAAAGCTGAGTAGAGTAAAAAGACATTTGGTAAGAAAGTAACTTTATTGAAAGCATTTTTACAAAGCATTTTATTTAATTTACATTGGCATTAGGAACGACGAATATGTGATAGATACTTGGAAACAATATTTTCTTTAAATGCTAGGAATGTTGCATTTCTTAAGTTGCTTCGAATCGCTTCGAAGAACTCCATATAGTGGTGCATGTTGTGTCTGAAAATTTAAAGGTTCCATGAATAATTGCGTATTTATGTGAACTAAATCGTAATTATTAAAAATGGTCTGAAGAATACACTACGCACATCATTAAAA
This sequence comes from Belonocnema kinseyi, assembly GCF_010883055.1. Taxonomy (NCBI): domain Eukaryota; kingdom Metazoa; phylum Arthropoda; class Insecta; order Hymenoptera; family Cynipidae; genus Belonocnema; species Belonocnema kinseyi. The sequence continues at coordinate 115,377,523 of NC_046663.1, forward strand.
GTACTAGGCCGAGTAATTCTTTGGTTTGACATAAGTGATGAACGTAGGCTTTCGTGTGGTGTTTGCAGGTCGAGCACGTGCAATCAGCACATATAGGAGAAAAATCATTTGCGTACCTAAAGTAATTTATAATAATATAGGTTTATTTAGTATAACTGAAGCTACTAAAAGTAAAACATTATTATTTAGTTGTTTAGAATTTACGAGATAATTTCGGGAAGAGATAAAGATTCCATGTGGTATCCGTCAAATTATATTTGTCATCCATATTGAACATCCATCAATTACTTATGTTTTTCATCACCGATCCGTTTTAATTTTAGTTATCATCTCTCAATTCACAGCAGTAAACATGCCGACGAAGAGCAAACCCAAGCTCATTCCAGCTTTTATCGCCCTGGCTTTCTACTAGCAGAACATATCTTGACTAGGTCATCCAAGCCTTCATGCATTTCACGCGACGTTTTTTACTAAGAAGTATCTTTTTCAGTGATGCTCGCTTTGTTTGGCAGTGTCTGTCATCGCATGTATTTTGTGATTACATATCGATGGCTCCATTGCGGAGAGCTTGAGTTCTAATTTAGTCCATACACAGCTCCAACTCGCGTTCTGTTAGCATACCGCTCTAAGTAATTTTTTTCCGATTTTGAGTTTTTATGTTAGCACGAATAAATAGATCATTTTGCGTCGTCTGGTAAAATATTATACAATTCTGTGCAACATTAAAGGAGAATATACTTTTAAAAAATAAAATAAATTTGTTACTTTTTCAATTTTACAGCTGAACTTCTCTAACTCAAGTCGCTCGAGAAATTTAGATGCATGGCTGCAAATATACATTCACGAAATAATGATTGAAATCCGTGTGAAATGTGCGAATATTTAGGTTTTCAATGTGATCCGTTATATTTTAAAATTAAATTTTACAACTTTTTCAATAATTAACGCTTCATATGTGTATCTTTATAATCCTGATACTAAATATTTAAAAATATACGAACGACCCATGAGTTGACCACCCTGTGAGTTATAATTACCACGTTATTACGTATAATTACGTGTTAGTTCGTGAATTTCATGTTAATATTCGATAGGATTTCGTAGTCCCCTGGCAAAATAATAACATTGCATTTAATAAAACATTAAAAGTAATTTACTGACAGTTCTAAATAATCTTTGAGTGTTTTGAACTGAAAAAAACTGATTTTAGAAGTAAAAATATGCATCTATTTACAGATGCTCCAAAATATTCGCAGTATTTAAATTTTGAACAAAAAATGGTCAAATGCGTTTGTTTTTTATTGTAAATCGGGATATAAAAGTCATCGGGACCAGGAGAAAACTAACAAAATTGCATTTTTCAAAGCGTCAAATGATCCAAATATTGTTAGAGAAGGGCAAATAACTATTTGACGCAGGGAGGATATCAAACTTAAACCTGGTGATGCAGTTTGTTCTGTTAGAAAATATTTTGCTGTTAATAAGAACTACGAATAATTGGTTTTATTTTATATAATCTAAAACTTCTTTGTACTTTAAATTATTAAAATAATATATCTTAATATATTTTAAAAATTTCAAGTATAAAATAATGAACTGAAATCATACATTGTAAACAAATTTAATCAATTTGTATGAATTCATTTAAAAATTGCTTTTCGGCATAACTATTTTCATGAAATTAAGCTTAAGATTTAGGACGAAAAGGGAACTTTCATTATACTTGTTTTTAAATAAAAACGGAACTAAAGTTATTTCAAGCTGAAAAATAATCGTTAAAAATGATTTATAAAATTGAGGAAAATATTTTATTGTTAATTATAATTAGTTTTGAAAGAAAACTCGAGATGAAGTTTCGAAATAATTATTTGACAATTTTCATTGTTTATTTGACAATAGCTTTTAGGGTTTAATGTTTTTCTCTCTCCCTTCAGGTAAAAGTTGCAACTGTTATTTAGACCTCCTAATTCTGTGTAGGGTTTATTTTATTCCTTAAATGATCATCTGTAAATCTTATTCGTACGTTTTTATTAAAAAAAATATTATTTAGAAATGATAAAATCGTTATTTTTGTTAATAATTTAAAGAGAAATTTAAAAAGGGAGAGTCGGATTAGCGACGGCCAACCACTGTAAATAACTCTGCCCGCTCGGTAAGTGACGAATACAAAAGGAACATTATATTACCGTCGCACCACTCTTAAAGGGACCTTGAAAAGGACCCAAATCTTTCAGACTATCTCAGAGACTAAATTTTTTCAAATCGACTTTGCTTAAGTCTCAAATGGGCCAGGCTATTTCGCTGGAGAATACTCAGATTTCGATCGGTAGGGAACCCGCAAATTGTTAGAGAAAACAATATTATTAAATATATAAAACATTAATAAATGTGCCAATTTTTAAATGAAAAAGCTACCTCATCCCTTGGAATGCTACGTCTATAAAAAAAATATAGTTTTTATTCTATTGATTACTTGAAATAATAATCAAAATAATTGACCGTGAGAAAAAGTCATTGCTTAATTATAGCATGTTTATTATAATGAAGATGTTTATTGGCAAATGTTTGTTACCAGTATTGAGGTAAAAATTTAAGCCATTTATAAATACCGTTTTCACAATTTTGTACAGTATTTCTGAATGTTAAAAACATCTTAAACTTTAATCAGCTCTCCTGAAAGGAGCACCAGAACTTAAGCACTCTGTAGTGGAGTCGTCGATATTATATTTAGTTTTTATCAAGTACTATTTTGAGTCATTGACAGCAATTGTTCACTTATGTGAATCATATGAAGGTATATTTTAAACAAACAAAAACTTTAAAAAAGAGTTAATATAAGATAAATATTTATTCAAAAAACTATTTAAAACGGCTCATTAGAGATAGAAATATTAGTATAGGGGCCCTGGCAAAAAAGGCTCATTTGTGGAAATGAATGCTACCTGAAATTTGACTGCGGATCTGTAGTGCTAGCATATGTAGAGCAAGAGCCTATATGTTCGCGACCACGGCGTAGGAAGTACTGTGTAGGCAAACAATACTTAAAAATAGCAAAACAGGTTTTTTTGTTTATTAAAACTAAACTATTATAACAAAGTTATAATCACCCCGTTGTCATATGTCCCTGCGGGCCTAGGACTACGAATGGAAGAACACCACTTCCTGGTCCTGGTACTCAAAATCTGACCATCGGGAAGTCAGTCTTGTGTTCTCTGGACGATAACCAAATCGGTAGAGTTTGACGCCCGAATTCAAATCCACCCCGAATCTCCAGACGACGCTCTCAGCGAGCCTGACTGCCTTCCTTCGAGACCAATATCGAGTCCTTCAGGTGCCTTGGCTTTATCGCCCAGGTGCCACCCACCATGGCGTGCCCGCTCTCGACTTGGCCGCCCGGTTCGGACTTTTGGAGACATTTTAATCGTAGAAGGCTGACCGTTGTAAGTTTTCCAGTAAACTCATGTTATATTTAAATTGTTTCGAACATTAATGACTTCACCCTGTTCTCGGCGTCCGAATCCTTAACCCATCCTTTAATTTGTGAGATCCCCCACACTATATCTTCGTCAGAAAAAAGTGTAAGCATTAAGATTTGTTCATTGGCTTACTTGAGAAAAATTAAAACCGCCGCAGTATCTTTTTAAAAAATGCAATTATTGTCTCAATAATTAATTAAAAAGTTTTTAACTTTTAGAAGAGATGTCCCTTATAACCCTTAAGAAGTGTGCCAAACTTCAACCCTGAATAATAATTAATTTTCATAACTCATTTGTTTTTTAAAAATAGACCTTTTCAAAGGAATTTCTACAGATTTGGCCAATAGAATCACAACAAAAACTGGATTATAGTCCTCTACAGGAGTTTTTCTATCAAGTACACTAGCGTCAGAACGATTTTTAATCATTAAATTGCATAAAAATGGCTTGCAAAAGATATTAAGTTTTCTTATTATAACAAATTAAATAACTAAGACAATTTTTATTTTATAAAGCTCAATTTCGCACCAAATATAGAAAAAGAGTTCTACTCATTGTTATGAAATTTACGAATATATGCATTCTAAAATTATTGTTTATAATCGTGTCTGATTCACGGAAAACTATGTTATTTATCTTTCCTAATTGTACAATTAATATATTGTTTATTGGATTAGATATAATATATACCTTATTCTTTTAATGATTCTAATTTTTAAAACATCGACTTTTGTGTAATTTAATAATGAAAACTTGTTTTGCCGCCAGGTTTACTTGATAGCACACCTCCCGTAGAGGATAATAATTAAACAAAATTATTGCAATAATAATTGAATATTTAAAGAAGGCACTTTCGTGCTATTAAAATCTTTTCAAAATAAAAAAAAGAACAAATCTTAATGTACAACACGCCATTTAGTAGATATTTGTAAGACCCGATGGACGATTGACCGGCCTTAAAGTTTCTTTCAATGAGGGATTGAGAGGCGCTAAGTCTATGTCTTATAAATGAGCATACCATCATAACCATAAACACAAAGTTTCAGTAGTTTGTAGAAAATATTTTCAAGGAGCAGATGTACAATATTGAAGTTGTGAAATACAGGCTACAAATTCAAGCTTCCTTTGAAATGGAAAATATGGGTCACTCTGTCGAACATTGCGGCCACTTTGAAAGGTCTCCTTTCGAAACAATTTAACATTCATGCAAGAATTTAACTATACAATAGCATAATATAAACTTATAATCTAGTACAAATTCACATAACTACTATTGGAACAATAGAAAAGGGCATATTAAATACTAATTGCAGGTTGGTCATTGGATAAGAAATATAGAGGACGGGAATTTAAACAGGCCTCTACTTGATTTAATAGTGTATAACTCTGCGAACGTGAGTTGAGATTCGCCGATGACTCGCTTCAAATGATTTTTTACCGATTTGACAGAGCTTTCCCATAAACCGTCAAAATAAGGTGCATGGGCAGAAATAAAATTCCAATCTATTCCTTCCCGAGACAGAGGATTGATTACGCGTTCTTGATGTTTGGGATCAAAAAGGAGTCCCGCTAGTTTATTGAGCTCATTTCGAGCGCCGACAAAGTTCTTCCCGTTGCCTGAATACATGTTTTGAGGACGACCTCGTCGAGATATAAACCGTCGTAGGCAACATAAAAATGCATCCGTTGATAAATCTGTAGATAGTTCTAAGTGGGCTGCCTTTGTCACGAAACAGACAAATATGCATAAATACGTCTTTATTGCAGTCCGATTTCGAGTCCTGTCCTTTACGAAATAAGGCCCTGCATTGTCAACTCCACAATTCGTAAAGGTTCGAGAAACTGTTACTCGTGCCGTAGATAGACTCCCAATTATGTATTCCGTACCCACTGGTTTGGCACGGAAACAATGTACGCATTTCCGAATAACATTTTTGACCATATTTTTAGATGATAGTGGCCAAAATGGCGTTCGCAGAGAGGCGATCACGCTTTGACATCCCGCGTGCATTAGACGGGTGTGTTCATCTTTAACAATTAAACGTGTTACCAGATGGTTTGAAGGCAAAATGTTTGGGTCCCTTTAATCAAATGGAATTGGTGCATGATTCAGTCTACCGCAGGCTCTGAGCAGCCCTGAATCGTCGAGAAATGGATTGAATAATTTAATTTTACTCGATTTTGCGATTTCGTTTAAGGCAATAAATTTCATCTTTAAACGATTCTGCCTGGGCTAATCTTATCACGCGATTTCTGGTGCATAGAATTTCTCGCGGCTTCAGAAATCCTATTTTATAATCAGTTATTGGCCTTGATAAGTTATCTCTTACTCGATAAACATATGAGAGAACTATAGTCAAAACTGTGAAAGAGGAGAATCGTTGAAAAATACTAAGTCCTTTCTTTTCAACTTTAACTTGATTTGAGGTGCACTTTCTTTTACCAGGTGCGTCCTCGAGGTCTAGGTCTGGTGGATTTGGCCACTGGTTCGAGCACTGTGATAACCATGCTGGTCCACCCTCGAGAAACTCAAGTCAGAAGACTCCCCGCAAGGTGATGAATGACACGGAACGAATGAATGCCGGGCATTGTAACGAGATTTCAGTCTGTTAGAAAAACTGTTTTGAATTTGTAGGCCGCACGTTGAATATTTTTGACTCGTTTTTTGTATACGTCATCTAAATTCTTATATCTTGAAGCGCGCAGAGCCGATTTTTTAATAGAATCATTACATTATAGATAATAATCTCGATTATACGCGCCGAAAATTCATACCATATACAGCTAACACTGCGTGTTGCTACTACTGTTCTTCCCTTTTTGATTATTAAACAAAATATAAACATTTTATTAAAAAATTGGCTCTGCTTGCTTGAAGATATGATTATTCAGATCAGGTATGCAAAAAAATTAGACAAAAATATTCATCCACGTGGACTCAAAATTCAGACGCGATTGTCATTCTCATATCCGTAATAACGACAAATTAACACTTTCATTACACAAGCCGACAAAATTTGACAAAAGTCAAAAGCCAGAAAGCAAACCAAACTTTTCCGAAGGATTTTGATGCGTTGAATCCGAATCCGAATTCAAAATTGCTCCTGTTCGTCAGGTTTTCGAGATTTCCTAACCTAAAAGTGCAAAAAACGCGTTTTTTAGCTGTTTTTGAGGTTATGTAACTGTACAAGAAAAATATCTACCACAAAGCCAATACGGGATTTTAAAGTGCTAATCTTCCCCTTTCAAACCTACTGGGATTTATTAGGATATCTTTATTTTTCACCAAAATATTGTAATTTGAAATTTTTTATTTTAGCGTTTTAACCCATTAACGCTGATGTGTTCAGATTTATACAATGCATTCTCTATTGCTGACGGTACGATATCTTTTCTTCAAAATATTATCTCAGGGGTTCTCGAGGGTGCACTTTCTATTGCCGGTGTCAGTTTTTTTGTTATAACCCCTAGAAGATCCAATATGGCGGCCACAGTTTAGGACTTTAAAAAAGAACAAAGGATCCCGCACCCGTGTCTTTTCATTTCTACGGAAGCCGTTTCCCAGGGGTAGAAACCACCCCTAACATGCCACAAGCATGCTAACGCACCTGACTATGGGAACAATAAGTTTAGTCGCATATTTTTCTTGGAATAATGAAGTTCCATGCCACAAGTAGGTTAACCCACCTACCTGATAATCCACTTAAACTCAGAAATCACCCCTACCAAATTTAGTCGTTTACATTTTGTGAAATAATTGAATTCCACACTACAAGTGAGCTAACCTTGAAATGAAATTTTTCAATTTAGCATATTAACCCATTAACGCCGAGATGGTATGTCATTGTCCCTTAAAAATGTTATCTGAGGGGTTTTCGGGGTTTCCTTTTCGATTGGCTCAGTTTTTTGCTATAACTCCTAGAAGAGCGAATATGGAAAACAGTTAGGGCTTTAAAAAAAAGTACTATTATGATTAATTTAATATTGTATATTTACTTAGGATTTTCCAGCTTACTAAGGCAAGACCCAATATTTTCCAGCCACTTAAGGCTGGACTTGGGATTGTCCAGCTAAGCAGTAGCATTCCGCGCAGTCCGTCTTCTTTTTTTTTTTTATCAATGTGCGAAGTTTGGTTCCAAACGACTGCACGCTTTTTTGTTAGTATTTTGTGCGGGATCCTTTGTTCTTTTTTAAAGCCCTAAATTGTGGCCGCCATATTGGATCTTCTAGGGGTTATAACAAAAAAAACTGACACCAGCAATAGAAAGGGCACCCTCGAAAACCCCTGAGATAATATTTTGAAGAAAAAATATCGTACCGTCAACAATAGAGAATGCGTTGTAAAAATCTGAACACCTCAGCGATAATGGGTTAAAACACTCAAATAAAAAATGTCAAATTACAATATTTTGGTGAAAAATATAGATATCCTAATAAATCCAAGTAGGTTTGAAAGGGAAGATTAGTACTTTCAAATTCCATATTAGCTTTTGTGGTAGACATTTTTATTGTTCGGTTACATAACCTGAAAAACAGCTAAAAAACGCGTTTTTTGCTCTTTTAGGTTAGGATATCTTCAAAACCTGACATACAGGAGCAATTTTGAGCCCGGATTCGGATTCAGCGCATCAAAATACTTCGGAAAGTTAGGTCTAGTCGCTGGCTTTAAAATTTGTCGGCCTGTGTTATTCTGAGATAACGGTCTGTTACAAAAACTGTAACTATAAAATCGTGGATTAATTTCTTTTTCGTGTGTGCGGAAATAATGGAAGTCTTTAGGGAATTTAGTCGCGCTTGTTTAAACAATTATTAATTATTTTCACAATCGTTTCCCCCTTTAAGTCATAGGAATCGTGACAGGTTATTTTCCTCGTGATATTTAGTAAATTAAAAAAAATTATTTGTTTGAATAATTTGTTTCCCGTATATCGTAAACAAATACTATTCACTGCAGTTGATGACACAAACGATTCCTACGACTTACAGGGGGAAACAATTGTGAAAATAAATAATAATTTTTTAAACAAGTCAGACTAAATTCCCTGAAAACGTCCATTATTTCTGCACACGTTAAACAATTTTCCTGAATCTTTTATTCACTTGTTTGTAATTATATAAATTGATTGATTTTGCACATCAAAAATAAATTAATCCATGATTTCATAATGAAAGGTTTTGTAACAGTCCGTTATCTCACAATAATGGAAATGTTATTTTGTCGTCATTACGGAAATCAGAATGACAAACGCGTCTGAATTTTGAGCAATCACGGTTTAATATTTTTGTCTAATTTTTTGCATACCTCATCTAAATAACCATATTTTGAAGCAAGCAGAATCATTTTGTCGATTAAATGTTTATACTTTGTTTAATAATCAAAAAGGGAAGAACAGTAGTAGTAACACGCGCAGTGTCAGCTGAATATGCTGTATGATCTATATTTTGATTTTCATCTAGTTGCACGTATAATCTAGGTTATAAGCTATAATGCAAATGATTAATTGAAAAAGCGGCTCTGTGTGCTTTAAGATATGAGAATGTGGATGACGTATGCAAGAAATGATTAAAAAATATTCAATCCTTCAGCCTAAAAAGTAAGAACCGAGTACTCAATTGCTAAATATCTTAAAAGAAAGTACTTTGACCATTCGTTGATTGTGTGGTCAATTGCAGTGAATAATATTTTTTACCATTACGGGAAAAAATGGTTTAAACAAATGATTTGTTTAAACAATTTTGAATTTGAATTAACCAATGATTTCATAATGTCAGTTTTTCTAACAGGCTGAAATCTCCTAACAATGCCCGGTATTCATACGTTCCGTGTCATTCATCACCCGGCGGAGAGTCTGCTGACTTGAGTTTGACGAGGGTGAGCAGGCTCGCTAGGGGCATGCATGTACAGCTCTCAGTGAGTGTCCTGCTATTCTTCTCTATTTTGATTATTAAACAAAATCTAAACATTTAATCGCAAAACCGGCTCTGCTCGATTTGAGATATGGTTATTTAGATGAAGTGTGCAAAAAATTAGACAAAAATATTCAACCGTGCGGCTTCAAAATTCGGACGCGATTACCATTTTGATAAAGGTTCTTAACCTCCACGACCATAATCACTGATAAGGCTTTTACCTTTATAGAGGCGAATGTGGTACCACAGTAGGGATTGAGAAGGTACTTTTTAATCGAAAAATTTGATGCGTGAAATGCATGATGGGTTGGGGGGGGGGGGTGATCTTGACATCTCAGTGGCTGTACCAGGAGCGACCATGTTGATTGTAATGTACAGAAATGACTATGTGCATAACACGTAAAACTACATTCTATGTGTTAGCCTAATCCCTGCCGATGAAAAAGCACTGGTGGACGGCACTGGACCGTCAGTGCCGTTTCAGTGGCTGTTTATGCTGATTTTCAGCACCTAAACGGCACTGAGAAGTGATGAGACGGTCGTATAATATTCCTATTGTATTCGTCACGTACTGGGCAGGCAGTTATTTACAGAACCTGGCCGCAATCAAACCGACTCCCTTTTTAGAATTTTCTTCAAATTATTAATATTTTTGTTTAATTTATGAATTTTCTTATTTCATTTACGAGATATGTTATATTCATTCCAATTTTAAACATCCAAAAGAAAAAGTTAGATATCTGAAATAATCGAAACCCGCATATTCTGAATTTCTAAGCTTCTTATAGATAATTTCAGAATTGTACAAAGTAAAATTTTTTATTTTTAATTCCTTTCAGCTGGTCTACTTGGTAGCCTAGTCGCATTGGCATAGGCACACCGATTTTCACTAACATTGTAGTATATACTACTAACGCACCTTTTCAAACACCTCACAGTCTAGATTTGGGGCGTAGCTTAGTTGTGCGAATTGACCTGTCTCTAATCCCTGGTTCAAAAAAGATTCTCTAATCCTACGGCTTACTTGCACTAAAGCTTATACCTTTTGTAAAATTAAATAATCTCAACTTCATCTTTTGAAATGTGCCTGAGAACTGGGGTAATAAATAAATCGCTGGATCCTAATGAGAAATGAGCGGAAAACTGTAGACTATAGATTTGTGAATTAAAGAAACGTACAAAATTTTAACAGCGCTAATTTTTGAGTTTCTTAACAAATATTCTCCACGTTTTTCGCTTTCTTTTCACTCAGTGGCACATAGTGGTCAAATCGGATATTTTTAAATAAATTACGATAGGGGTTACATTTCTTAAACCGATTTGAAAATTCTTTTTAAATTGGTTTCCTAGTAGCACGGAATATTCCAGGAATGTTCCTGGTCCGGAACTTGGGAACGTTCCAGGAACATTCCAATGGAACTA